>NC_138187.1:70745176-71197378 GCF_964194105.1 Spermophilus citellus | reverse complement strand
AATAAGAAAATCTAACAATTTTTCCTTTTAAACGCAGAAGAAAAAAGACTAAAACTAAAAAATACAAGGTAGAAAATATGAGAATGGTATGGTATGGTAGTAATAAAATAAACTAGAAAACAGGGATAAAAAAGGCAATTTTCTTCTAAAAACTGATTACAAAAATATAAAATAAAATAAATTACTATAGGAAATTTCAATGAATAAACAAGACCCCATGAAATGAAACATATGATAGCAAAAATTTGAAAATAAACAGAAAAATCAGGAGATAATGTTGGTTTTATTTTTTATTTATTTATTTTTATTATTAGTTGTTCAAAACATTACATAGCTCTTGACATATCATTTTTCATACATTTGATTCAAGTGGGTTATGAACTCACATTTTCCCCCCGTATACAGGTTGCAGAATCACATCGGTTACACATCCACGTTTTTACATATTGCCATACTAGTGTCTGTTGTATTCTGCTGTCTTTCCTGTCCTCTACTATCCCCCCTCCCCTCTCCTCCCCTCCCATCTTCTCTCCCTACCCCATCTACTGTAATTCATTTCTCTCCCTTGTTTTTTCCCCCTTTCCCTTCACCTCCTCTTATATGTAATTTTGTATAACGATGAGAGTCTCCTTCCATTTCCATGCAATTTCCCTTCTCTCTCCCTTTCCCTTCCACCTCTCATCCCTGTTTAACGTTAATCTTCTTCTCATGCTCTTCCTTAGTTGCTCTCCTTATATCAAAGAAGACATTTGGCATTTGTTTTTTTTAGGGATTGGCTAGCTTCACTTAGCATAATCTGCTCTAGTGCCATCCATTTCCCTGCAAATGCCATGATTTTGTCATTTTTTAGTGCTGAGTAATACTCCATTGTGTATAAATGCCACATTTTTTATCCATTCATCTATTGAAGGGCTCTAGGTTGGTTCCACAGTCTAGCTATTGTGAATTGTGCTGCTATGAACATCGATGTAGCAGTATCCCTATAGTACGCTCTTTTAAGGTCTTTAGGGAATAGTCCTAGAAGGGGAATAGCTGGGTCAAATGGTGGTTCCATTCCCAGGAGATAATGTTGGTTTTAAAAAGATGACAAAAATTTAGAACAAAACTAGGATGAGATAAAAACTAGGAAATAATTTTTATCACTATGGAAATCTTCCAAAAATTCTGACATCCAAGGAAAAAAAAATGGAAAAATAATAAAGAAATATATCCATCTTTAGTAATGACTTCTCAGCACAATAAAATAAAAAAGTCATTCAATAGGGTACATCACAATGAAAATTTCAGTACAGCAAAGAAAACACATAAATAAGTAACATTAAATTTTCAAAAACCCCAATGGCAACAGATTTTTAACCACAACAGTGGATACTAGAAGACAATGGAGCAACGCAACAATATTTTGACAAATTATTATCAATTTAAAAATCTGATATATAGAAATGTCATAAATCATGTCATTAGTGACATTAAAAATTTATGAAGCTGACAACACCTCAACAGATGCATGTACCTTTTATTTAGAAGCTACCAGAGCCTAATACTCACTAGAACAAGAGAGTGAATTCAGAGGGTGAAAAAACATTGAATGCAGAAAAGAGAAAAACAGAAGGAATGCCCCAGGGTGACAGGTTTTCAAATTTTAAGAATGTTCAGTGTACACCAGGTACAGAGGAAAACCAGCCCAGACTAGAACAGTCAGGAAGCACCTGACTTTCATCAAAAATGAAATAGCAAAATACCTGATGTATGAGTGCCTCACAAGGAAATAAGACAACTGGCAAAGATGTGGGGCTCAAATTAGTGATAAACATAAAGACATGTAGGAAATGAAAACAAGATAATAATAAAGTTTAGCATGGTGGCACATACCCCTAAACCTCAGCTACTTGGGAGTCTGAGGCAGGATGATCATAAATTCAAGGAAAATGTAGACAACTTAGTAAGATCTTATTTCAAAATAAATTAAAAGCGTTGGGGGAGCCTGGCACAGTGGTCCACAACTGTAATCCAAGTGGTTTAGGAGACTGAGGCAGGAGGATCATAAGTTCAAGGCCAGCCTCAGCAACTTAGCAAAGCCCTAAGCAACGTAGTAAGACCCTGTCTCAAAATAAAATAAAAAGTGCTGGGGATGTGGCTCAGTAGTTAAATGCCCCTAGATCCAATGCATGGAACCAATAAAAGGAAAAAAAGGGTTGGGGTATAGCTCAGTGGTAGAGCACTCTTGGACTCACCATTGTTAAAAAAAAAAAAAAAAAAAGATTAAAAAATAGGAGGTAAAGGGTCAGGAGTTGTGGCCAGCATTGCCTAGCATGCATGAAGCACTGGATTCGATCCTCAACACCACATAAAAATAAACAAATAAAATAAAGATATTGTGTCCATCTACAAATAAAGATTACTTTAAAAAGTAGGAGGTAGAATTATGAGAATAGCACTTAGAAACATGGCAGTAATAAAATAGAAGAGTAAGAATAAAGGGGGCAATTAAAAAGAGAAAGAAGGAGGAAGAAGAGGAGCAGAGGAAAAACAGAAGGGTAGGAAGAGAAGGAAGGTAGAAGAGGAGGAAAAGAAAAGGAAAAAACACAAGATAAAATGTGAGAAGTTTGTATAGGAGTGGGAACTTTTTAAAATGTATTTAAATTTTAGTAATCAATGGGGTAATGATATAGGATTAGAAATATAAATTAACAGAAAAGAATAAAATATTCATATTTCTAAATAAGTGATGCATATAATTAAAAAATATTAATTGATGGCCTTTAAGACCAGTCAGAAAATGATGAGCTATAGAAAGTAAGATGCTGAGAAAAATTTTATCCATATGAGAAAGAATGATTTTACTCTAACCTTATAACATACATAGAAATTAATTCCAGGTAGAATAAAGATGTTGAAACCAGCTCACAAAATTTAAAAATACACATTTTTTATGATACAGAGAAGGATTTATGAAGCCAGACAGAAAGAAGATGAAATTCATAGGGAAAAAGACTGACAAATTCAACTACTCTAAAATATTTAAATTTCAATATTCAAATATAATGGAGACATTGCAAAGAAAATGAAAGGATAAGTTACAGAAAAAGCTGACTACATGTGGAAAGTCTAAAAGAAAGAAATGATTAAAATAATCCATAAAGAATTCCACCAAATTGATAAATAACAAGCATAAATAAGATAGATAAATGAACAATTGTGAGAAAAATCCACTGTCCAAAAAACCTACAGAAAGAAATTCTCAGCCAGTTATGGTGGCACGTGCCTCTGATCCGAGCAGTTCGGGAGGCTGATACAGGAGGATCACAAGCTCAGAGCCAGACTCAGCAACTTAGAGAAGTCCTAAGCAACTTAGCAAACCCTTTCTCAAAATAAATATAAATACAAGGAACTGGAGATGTGTCTGAGTGGTGAAGCCCCCTGGGTAAAATCCCCAGTATCTCCAAAAACATTGAAAAAAAAAAGGAAAAAGATAAGAAATTCTCACAAATAATTGAAGGGAACATAAAAACACAATGAGAATTATTATTATTTTGCATTAACAACATTGGCCAAAAAAAAAAAAAAAAAGCAACATTTGACTATACCAAGCTCAAGGTAAGAACAAGGAGCAAGGGGAAATTTGATTCATTGCTAATAGTGCTTTTAATTTATCTTAACTATTCTGGAAAGCTATTTGGTGCTTTCTCTTAAAACTACAGAAGCAAGCCCATGACTCTCGGATTCTATTTCCAGGGAAGAGCACTATAAAATTCTTATCTTTGTATGAAGGAAGGTATAGAGTATAATTCTTGTAGTAATATTTTTATAGATAAATTTTGAGTATAATGTTAATGGCCACCAGTAAATTAGAATAAACACATTGTATATATAGACAAAAAATGGAATCTTTATTTTATATATATATATGTATATATACATATATATATATATATATATATATATATATATATATAAACAATAATTAGAGCTATGATCATGAGAAATCTCTGAAATCTACTGATGGGGAAAGTAAGAATACATACAGTATGATGCAGTTATATAAATTAAAAATGTGCGATATACTGCTTAGGGATATAAACATATAGAGTGAAACTATCAATACCAGGGATTACATGCAGGGGTACTTAACCACTGAGCTTCATCCCCAGTCCTATCTGTCTATCTATCTATCTCTCTGTCTATTTTTATTTTGAGACAAGGCCTCACTAAGTTGCTGTAGCCTCCCTTGAACTAGTGTTCCTCCTACCTCAGCCTCCAGAATCACTGGGATTAAAGGCATATGACACTGCCTGTACATCTAGGAATACTGAGAAAAAAGAATTGGAGAAAAGTGAATTTGGCTGCCTCTGGAGAACAAAGTTCAGGAGGGTACAAAAGTGAATAGAAAACTTTGAGTTGTGAGCTTTGAAAGACAGCTTAAGTTTTAAACTATATATGCAAATCATTTCAATATAAAATAATTTTAACTAAAACACCAAATTAAGTGTATACTTTCCTCCAGCTAACATTGACATAAATAGTAGCTGCCTATAGGTGTGGTCTTAGTCTTCTCCCCTTTCTGTCATGTTTTGTTAATATCATCTATAGTCATACAGAAAATTCATTTTCAAAACCCTCCCCAAATCAAAATGCCATCAATAATAATAATATTCTAAAAGTCCACCATTCTCACTACCTGAGAGATCCAACCCAACCAGCAAGTATTTTATGGGAAAATATGAAATCCAGAACTGTGACTCCTCATGTTACCAACCATTCATGCAAGAGCAGAAAATGGATCTGCAACAGATGATTAGGTAATTGTGCTTCTTACAGTATTTATTCTCTGGTGGGTCATGCAGTCAATCTTGTTTTGCATAACTGAAGGAAGTCACCCCAGCACCACTCCCAGGGAAATCTGAGCTGTGTTAGCAACAGAGCACCTGCAGCAATGTTGTCCTATATGATGCCAGATGGACTAAGAAACAGGAATGACTCTTTGGGGACAAAAGAGATACAGGGAAGAAAAGTTTCTGAAATGTATCCATCGACACCAGACCACCATGTATTTTCCCAAAAATAAAAAGACTGAGAATCACATAGAGAAAATGTGTTCTTCTCACTCTAATCTCTGTGCTATTTAACCTACATTAAAGATGGTCATGCATGAAAAGGAGTTAAGGAAACATCAATAAATGCAAAATAATTTTTGTGGGAGTGTAAAGCAAAATGAGAAAATTACATCTCCTGCAATACTCAATTTTTTTTTATTTTTCCTGATTTATATGTGAATACATTAAGCTGAAAGACAGAACAATCTGATGCTAAATCATCATTTTTTTAAAACTTCTGCTTCTTCTACAGTATGACCCCTCTTCCATATTCATTTACTGTGTCCTTTTAGTAGCAAAAGCAAAATGATAAATTTGTATTCCTTTGCTTTCTTTTCACCAACTTGAGAATATTCCACAGCTTTTCCAAATTCATTTAATTGAGTATTGAGCTAGGCTTAAGTATACACATAAGAATAAGATCATAGCAGTTTCATCCCAAGGATGCAACATCAGATCAGCATATACAAATCAATAAATGTAATTCAGCACACAAATAGAATCAAGGACAAATATTGCATGATCATCTTGTTAGATGCAGAAAAAGCCTTCAACAAAATCCAGCACCCATTTATGTTTAAAACTTTGAAGAAACTAGGGATACAAGAAACATCATAAAGGCTATATACAAAAAACAAAAACAAAACAAAACAAAAAACCCAAAGCCAACATCACACTGATTGAAGAAAAACTGAAAGCATTTCTTCCAAAATCAGAAACAAGACAAGAATGTCCACTCTCACCATTCCTATTCAACATAGTTCTAGAAACTATAGGCAAAACAATTGGACAAGAAAAAGAAATTAAAGGGATATAAATAGGAAAAAAAGCCAAATTAGCTTTGCTTGCTGATGATCCTGTAATTAGAAGATCCAAAAAAAACTCCACTAGATGACTTCTAAACAAACTTCAGCAAATATCAGTTAGATACATATACGTTCAGAGTACAAAAATCATTTTTTCCTCAACCTCAATAATGTATTTGCAGAGAAAGAAATCAAGAAAACTCGTCCATTCACAGTAGCCTCAAACAAATAAAATATTTTGTTTATTTGGGAATAAATCTAGCAAAGGATGTAAAAGACTTTGGCAATAAAAAATTATAGAGCATGGCCAGGCACTATGGCACGCACATCTATAATCCCAACAGCTTCGGAGACTGAGGCAGGAGGATGAAGAGTTCAAAGCCAGACTCAGAAAAGTGAGGTGCAAAGCAACACAGTGAGACCATGTCTCTAATTAAAATACAAAATAAGGCTGAGGATATGGTTGAGTGCCCCTGAGTTTAATCTCCCATATTCCCCCCCAAAAATTATAGAATATGGAAGAACACAATCAAAGAAGGTCTTAGAAGATGGAAAGACCTCCCATGTCCTTGGATAGGCCGAATTAATATTATAAAAATGGTCATATTAACAAAAGTGATGTACAGATTCAATGTGACATCCTTCACAGAACTAAAAAAATAAAAAGTCTTAAAATGCATATGGGACAATAAAAGAATAGCCAAAGAAACAACTGGGCAATAAGAATGATACTAATGACAACACAATACCTTTTCTCAAATTATTGTACAGAGCTATACTTACAAACACCCATCAAATTGTCATAAAAGCAGACATAAAGACCAATGGAGTAGAATAGAAGACATAAAGACAAATTCACAAATATACAGTTATCCGGTCCTTGATAAGGGGCCAAAACATTGGTTGGAGAAAACATTACCTTTTTAACAAATTGTGCTGGGAAAACTGTATATCCATATGTAGATGAATGAAATTAGATCACTATCTCTCACCCTGCAAGAAAATCAACCTGAAGTGGACCAAAGACTTAGGAATTAACGCAGAAACTCTGCAACCCCTAGAATAAAACATAGGGTCAACACTGCAACATATTGGTGCAGGCACTGACCCTTTAATAAGAATGCAGGAAGCTCAAGAAATAAGACCAATGAACAATAAATGGAATGACTTCAAATTTAAAAGCTTCTGCACATCAAAGGAAACAATTAAGAGGTCTATAGAATAAGAAAGCCTGTAGAATGGGAAAAAAAATTCCAGCTACTCTTCTGACAGGGGATTAATATCCAGAATATATAAAGAACTCAAAAAGTTTAACACACTCCAAAAAAATAAAGAGCCCAATCAATAAATTGGTAATCAACAAATGGGCAAATGAGCAGAGCAGATACTCCTCCAAAGAAGAAATAAAAATAACCAAGAAATATGTGAAAAAATGTTCAATATTCTTAACAATCAGAGAAATACAAATAAAGCTACACTAAGATTTCATCTCACTCTAGTTAGAACAGCAATCAAAAATACAAATAACAATAATTTCTCATGTGGATGTAGGGGGAAAGTTATACTTATATATTTTTGGTGAAACTGCAAATTAGTACAATCATTTTTTTAAAGCAGTGTGGAGATTCCTTAAAAGACCAGGACTGGAACCATCATATGACCCAGCTATTCCACTACTTGCTATCTATACTAAAGAACTATAAAATCAGCATACTTTAGTAATACATGCATACCAATGTTTACAGCAGACCAATTCTCAATAGCCAAGTTATGGAATCAGTTTAGTTCTCTGTTGACAGACAAATGAATAAAGAAAATGTGGTGTATAGACAAAAATCTGCTTTACTGAGCCATAAAGAAAAAATGAAATCTTGTCATTTGCTTGTAAACAGATAAAACTGGAGAACATCTTGTTAAGTGAAATAAGCCAGACACAGAAAGCCAAGGGTCAAATATTTCCTGTCAAATATGGAAGCTATATATAGAGAAAATAATAATAGTAAAAATGATAATAAGAAAAAGATCTCCCCCAAAATGGATGGTAGACCAATAGAGTAAAGGAAGTGGATTGAGAGGGAGGGAGGAGGAAAGAGCACAGGAAAAGTACTAAGGAATGAACTCTATTAAATTGTGCTATGTCCATGTACAAATATACCACAATCAATTCCATATGTGTGTGTATGTACTTTTAATGCACTAATTAAAGTAGTGATAATAATAATAGAAGGGAGATCAGCAGAACAGAACAAGCAGATCAGGGTGCAGGAGGAGGGAAGGGAAAGAGTACCTACTGGGGAATGATATCTATCAAATTATTTTATGGGCATATATGAATATGGCTTAATGATTTTCACTATTATGAATAAGTATAATGTACCAATAATAAAATAGAAAAGAATAAGATCATAGCTGTTATTACCATGTACTACTATCACTACTAGTAATGGCAGCTACAATTTTGGATATTTACGGTGTTCTAGATATTATCTCAATTATCTCTTTAAATTCTCCCACTAAAATCCACCCCTCAATCTTCTAATTTATAAATAATAATAATTAGACAATAATTTAAATGTGAAACACTGTTATAAAAATAATCAACAAAGTTTTTCCAGCAGTACCTACATTTTAGAGAATGGCACTTAAATTTGCACAATTATTACAGATGACACAGTCTACACTCACAGCTTTAAATGACATTGACATGCCAACAACTTTAAAATCTAGACTTAGTCCTTTTCTCTTTGCAGAACTTCAAACTCAAATGTCTAGTTTTTTGTTGTTGTTGTTGTTGTTGTTTTGTTGTTTTTTTTTTTGTTTTTTTTTTTTTTTTTTTTTTGGTGTGATGCTGAGGATTGAACCCAGGGCCTTGTGCATATATTCTACCAACTGAGCTATATCTCCAGCCCTCAAATGTCCAGTTTCTTGATTTTACCTTCATATCAATGTCTAATAGCCAACTCAAAATTAACATAATTAGTAATACTATTTTCTCTCCTCTCCCAACCAAGGAAAAAGATTAACTCTTCTGTTTGTTTATAGAAGCAAAATGCTTAGCACAGTGTCTGACACTATGTGCTGGGAGGCATGATAGAAGCTTTGGTTTGCTTTTTTTTTTTTTTTTTGTCTTTCCTTATGTTCTTCTCATGCTACTCTTCAGTCACTGTTTTTTTTTTTAATCTATTATTTGAATAAGCTAAATCCCCTCCTGCTCTGAGATGTTTGAAGGAGCTAATCTCACCCAGAATATTCCTCCACCAGATCCTCCTCACATGCCTCCTTCTTCTTGTCTAAATGACCTTAAAGTCTTCACAAAAGCCTCATCCTTGACTGTCCAATCTAAAGTAGACCTGTTACTCCTTGTCATATTATCCAGTTTTAACTTTCTGAATAGCTCTTATATTTATCAAATTTTAAACATCAGTGGCTACTTTTCTTCACAAACTTCCCCTCCATACATACCCAGAAATCCAAACTCCATGAAAGCAAAGATTCGGCTTGTTTTGTTTGCTGTTTTATCTTCAAAGTCTAGATTAGTGCTTATCCTACAGTGAATTCTCAATAAATATTTATATATTTCTGTCAGAACAATTTATTTGAGGATATCTTTAAATACTATTAGCTAAGATTAAACACATTGATTCTGCTGTCTTTGCAAATTCAGATTACAATACTATAGAATGTTCAATAAACATATGAATGGTAAAGGTATGTCTATTATGTGCATATCTAAGGTGAGTATATCATAACAACATAAGTGTTATGCATGAATAATTTTTCTACAGTATTTAAATAGGAGGTGCTAAACGGATTTGATTTAGTCCACAAGCTGCACAAACTATAAATATATTGTCAATAGACAAATAAATAAATATGTAGCACATTGTGTCTGCAAATCACATCATATCTACATTTCTTAAGACAAAATCTGGTTTTGCCAAGCAGTCTCCAGAGTGGCCTATAAGCAAGGGCATTTGTTAGGATGGCATAAGTGAGGCTGGATTCAGTTGCAAATTCTTTTCTCTCCTTGCAGATGTGAATTAGCTGAGGTGTGAAGTCATCGTCATACTTTGGCACATTACTGTGGTGCTTGGATGGAGGATTTCTAAAAAAAATAAGCAAAGAATTAAACTGTGGGAGAGCTTACAGTGCAGCTGGAAATAGCAGTCTCCGATGAGTGAGCTGAGCCAACAACCAAAATTAAATAATGCTCTAAAAGGCAATTCTGGCATTGCAGTGCTTCTTTGACATCCCCTTGCTAGGGTCAGGAGCCAGGAGAGACTCCAGTCCTACAAATACTGCCCTTCAGGACTGACATGGAGCCATATTTAAAACCAGATACCTACTTGGAAAAGAAATTAAGAGGCAGCCTGAAACATATTATGTGAGAATATTATTTATGTGATTATGTACAACCGAAAATACAACCATTTCAGCCTCAAAAGTGTATTGAATCAGACATGATGCTGTGAATGTATTGCGAAGTAATTAAGTGGGGTTTCATGTCTTAATGCAAGATAAATGACTATGTTGCAAAAGGGCATGTAGAACCTGAGACTTAATGAGCTATGAACCAAAAATAGTTTGGGCTATTAATGCTTTATAGCTTTTCATAGTCATTAATGTTTCATAGACCTCAAAACGTGTCCATATCTTCCACAAAAGCAATATTTCTTAATTTTCTATGAGATGAACATCTTTTTCAACTACGGATGATGCTCTAAGTTCTTGATGACTTTATCCTGGAACTTTTCTTCAGTGTCTTTCCCTATAATGTGGATCAGACTGATTAATCTGCAGCATCTTTTGTCTAAGTGGGAAAAAAAAAAGTGCTTAAAATTTCTCCCCTGATCCTGGAAGATGAGAGACAGTTACTGATGATTCTCTCTGTATGTTTCAGGTACCACGAGTAGGCACTGGGCTATATCAACTCTACACCATAGCATCAGGGTCACAGGCTTGACTGAAAAGCCCTTCATTTCAGACATTTCTATCCTGTGAGATGTAAGTTTTTTGCTACAGGTACAGCATAACTTTGTATCAAAATTTAAATGGACTATAACTGGGGAAACAAAGAGGTGTCAGAAGCATGAGTTCTCGAAAAAGACCCACAATTATAATAATGTGTCAGGAACATTAAAATGTGTTTCTCGTGTAAAATTTAGTAAGGAAGCAAGAGTTGAGAACACTGTGGTGCATTCCTTGGCTCTATAATACTTTTAAGTTTTTGAGTTTTGATTAAAAGTTTAAATACAAGTAAAAAGTTAAAAATTTGTTAAATAATTTTTCCAATTATTTTCACAGAATACCATTAAAACTGCTACCAGCTTAAAAATTATTTTGCAAACCCATGGCATTTTCCTGGCTATAAAAATGTGCAGTTTTCTTCTGAAATAAGACATTTACAATCATTCTTTGTCAAAGAGTTTGTTTCTGAGCTGAAGGTTAGTACTGGCCAGGATGACTGATTCAAGTGAGCAAAGATGTTGGGGAAGTCCAGAGCAAGTAAACAAGTGCGTTCCTGTTGTCCAGAAACACCTGCAAATGTTCTTAAATATGCTGGTCCTCATTCTCAGACGTTGTTTTTTCCTCTTTTCTGAATTAAGAATTCCTATGACCTGGTTAAGCAAATACTCAGTAGAAGGATAGCCTATATTTCATGATGAAACACAGGGGGAAATAATACGCACCTTGTCTTTCTATGACTAATGCAAAGTCTAATCATTCATTCCATTCCACGGCCCACACCGGGTTTAAACAGCCAGAGCCTGTCTGCCAGGTAAAGAGACTTAATGTCCCTCTTGAGAAGAAATTAACTGCTAAAACAGACTGAGGTGAAATGGAGTTCTGTCTTCTGTCCTCAATGCAGCCATTTTTCTCTTTTAATCTCATTCTTCCGTTCAAGCAGAATGAAAACTTGGATCTTTGCCTTGAGCCAATTTCAGTTCCAAGGCTCGAATTCTGGGACCCTGTTTAATTGCAGAGGTAAGCTGCCCTTGGAGCAATTCTAAAATCAGTCACGACTACTGCTTCAGAGCAACAAGGCAGGAAAGAGGTATGCCACCCTAAGTCCCATATTGCTCTTTCGGGCACCAGGTGCCTGTTTTACTTATTCAGAAAAGCCTTGCTGGATTAGTCAATGCTGCAAAGTTAATGTAGCCCAGACAGCTCAATGCCAGCAAACAAAACAGACTCAGTTGTGTGACTCAGGCTTCCCTAGCCAGCATGACAATGGCTTTTCATTCTGGGATATCAGCTAGGAGAGCGCTGAAGAGAAAAGTGGATCCCTTGTGGATGCAGTGGGCTGACCAGAAATGCTCTTCTTATGCCAAGGTGACTTGTCCCTGCCACAAAAGGAAACTTGATGTGCTAATCAGTATTCACCAGAGAAACAGAATCAATAGGATGGGTGCATATATAAAGAGAGCTACTCAATGATTATGGAGGATGGCAAGTCCCAAGATCCGCAGGGAAAGTTGACAAGAGGGCCAATGGTGCAGTTCTGATCCATGTCTAAAGGCCTGAGAACTAGGAGAGCCTGAAAGCAAGAAAAAACTGATGTTCCATTTTGAAGGTCATCAGAAGGAAAGAATTCCTTACCCAGGGGAGGATGAGCCCTTTTGTTCTAGTCAGGCTTTCAGTTCATTAGATGAAGCACACCCACATTATGGAGGTCAATCTGCTTTATTCAGTCTACCAATTTAAATGTTAGTTTCATCCAAAAACACCCTCATAGAAACATCTAGAAATATCTAGAAAATTCTAGATATTTATCTAGGTATATAGGTATATATATAGATATATGGATATCCCATGGTCCGGTCAAGTTCACACAACAAATTAGCCTTCATCCCTGAGGTGCTGCTTCATCTGATGTGCAGGGCAAGCCCCAGCAGAATCAGCATGACCTTGAGTCTACACCTACTCCACTCTCAGTTCCTGCTCATGGTAAATATGTAGACTTCTTTGCTCTGAACTTGGTATAAGGTCAAGCCAATTTTATTCCATGACCAAGTTATGACCAAAAAGTGTAAAAATACAAGTACATTACCAATTCCTTCCATTCATTTATTAATCTCTCTAATCCTATTCCTTTTGCTCTTTTTATTTTAATCAATACTAAGGCAAAGTTTCTAATTATCTCACAAGCTTTCCCTCTGCATTAGCAACAAGCCTGTAATATACAAAAGCAGTAATTGGTATTTTTAATGAAATTTAATTTTAAAAAACATGATTTTTGACAGAGGAGCAAAGGCAATTCAATGAGAAAGGGAAGTCTTTTCAACGATCTATAAAACTAAATCAATAACAACACAAAAATCCCTATTTAAAAAGTTCAGAGATCCTTAAACACTTCAATAAAGGTAGATGGAAGAAAAATAAGGATAAGAAAAATGATCAATACTATTAGTCATCAGAGAGTTGAAAATAAAACAACAAACTTATTAGAATTAGTAATATCTTTTTTAAAAAACCTGAAAATACCAAGTGCTATTCAGAAGATAGAGTAACAGGAATTCTCATTCACTGCTAGAGGGAATGAAAAATGATACAGCCACTTTGGAAGACAATTTGATGCTTTCTTACAAAGCCTAGGCATAGTTTTATCAGATGATCCCACAATCACACTTTTAGGTGTTTATACACTTACCTGAAAACTTACATCCTTACAATAACCTAGACACAAATATTAATAGCAGCTTTCTTCATAATCACCCAAACTGAAGGCAACCAATATCTCCCTCAATACCTGAATGAATAAATTGATTGTTGTTCCTCCATCCAATGGGGTATTATTTAGCATAAAAATAAACAAGTTATCAAGTCACAAAAATGCAGTCAAGAATCTTAAAAGCAGGGGCTGGGGATGTGGCTCAAGCGGTAGCGCGCTCGCCTCGCATGCGTGTGGCCCGGGTTCGATCCTCAGCACCACATACCAACAAAGATATTGTGTCCGCCGAGAACTAAAAAATAAATATTAAAAATTCTCTCTCTCTCTCTCTCACTCTCCTCTCTCACTCTCTCTAAAAGAAAAAAAAAGAATCTTAAAAGCATATCAATACGGAAAAAAATCCAGTTTGAAAAAGTTATATAGTGTATTGTTCATGTTGCATTCTGGAAAAAGGAAAACTATAGCAATAATAGTTGACAAATCAGTAGTTGTTGGGAGTTTGGGAGAAGAGAAGTGGAATGTTGAAAAACTAGACCACAACTAAGTACCTTAATGCATTCAAATTTTTAAAAATTGTTTAGGAGCTTGATGAATATCAGGATAAAAAGTATCCTGGAAACAAATTGTAATACACATGCATGAAACATTACTGAAGGGTGGGGTAAAAGGGGTGACCTCAATAATTGTGAACTATATGGACTCTGAGAGAGTGATAGTTGATGCACTGATTTCCCACGGGGGTCTAGCTTTGACAATTCTGACATTACTATATATGTCTACTAGAATCAAACAGGTGAGTACATGATGGGTGGCTGGTGGCAGCTAAGGGAACAAGAGTTTACAGGTAAGCTAGGAAAGGAGCTTATAATGATTCATGTGATAACAGATTAGGGATGGAGACATTCCTCTTCATACAGATACAGATTCACATAGAAATATTTAGAGTATGTATATATAAGCAAATAAGTATACATACATATACTTCATTCTTCTGTCAGCTCAGTGATCTAAGAAGCAACAATAATCAGTAACAATGAGCATACCAAGTACCCAACCTTGATTTCTAATACAAAGGAAGCAGGGCTATTTGGATGAATTGCTGGTTCTAGGATAAGGGCCAGAGATACACAAGTTAAGCCTTGAGCATTTTATAATCCCAGAAGATAAGGAATGGTAAGAAAAAAAGGCATGAATCTCACTAATATGTATAATTATAATGCACCAATTTTAAAAATAATTTTTTAAAGTATGGGGTAGAGGAGGAGATGTGTTAAAGGTGCGCAGGAGCCAAATTAAAGAGCTCCCAAACCTAAGCTGGAACACCTTGAGCAACAAATGAGTAAAGAAGTATTGAATATTACCCAAAACATAAACATGAATGCATAGTGACATTAACATACAATGGAATAAGTAAACATCTCCTATGCAGAATTCCAAATAATGTGTGCAGATTCTCTGTGGCAAAGGCAGTAATGTGTAACTCCCGGCTCCTGAAGTGTGGGGTTACTCCACAGTAACTCCCTTCAAAGGAGAATAGCATGATAAGGAAGAAAAGAGAGATACTTCTCAGTAGAGAAATCTGACAAAATCCCTTATCCAGGTGATGAAATTCAACATCAATAGTAATTAGTCATGTGGATAGTATAAGCCTTTGATATGACGTGATGAAAATGAAATTTTACCTCTGTTATCTTCCTCCCCAAAACCAGGCAAATTATGAAGAAAACAGCAGACAATCCCATCAGAGGGACATTCTACCAGATACCTGACCTTGACTCCTCAACTTGTCAAGGTAATCCAAAAAAAAAAAAAAAAGAAAGAAAGAAAGAAACATGAAGAAATGTGCAGTTCCTTAGGACAATATCTGAGGATGGATCCTAAGACAACTAAATGTAACTAATATAAATTATATGGCATCTTGAAACAAACAAAAAATGAGATAAAAACTGAAGAAATCTGAATAGAGTATGGTCTTCAGATAATAACAATGTATCTGCATTGATTGATTAATTATAAGGAGTTTACCAAACTAAAGTAAAAGCTAATAATAGGAAAAAAAAAAACCAGTTACATGGGCACTCTCTGTGCTATCCTCAAAATTTTTCTACAAATCTAATACTGTACTTAAAAAATGTTATTTGAAAATGACAAGCGCATCCTCTAGTTACATGTTACATTTAAATTTTATTCCAAATATTTCATAACAATTACAAAGGTTGTTTTCCAAAATTTTACTTTAAAAGTATTAAATAAATATCACTATATTATAATCAGGTTAATACTATTTGTTTTAAGAAGTCAATCACACTACCTAACTGATTCATCTTTGTTTCTAAGGTCTTTTAAGAGATCATTTGAAAAAAAAATCATTTAAAATAAAAATCTTAAAATGACACATGTCCCCTGTCTCAATTCCCCTAAGTGCTATAAAATAAAGAGGATATATAACATGGATCTGGCTCAAAATGTATTTCCCACATTTAATGCTTTTCTATTACATGTTTAACACATTTAAATGCCAAAATAATATAAAATAGAATAAAATTAAATAACAGAAGCCTGAGGAAATCTTTAAATTTAATCTCATCAGCATTAAATAAAACCATACCTAAAATAGGCAGTGGACCATAGTCTATCTTCTGTTTAACCTCTAGACAGGACATGATATCTTGTCCATATTCTCTCTCCTATATGCTTAATAACCCCCTGTCAAGGTTCTTTCTTAATGCTGAGTAGAATCTTCAGAATGCTGACTAATTTCAGTTTTGGCCACTATTTTTTTCAGGTAAATATGGAAAACAGTGATCATTTTCTTTAATGCAACTATTCACATGTATATAAAGATTATCATTAAATAATCTTTGGACTAAATGAACATAGGCCCTTTAATCTTTTCAACTAAAGGTCAGTTCTTCTGTCCTCTTGTGGGTGGTTATCTGAAATTTGTTCTAATTGCTCCAATCGCATCTTTAAGTGAGCACTGAAGAATTAAACCTGACATTCAAGACAATATAACTGAAAACCCCTATGTGATCTTGGAAGAAAACTACTCTGTGAAAAGAATCAGGTTACCTAATTTTATCATTGAGAATGAGTTTTAACTGAAAACATTTCTAATGAGAATTTCAACCTTTCTTTCATGCATTTGGATACAAAAGGGAATATAATATCTGATAAAATATAACTTTTTAAAGCACATTCCCCATGCAAACTTGAAAATACAGGCTATTAGGCTAGGGTGAGATGAATGGATTAGCAATTTTTTTCAACAGTACTAAATAGTAAAAGAAAGAAACACTTGATATTTTCCATCTCTGACAGCATCCATTTTAGGCAGCAAGGAAGGTTCCCTGAACTGTGAAAAGCTTTCCTGCTCCTCACAGTATCTGCAGCCACACAGCTTTGGGGACAATTTTACTGCTTTTGTCAAATGGGCCTAAAGAGATATCACTATCTTCTCCTCTGGTCTCTGCAGGAGATCTTCCATATGAAGGTGTGGTCATTTGACCTACATGAATGGGATTAACACATTGCTTTCATAAATGCAATGAGTTATTTATGTGATCAGAAAGAAAAATGTATATAAGGCACCCAACACAGGCCTGGGTTCTCCTATGATTTCATCAACAACGAGAACAACAACAACCAAAAATATGTGTGTCTGTGTGTGTGTGTGTGTGTGTGTGTTGCACATTTATGCATTTGGGGACTTCTAACCAGAGTGAAAAGATTTTTCTTTCCATTTTGTTAATGAGAACTTTTTTTTCCCTTTCTGATAACTACTTTGCACGATTACATGAAGTTTATTTCAAGTGATTTCTGACCTACAGGACTCATCCTCAGGTATTGTCCAGAGGTAAAGTAATGCCCCTGATCTCTAAATGAAGCCACATCCTTGACTCAGGTACAAAACCCAGTTTTAACCAGGTTTGTAAGATATTACATGCTCTGGCATTTGATATCCATCTCTACCCTCTTGTCCACCTCTAACCATAAGCCTCATCTCCTGAAACCTACACACACACCCTTGTCAAATGCTGAGGCTATACTCTTCTGTTTCTGTCCTTATTTCCTCCCCTTTCCTTTCTCATAAGGTATGGAACAAAACCTCCCTTTCTCCTATCCCAGCAACCTCACCTTCAAACTTCCCTCCTGGACCATGACATAAGTTACGGATACTATCAATCTCAGTGCAGTGAAGGGTCACAAATCTGATTTTCAATAACATAAAAATAAGTGTTATACATGTGGGTATAATACTATGTTCCCACAGGGTGTATCTCAAACATGCACATTGAGGATGTTTACCAACCTCCTCTTAGACTAAGTTAAATGCCTTTGAATGACACAACTCATCTTTTTCAAGTGCTCTGTGGATCATCTACCATGAAATACGGAATCACATCAGCTATAACAATGCAGTTTTCAAGGGTATGATAAAAGGGAGGAGACATTGAATGATGCCAGGGATCAGAAAAGAAGTCTTTAAGAAAAAGCAGTACCCTAGCTCTTTATCAATGTTTATCCATAAACAACATGAAATTGATTTCACTTCTGCAAAATGGTTCAGGATAATTTATCCAGGTAATTGAGATAAATCTTGGCAGCTGTTGCATGGGGCATTTGGGCAATTAAATGTTCCATAGGGACTCACCAAGTAATTTCCTCTTTGGGTATTTTCCTCTTCAAAAATAGTTTTTTCTTTCTTTGGCCTGACCTTTTCCAACTTCTGCCTCATGCTTGAACATGCTCAAATCAAGACATACAAGCCCACACCTGTTGCTAAGTAACAATTTTGCTTTGAAGTAAGTGTTATGGTTTAGATATTAGGTGTCCCCCAAAAGCTCATGTGTGAAACAATGCAAGAAATGTTAGAGATGAAATGATTCGTTTATGAAAGTCTTAACCTAATCAGTGCATTAATCCCCTGATAGGGATTAACTGGGTGGTACCTGTAGGCAGGTAGGGTGAGGTTCAAGGAGGTGGGTAGTTTGGGCATGACTTTTGGGGTATATATTTTGTCCTTGGTGAGAGAAGAAAGCTCTCTTGTGCTTTCTCTCTCTCTCCTTCCCCCACCTCCCTCTCTCTCTCTCTCTCTCTCTCTCTCTCTCTCTCTCTCTCTCTCTCTCTCTCTCCTTTCTGGTACAATGTCCTGAGCTGCATTCTTCTACCATGCTCTTCTGCCACGATGTTTATTCAGGCCCAGAGGAATGGAGTTAGCCATCTATGGACTGAGACCTCTGAAACCATGAGCTCCAAAATAACAGTCTTCTCCTCTAATTGTTCTTATCAGGTCTTTGGTCACAGCAGTAAAAAAAAAAAAAAAAAAAAAAAAAAAAGCAGACTAAATAAGTAAGAAACACTTTTTAAAATACACATTTATCATTCACCTTTGGATTTTCAGGATATATGAATTTTCTTCATGGAAGGGATGTATCACCAGACATGGATTACTGACCAGACTCTAAATAAGGCAGCCCATGAGGGAAGGTATAAGAAAGAATAAAAGACCTGTAGCACTAGAAGTCCAAACTGCTGATTTGGGGCTAGATTTTTAGCTTTTATCTCACAACTTGAGAAGCTCTATCAGCAGAAAAGAACCCAATGTGACAGCATGGTCACATCCTCTCTATCAGGAGCCATGTTCAGGACTCTGGTACACACAGCAGGAATCCTGCTTTGGAAATGCAGGCAACTTTTGCTCTAATAGACACATTCAAAAAGCCAAAATGGTATACAGGGAGCACTACCCTGAATCAGACTTACATCCTTTCAAAAAGAAACTATATTTTTCAAACAGTGCTTGAGGGGTAATCCAAACCACCTGTCTTCTAGCTTCTCAGTCTCAAAAGGAGGGTCATCTGACACAAGAAAGAAAACATTTCCACCTTATAAATAGAAAGGGCATTACAAATATATTTTGCCTAAAGAAAAATATTAATGAGATAAATAAACTGAAAGTTTGGGAAAGTGTCAGCCAAAATATGTTCATCACTGTCAGTCTGTGTCAGTCATGCAGCGTTCCCAAGTTAAGAACAGCTGGAGGCTGTTGCTAAATTAGGATTATAAAAGATACCTTCATACTCAGAGTCTATATTTCCAAGGAATAAGCAGGATGAAATTCCCCCATTCTGTATAAAAGACTGAAAATTACCTGGAGGAAAGCCACCCTGTATGTGTTTGGAGTTGCAATCACCACCTGGTCCCTATTCTTACCACCACTGTCTCATGTAGAAGTAACTTCTCTGCTCCATCCATTACTGCATGGTTCTGGAGCTCAGCTGCCTGAATTTCAATCTTGTATCTTCCACATAACTCTATGAGAGTTAGCAAATCACATAACTCCAAGGTCCTTAGTATCATCATCTGTAAAATGGGTATTGAAGGACTTTTTTAAGAGTCCAAAGAAATAACTAAGTCCTTAGATGTGTGCTCAGCATACAGATTAACAAATGTTAACTATGATGAATAGGAATGCTCAAAGCATTGTCTTTGAAACTCTATTACAGTACTTAATTACACTGAATTTAATTGTGTGCAAACCTCAATAGATTATGAAGTTCTGTGTTGAAAAATACCTTTACATTCATCTAGCCTTATGGCCTTAAGCAATGTAGATGCTCTTTGTGAAACAAATGAGATATTCCTTTGTTCCTTACAGTGAAAAGTCTTCCAAGTAAAATGTTTCACAAATCTTTCAAAACATTTTCATTTTATTTACTGAGGACAATATTCTTTCAACTCAATTGGAAATACAGGCAACCCATCACCCCACATTGAAATTTACCGACATTTAACTTTAAGATGATTATAATTGGGGCTGGGGATGTGGCTCAAGCGGTAGCGCGCTCGCCTGGAATGCGTTCGGCCCGGGTTCGATCCTCAGCACCACATACCGACAAAAGATGTTGTGTCTGCCGAGAACTAAAAAATAAATATTAAAAATTCTCTCTCTCTCTCTCTCTCTCTCTCTCTCTCTCTCTCTCTCTCTCTCTCTCTCTCTCCTCTCTCACTCTCTCTTTAAAAAAAAAAAGATGATTATAATTGAAGTTAAAAGCCAACACATAACATTTCTGCTTTAAAATTACTAAGGAATTGTGCATTCTGCCTTGACCAGGATGGTGGCAATGACAAGGTGCTGCAAAAGGAAAAGCCACAGAGGCTAGCAACCAACAGTGGAAAGTGAACACTTTTGATAGAGGTCACTTGGTGAGCTGTGTTTTGACAGTCATCAATGCTAAGGAAACTTTGTCAACCATAGCAAACATTCATGAATACCTACAACACTAAAGAACCTGTTATTGTTTTTATAAAACACATGCTTTGTAATCAGTGTATTAACTTTTATATCTAAAATTGATTATAGTTTTGCTTTATAACTTGGGGATGCAATATTTCCTTAATCAATATAGTTCATGCATATGTAATATACATTTTAACATTTATATATTTCCAATGGTCACTAACAGCACATTTTCTTGCTCATGTGAACCAACAAAGACAGCAGAGGAATCTGTGGCTCTTTCTCCTTAACGCCTGAACATGTGTATTCCCTGATGACAAAGGGAGGTTTGGAATAGGAAGCATTCCTGCCGTCAGTGATCTGTGTATCTTTTCCCAGAAGTATTCAAAATTGTGTAAGTGAAATCCCACATAACTCAGGAAACAGAACAGTCTTTACCCATACTATAAATAATTTTATCTTTGGGGGATATGATTTTCCTTTTAATTTAGAATGAATTAAGCAGCATAACACAGGCTGTTCTGTCCTTGGAGAATACGATTTGGTAACAATTGTCAGATTAGGTTTTTTAAATTATCATAATCTTAGTTTATACCTCAGTTACATGAATAATTGTGATAATTCCCACTAATTTATGCTAAAGCCTTCTATTAGGATTTTAAACTCCTAAATATATTTTTTAACTTAGTTTAAAATTCATGTGGAGAGTGGGGGAAAAAAAACAGGACTTTTTTTTTTCCTTTCCATTATGATCTTATGCATTTCCTCTCCTTGAGGTTCTCCTACATCTATTTTAAAGTTTAGTTAATAACCTATATTCTCTGCCTAGAAAATTCTCCTGTGTATAAAGCAATCATAGTACTATTTTTAGCCTCTTTAGATAAAATTGGGAAAACAATACACACACAGAGAGAGAGAGAGAGAGAGAGAGAGAGAGAGAGAGAGAGAAAGAGAGAGAGAGAGAGAGAGAAATAAAAAGATCAGTGTTGGCAGGGACCTAAAATTGAAGGTAAGTTGCTGCTGTTGACTGAAATTAAACCAGGCCAAGGTGAACACAAACCTAGGCAATAGTTGTGGACAGAAGCTTTGAACAAGCTGTACCAGATCCATATCAGATTATTTTCTAGCACCAGCATGATCTTTCCATGTAGAAGCAATTATTACTTTGGTCTTTAAAACCTTCTGCAATCATCCAACCCAGTAGTGGCAGCTTTTCTAGGTTAAACTGCATAACAAATCATCCAAAACTTAGTGGCTTAGAAAAATCATCACTTGTTATCACTTGGTTTCTATAGGTCAGGACTTCCAGGGTAGATCAGCTGTGCAATTAGGTTCAGAGCTCTCATGAAGATGCAGTCAAGGTAACAGCTCAAGCTGGGGACTTGACCAGATTTCTTTCCTCAACTGTCTGGGGCCAGGGCAGGAACCACTCAAATGGCAGGGCTGCACAGGTGAAATCCTTGGGCATCTGCTCCTATAATGGATGGGATGTTTTTCCACCAGTGTTTTGGGGGGACAGGCCTTCTCACACATTGGCTCAGAAGTCCCAAGATGTAAATCCCCATGAGACCAGAATACCTGTGCAAAAGCTTTATTGCCTTCCCTCACTTAGCCCAGAGATCTCCCAACATCATCCCCTCCATTTTCCATTCATTAGAAGCAAGTCACTAAGTTCAGCTCATATTAAAAGAGAGGGATTGCATGTATTGGTCAGTTTTTCACAGCTATGACCAAAATACCTGACAAGAACAACTTAGGGGAGGAAAAGTTTATTTTGGCTTATGCTTTCAGAGGTTCGGTCCATGATTATTAGATAAGTCCATTGCTCTGGGTCCAAGGTGAGGCAGAACATCAGGTCAGAAAGTCATTGCAAAGGAGCGCTCCACTTATGGCCACCAGGAAGTAGAGAGAAAAAAGGGGAAGGGACCACAGGGTGAATGCACTTTTCCAGGGCACACCCCCAGGGACCCAACAACTCCAGCCACACCCACCTGCCTACAATTACTACCTAGTAAGTTCATTCAAAGTAGGATGAACTGATAAGGTCTAATCTAAACTGATTGAATTGCTTACAATCTAATCTTTTCATCTGTGAATATTCCTGCATTAACACAGGAGATTTTGGGGGACACTTTATGTCCAAACCTGAACAGATTCCATATTTTAAAAGGAGATATGCAAAGAATTTCCAGATATATTTTAAAACTCTTACTGGTTATGGCTAGTAATCACTTATTTTCGTAAGTCTTTGTTGGGTTTTACCCAATGTCAAATCAGGTTTAGAGCTTTCTTCCTTTTGAAGCTTAAAATATATATGTCACATTTATATTTTTTATTATATGATGAAATAATTCTTATTTAAATTCTTTTTTAAATAAGGAGAGCAATAAATACACAAATAAATATCTGAATGAAATGTTTATAAATATATCAGAAGGTTAGCTTAAAAATGTAATAAGGGCTCACATGCTGAAGAAAAATATTCCTCTGTCTATCGTCTCTTATAAAACATAAAGGTTAGTGCTTGAAGCAATTAATATTCACAATCTTAAATATGAATAGAAATAATAGGTGTTGAAAATAAACATTCTCTTAAAAAATCATTGCCCTAAATCCACAGAGACTCTTTTCTGGACAGTTTGACTTTGAAAATAATTCTCATTTGAAGCTGATAGAGCTAGAGTGATTATTAATTCAAACACAGTAAGTAATAATTAACTTTTGCCTTCTTGTTTATGCCTCGTGAAATATTTCTGCAATCAACTGATATGTTTCCACCTGGATTAAAATGGGGACGTTTGGTATTCGACAGGTGTTAATACTGAGTAAGAATCAGAGCCTTTTAATTAGTGAAACTCATTTTGTTGAGCACTAGTTTAGCTTTTATCAATTTTTTTAAAAAAATCTTTCTTTTTGAATAATAATGAAAAATTAGCCCAGTCATTCAATATTCCTAAAGAGGTGACTGTAGGAAAGAAATAACTAAACAAAAAAAAAAAAAAAAGAAAAGAAAAGAAAATAACCAATGTTCATACCCTTTCTATGATTCCCCTAAAGAAACTCAGGTAAATTACCTACAGGGAGTTCAAAACTTAAAATTCTAAATAGAGTAGCAAAAGCAGACAGTAAGTGCGGAAAATAAGATCAGCCTAAGATTAAAATGAGTTTATAAAAAGTAAAATACGTATCTGTGGATATATTTTAAAGGTTAAACTCTTTACATGTTATGGCATCCACATATTGAACTATATGTCACTTCGTTTCCACATGCTTCTATAAAACCTGATCAACAAATTGAGATGTGAACAATTCTCAGCTCCAAATTTGCCTTATATTGGCTACACTAAAAACAAAAAGCCCTCAGCCAAAATAACTTAAGAACCAAAGAAAGACACATTTCACAGGACAGACATCATCCTGGACTATCCATTTTCATACAGAAAATGAGTATCTATTTTTGTAGAGAATGTCAAGGCAGAGGTCAAAAGCCCCAGGTAAGAAGTATGTAGTGAAAGGTTCTAGTTTACAAATAAGTGGGAGAGAAATCTCAGAGCTAAATTGCCATGTATACTAAAAACATCACATTCTTCCTGTTAGGAATAAGAAAATTAATTAATTTTTAAAGTAGAAACATTTCCTCCAGATATATTTCTTTTCTTATTCCCTACAGTTTAGAGGCAGACTGGCCTTACTGGCTTTTTCATTTAGAGTATTAGAATGAATGAGATCCTGTTCTTTGAATTTGCAAACTGGTAATGATAGTCTATACTACTCTGGAGACTGTTATGTGGCCTGGATTTTAATTAGTATACTTTTAAAATACAACCCCAGCTGAAATTATATTTTTAGTTATCTCTAGCAAAATGTCATAAGAGAGGCTAGGGCTAAAATTAAAGGATTCCCATTCAATGCAAACAGTAACAGAAAGAAAGTTATTAACATCTGGATTCCCAATCCATCCTGAACATCAACAAGGTTTGATATTTGGAACCACAGCTTGTCCTCTCACACATTCATTCTGTTTCTAAATATGTGCTCTTGGCTAGTTATCTACAATCCCTCCAGCTCTTGGTTGTTAACTATTATTTGAATTTAAGCATTATGGTTTCTGTGATAAGACCCCAACTCTAAAAATTGATGCCAAAATGAGATAATCAAGAAACATATTATTATTGAAACTCCCTTTTTAAAGAATATTTTGTCAACCACATCATACTTGATCAGACAATTGCCATTGCTGAGTAGACACATTTAAAAGGTAACCACTATTTCATCCATAAAATATTTATCATGAATCAGCTAGATATAAAACATGGTAGCAGATGCTAAGAAAAAGGCAGGTATAAACATGGTTTCTCCCTGAAACCATGGTTTCTGACAGCACACACATGGAGGTAAGACAAGCATACCTCTAAAAATAAGACAAAATGTTATACAATTAAGTGATAAGAAAAGTAATCATGATGTAAGGTAAAGATGCATAGGAGAAAAGATGTCTAAATATTTGGCTAAAATGTAACAATGGCCAGAAGGGGTATGGCCTCAGACTCTCTGAATTCTCCTTTAGCACCCTCAAAAATTACCCCAAATAAGCCTCAAATCTGTCCTTGCTGTGCTACATTGCAAATTCAAGGCAAACTCTGTCATCTCTATTTCTAACCAATTAATCATCCCATTTGTGTCATTCCTGAATAAAAATTCTAAACTAACATTTGATTATGGTTACTTTTTTAGGAGAGACAATATGAATTAATCAATTAATAATTGATGGATTCACAATTCAGGGTTTATGTGGACTAGCCTGAACTAACACGCATTAAAAACAATGAAAAGGATATGGAGGGCTCAACTCAAAACTAAAAACATACAGTTGTGCTCATAAAGAGAACGATTTATGAAACCAGGTCATGAATTTATAGCAACACATTATACACAGGAACCTAGTCATAATTTTTCCCCTTCTGTCACTAAAGTCTCTTTCTGCACAGATGCCCTGCTTCCAAACAGAAACTATGCAGATTATAACCACTTTCTAAATGATTTGTTCAGTCAAATCATATTAAAACAACAGGTAAGTTCTATAGTAAACTCTGATTAAGATAGACTATTTTTTCGCTAATTGTGGTTTTACTGTGTGTGGTCTACTAACACATGAAGTCTTTATCCAAACAATTCTTTAAGTTTTAGTTTCCATCTTCTTCTTCCTTTTTCTTTACCCCCACCCTACTACACACTCCAGAGAAGCTGGGTAGAATGGCCCCACTGTGTGACAGAAAAGTATGATTAGGATCCAGATCCGCCTTGCAAAGCCCCACTGAGGACATTAGACTTGATCCTTTGGACAAGGGGCAGCCATGGAAATGTTTCCCAGAGGAGAAAAATGGGAGAGAAATATCATTAGTATTTCTATGCCTTCTCAGACCTTGGAATGGAGGCTACACCAAGGCAAGGTAGCCGGATAGATATCAGAATGCTACCTGGGTATTTTTGAAAACAGGATGATGGTTTGAACTTGGCTGATGACAGTAGGGAAACAAGAACAATTCAGAAACAGCTTTGAAAGTAGAATCAACATGATTTGTAAACAGACTATTTGTGGGCACGAAGAAGAAGTCAAGGGCAGTTGACTGTTTACACTGCAATTCACAAGACTCTTGACAGGCCTCCAGAATGACTGTTTGTTCGTTTGTTTGTTTGTTTGTTTGTTTACATGTATCCTCTCTCTGGGAAAGAAGCCAGCAATTATAGACATTGGAAATAAAGGTACCACTTCCATCTTTCCCCTGCCTAGTGTCTTGGGATATCTATTACCTCCTTAAGTATCCAATTTAAATCAAGTACAGGATTGAATCATTCTATTCAAAAGAAAACACTTTTTACAAAATCACAACAATAAGCCCTTTGTTTTCATCTGTTTCCACCGTGTCTGTTTCGCAGTAGGAACTGAAACTAAAATTTCAAAATATCCTGAGAAATAAGACTCTTCTTGTGTTTCTGACCACATGGAAGCAAAAATAATAAGACAGGCTGAGAATCATCATGCTTTCGGGCCAATCCTCTAAAAAATAAAAAGATTAAGCATTTGATGTCCTGAATCCCTTTTCAAACTGAGCCACATCACTTCTATTTTCAAAATCATAAACTTGTGAGGTTTTCCTAGTTATTGTTGGCATTGTTTGAGTGCATGTTTTATAATCAGTTCTCTTTGAGGGTTTTGTGTCTGTTTGTTTTTCATGATGCCTAACCACAATTAAAATAGCTTGACTTCTGACAATTACACAAATGCTTAGTATTAATGGTTTTAAGAAAGAGTGCATTACCACCAATGCTCTATGAAGACTAATCTCCAATGAAAGTTTTATATTCAGAAAGCATATACTTCCATAAAGAATGTAGACCACTACCATTAACTCTAAATAATTTGAGGATGTTTTTTTGTGAAGTAGTCCTGGATGATAGCTAAATTCTCTAGGCCACAAGTCACTTGTAGCTCATAAAAAGTATTTTTAAAAGATCCAGGCACAGTGATGCATGCCTATAACTCCAGCAACTCAGGAGGCTGAGGCAGGAGGATCTACAAGTTGAAAGCCAGTCTCAGCACCTAGTGAGGCCCTAAGCAACTCAATGA
The DNA here is from genome assembly GCF_964194105.1 of Spermophilus citellus. Classification (NCBI taxonomy): domain Eukaryota; kingdom Metazoa; phylum Chordata; class Mammalia; order Rodentia; family Sciuridae; genus Spermophilus; species Spermophilus citellus. The sequence continues at coordinate 71,169,936 of NC_138187.1, read as the reverse complement.
GACCCTGTTTCAAAATAAAAAAGGGCTGGAAATATTGCTCAGTGGTCAAGCACCCCTGTGTTCAATCCCTGCTGTAAAAAAAAAATGTGTTTAAAAAGTTATCTGGAATAATATAATATGAAGTACAAATGACAAAATGACCACATACATTGAATTTTTTTAGTAAAAATCTCAGGATGTCATTTCCACAAGGCTCTTTTCATAGAAAGCATTTGAAGTTGTTTACAATTAATTACACACACACACACACACACACACACACACACACACACACTTTAAGACAAAAACAAACAAACAAACAAAAAAACATGCATTCAAGTAGGAGACCGGATATAGGCCACTGGCATGTGGAAGATGTCCTCTCATCCCCTTGCTGGTGAGTGAGACTGTGTAACCAGCATAGGCCAATGAAATGGAGAGAAGGGCATGTTACTTCCTAGAGGAGGTGAAAAACCTGAGTGTGACTCTCCCAGTTCTCTGCTCTCCTGCTGCCTCAGCTGAGGTTGTGTGTTCCTGCTATGGTTTGGATGAGTATCCCTAAAGGTCCATGTGCCAAAGGCTTGGATCCAGGTGGTACTACTAGGAGGTGCTGTGGACCTTCCTGTGGTGGGTCTAGTAGGAGATCTTAGGTCACTGGGGGCATGCATGCAAGGGGGGCTGTGGAACTCCAGCCTCTTCCTGTCTTGCTTTGTTTGTTGGCTTACAAATAAAGCAATTTACTCCACCACCCACTCCTGCCATATGTGCCATCATAATCAGAGGCCCTCCACTTAGATACCTGACTAGATATCTGAAACGAGCAAGGTCCCTGCCAACTTGCTCAGGGCTTGCTTGTTTATTCTGCTAAGCCACAGAACTTTAAGGGTATTTTGTTACTGCATATTCTGGTCTGTCCTGACAAATACTACAGGGATTATTTTGAAAGGAAAACACAACAAAATTTTTTTCACCAGAAGATGTGGATAAGAGAGACAAATAATGACTTAAGGCCTAAAGTAATTAATTGTATACAAAATGTAATCATATAAGGTTATGTGTTGGAGTAGCTGTGTCTATTAATGCTCAACATGTAATATCTCACCTAATTACAATGTATGAAGTACAGTTTAAAGAAATTAAGTAATTAACATGATTTCTAAGAAATAGAGAGGACCAGAACTCAATGGTTCTGACTCTAAATCTATGCTTGGAGCTATGATGCCAAAGGAGAAGTTTGCAGAGAGCATTGCCTGGTAAAATTATCATGACTCAGCAGAGGAAAACTTTTTTTCCTAATTCTGAATAGACTGAAACTTGGCACACAGATTTTTAAACAAGAAGTATGATGAACAATTTATTTGATAGTGAAATAATAATAAAAAGAACATGGGCTATGTGGTTAGACAGACTAAGAGAGGTTAGTCCACTCTCTCTGAGTTAATAAAAACAAAATGTTCCTTTTATTCAGGTGGATATAGTATCATGTGAAATCCAGAGGTCCCCAAGAGAGATGCTGTCTCATATTTTTCTTTTAACTTTTTATTTCAAAGAGTAGTTGAAATGTTTCAACTAAGATTAGTCTAAAGTAATTTCAAATTTACAGATTTGAAAAAAATGGCATTTGGCTGAGACCTGTCTATTGTCAACAGTTTAGCATATTTGTTCTCTCTCTCTCTCTCTCTCTCTCTCTCACACACACACACACACACACACACACACACACAATTATTGGTTGGCTCTGAATCATTTAAAAGTCAGTTGCAGACTCTATATCCAGATGTGCATTTCTTATCCAAAAACATGTTGTTATCTATCTACCATACAATTTAAAATTTCTGAATTTTGTATTACAAATTATTACTATTATCTAACATGCAATCCTCTTCTAAATTTTTCCAATTATACCAATAACATTTTTTAATCTTCCTTAATCTGGAATCATTTTTCATCTTTTCATGACTTTGACATGTTTTAAAAGTAGAGGTCAGTTAAATTAAGAAATGTTTTAAAAATTATCTTATATGAAAGAGCATGTTTGAACATGCTCTTTCACAAATTATTTGGTTTTCTGCTTCATTTTACTGCATATAGCCCAGAATAACTGACCTCTGACCAAAGTGTAGATCTAAAATGTTGGCCCTATCGCTTTCATATTAAGAGGAATCCCATGTCCAAGGCAGACCAATCCTTGAAAATAAAACTCAAATTATAGAGGCTTATTGAAGACCTCTTTGTACAATTCACGTGACTGAGACATTCGTGTTCCTACTGCCCTGAATATAAGTGAAGGTCTTTACAATGACCCAACTGAATAAATGCAATATAAAGTATTATAAAAATAGAGCTGTGAGTGTAGCTCAGTAGTAGAACACTTGCCTACCATGCACAAGGCCCTGAGTTCCATCCCCAGTACTGAAAAACAAAAAACAAAAATTATAAAAACACCACCTTGATAGTGAAATACTAACTTTCCACCTTGTTAATAAAAGCTTTATAAAGAAAATTTTTGCAACTGGGCAAGCTCAGAAAACTTTTTTCCTGTTTGGGCTGTTTTGCCAGGTTTTATTTGACCTTTTCATTTTGAGTTTTTCAGATAGGCAAAAGGAATAGCAAAGGATTATGAAAATCACTCATTATAGAGAGAACCAGAAACCAAGAAATTTTCCTAATTGATCTTAAGATTTGAGTAGACCAGGATGTGACAATTAACCTTCAACATTGGCCATCTAGTAAGATCTGTATCTCATCTTTTAAAAAAGAACTTGCATCAAATGAGAACAGTTCTATGTTGGGATTCATGGACAGACACTTAGCAGTTTGTAGATCCTCATTAAAAAAATTAATATCTTCCACAAATTACAAGAAAAAAATATGCACATTTGGGTAATAGTCCATAGCATTCATTAAACTTGCAAAATAGCATAAACTGGATTAAAAACAACTTTAGTGATGCCTTGTGATCACAGAGGCTCTAGCTCACTTCCATCCTCAACCATAATTGGTCTATTTTTGCTTATCTCTCATATCTTCAGGCTTTTTATCTCTATCTGCCTACCTGCAGCTTCTGGGTCCCCAGCTATTGTATGCTCTCTTGTATATTTGCCTGGATTCCAGATTCTGACAGAAGTTTTCTTCTCCATGATCTTGTATACAATTTCCTGCCCCACCATACCTAGTGTGAGACTGGAAAATCCCACCCCACTACAGAAAGTTCCCTGCCTTATTATTTGTTAAAAATATTTAGAAAAAAAAAGGGGGTTTGTTTTCTTTTCTTTTGTTTCAGATTACATCATCAAGGTCAATAAAATGATTGTACGTTACATACATAAAACTTTGAGAAATATTTGAGTAAAATATTAGACAAACTGTGGTAGTTTGTTTTTAATTCTCTAAGGAAACATAATTTAAAAATCAAATTAATACATTCTATATTTAATTGGATGCTTTAAAAAACATTAAGAAGTCAAACCCGTCAAGTATCAAACACAAAATTAGCAACAGTAGTAATAAAATGAAAAAAAAAACTGAGAATATTTCAAAGAAAGCTGAAAATATAAAAAATTGACTCGTGGATATGTCCCATAATTGATTGCATATCTATACACTTTTCAACTAATATAAAAGTAATGACTGTTTATGATATGATATTTGAATAGTATGGGTCAAATATTATTATGATGATAGACAAAACAATGAAAAACAATTTCTTCTTCATGAATTTCTTTGCAGTGATTAATATTTAATTAAATTCAAAATTCCAAGTTGGATAGAAGTGGAAACGTAAGGATTCACCAGGAAAAAATTATGGTATTTTCCATGGAAGATCAAGAATTGTGTAATATAATTAAAACATTTTATTAAGAGGAAGGCAAACGTTCTAAGAACTCGCCTAGAATCATAATTATGACTGCAGGCTTCAGTCACACTAACACTTAACTGGTTCGGTAACTGTTTTTGCTGGCGGCACAATAAAAAATCTTAATTTAATTTTTTCACTATTTTCAGGGTCAGATATCCCCAGCAGGCACAAGAGCATTTGCCCAGTGACCTGCACTTTCCAGAGGAATGTGAAGGAGCAATGATAACTAGAAATCTACTGAGCTTTGATTCTGACCCTCCACATTCCCCCTGGCAGTGCATTTAAGTCCCAGACATAGAAAACCTGAAGCTCTACTAGTGGATTGACATCATGAGAATTCTATCAGCCTTGGAAAAGAGTTTAATCAATTCCAATGGAGGAAGGATGGAGGGAGAAGCCACGTACAAAATGTTCAGCAGGGTGAGAACAACTTACAGTTGTATGCACGCTTGGTTTATAAAATATTTTTACATAGATGTCCTGGTTTTGTAGTCCAATCCACTTTGAGTGAAAGAATAAAGCATTTGGGGTCCTTTCAACAAAGCAATTTTTCTTTGATTAGCAAGTAAAAAGGATTGTCAGAGAGCAAGGATGAACTCCCAAAGCAATCAATCCAGTGCCATCTTCCAGCCAGTGCTGATATGAGCAGAGTTGTTTATGAGCAGAGTTGTTTATTATTTATATAACTATTCACAATGCTGAGCATGCAAATGTGAAATAGTCCTTTCCTGGTTCCTTGCTCACACCTCAGATAACTTAACATGTATTTAGCCCTCTGCACCAACTTTTCTTTTAAGCTTACCATCTTGGGAGGAACCTGTTTTCAAGTTAGTAACATAGACATTCTTTACCACTGTCATTCAATGTTTGTACTTAACATTCTGTGGAGCAACCAAAGGAAATAAGAACAAGACCAAGTGTAGAGGCTATCCATGTTTACCTTTATGGGATTTGGTTTTCTTGTATTTAAAATTAGAGAAGAGAACAAAATAAGTCTCCCAAATTCATGCCAATTTAAACATGAAAGGCTTGTAGTCTGATGAAAATACATGAAAGTCATCCTTCTTACAAAACGTATTTCTAAGACCACTGGAGAATCTTTAGATGTCCCATTAATTTGTATTCTCATTGCCAGTGACCTATCCAAACTCATGTCTCAATAATCACACAGCTATTATCACACCTTTATAAAGGGTCTATGAAACACTAATAGAAACAACCCCTTCCTGTAAATGACTCAGAAATATGAACAGCATGTGCAAATGCCCCTTTCTCCCTTGTCTCCTCATCTCTGGAATCCCTGGTGCTCCTACCAAAAAAAGCCATTCTGGGGAGGCAAAAAGCTTTAGAGGAATTGGAGGTTCAGAAGTAAAGAAAGGAAAGACACTGTGAAAGGAGAATGCAGCATGGAGCTGACCACGGACAGGTGCACAGGATGAGCTGACCTTCACCAGCCCAAAAATATCTGTCCCCTACTGTGCCTGAAGTTTTGACTTCACTCTGGCATGCTGGCTGCAATCACATCACTGGGACATGCTTTTTGGATAATAAGCAGAATTTGTTCTTTTTCTTTTTCTTTTTTTAATGCAACTTGCTCTGGTAGAGTTCAGAGATGGTCAACCCCTTCATGCATTTGTGTGAGTTGGTTCAATTCGATTGCTTTCCTCCTAACACCCAGCTGAGGTCAACAATCCTGAGTTAAGCAGAGTTTTAAAAAGCTGGAAAAGAAAGGTAGGTTTTTTGAGTAAAATGTAATTGTAGGAAATTGTCTAATTTGTGGTAAAGTAGATGGAGAATATTTTAGTCAGCTTTTTCACTGCTGTGACTAAAGAACCTGACCAGAACAACTTAGAGGAGGAAAAAGTTATTGGAGATTCACAGATTCAGAGGTCTCAGTCCACAGACAGCTGGCTCCATTCTTCAGGGCTTGAGGCAAAGCCAAACATCATGGCAGAAGAGTGTGGCAGAGGGAAGCAGCTCACATGATCAGGAAGCAGAGAGAGGGAGGTCTCTTCTTCCCAGATACAAATAAATAACCCCAAGCCATGTCCCCCAGTTCCCACCTCCTCCAGGCACACCCTACCACTTCAGTTACCACTCCGTTAATCCCTATCAGGGGATTAATTCACTGCTTGGGTTAAGACTCTCATAACACAATCATTTCTCCTCTGAACCTTCTTGCATTGTCTCACACATGAGCTTCTGGGGGACACTTCACATCCAAACCATACCAGAGAAGTCTAGAGGTGTGGAAATAAGGACACTGAAAAATAGAAGAACTGCAAAAAACTTTAAATGAATGTCAACTATATATTTTCAAATGTTTCCTATATCTACCCTTGTCACCAGGAAAGAAGGTACTATACAGGTGAAATGAGAATGCATACTTCTGAGCTGATAGATTGCATGCTAAATGTTCTTCCCACATTTTAAAAATGTTTTTAAAGCAATTGCTTGGTTTCAAACCCCAGGTTCACCACATCATACCTGTGTGGGCTTAGGACAAATTTTTAAACCCTCTCCCTTTCAAAGTGGATGCTTAAAATGGTACACATGGCATTGGAGAGTCCTGAGACCTAAATGAGTTAATATGTAATAGTATATTATTATATTATTATAGTATATTAGTTAATATGTAAAAGTATTTAGAAAAGCTTGGCTCAGAGTGAGCCCTGAATCAATGTTGGCTTTTGATTTCACACCATAGTGTGTTTGAGATGCCCTGTGATACCCAGTTTCTTTGCATCTCATTTGTCCCATCAAGATGACACTATGAGGCAGCATTGAGTCAAGGCCACACTATCCCAGCAGAATTTGTAAACCCCTGGGGGAGAAGAGCAAGTAACTATGAAGACACCTGGCCATCTTTTCACTCCTTAACAGGAAGAATGGGTTCAAGCATGGGAGACTCAATTTCACTGTAAGCATTTCCCAATAAACAAAGGAAGTTCTGAACTGCTGCCTTAGATAACCAATTATAAGCAATCCTCCACTAACTGGTGGTCAGGTTTCTTCTCTGGACTTGGAAATATGAAATCAAGACCAAAGCTTCACTGTGGAATTAGAGATTTAAGTGTTTGCTCCCAACAAGTTCTAATATGGTTTCATTTTATCAACACCTCAGCTACTTTACTGCAATGACTGACATGTGGCTGTATTTTTTTAATTCATCATTTGTGATTCAATGCATCCATTACAAGTTATTCTGATCCTGAGATTTTCTATGTCCTGAAATTTTCATATTTAACTCTCCCTTTTTGCCCTAGTAATGTCCACCCCCTCAAAGCATTCCTTCACATACTTGTGAATTTCACCTCCAGTCACAAACTGTTGCCCTTACAGTCACTCCCCAGGCTGAGACTGTCATAACCTCTCTGCTTATAACCCTCCCGTCATCATTTCAGCCCAGAAAATTCCAGTCACAATTGCCTTCTGGGAATCTAAATCAGGTTATGGTAATGTGACAGCTCATTCAATAGCCTGTAACTCCCCAGCTTCTGGCCATCAACTCCCATTCACAAATTCATATTTTATAGAAAAACTTTAAATGAAAGCTTAGATTAGGCAAAGATTGTAGTTTGGTTCCCATACCTGCTGGGATTTACCTTCTCCATGGAGGGATTTGACTAAATTCCAAACAACAATGAAATACACTCAATATTACTAAAAGTTTACATTCCTCAGAAAGGCAATATGACTGAGTACAGGGGACAATGATCTGAGCCTTGAATGAGGCATTTACAGAGTTCAAGTTTCAAACTTACCTTCTAACAAAATGACTTTGCATGGCTCTTTTAGACTAGGGGGGAAAATGTCTCCATTGAGATCATGTTCAGATAGATCACACTTTTGAAAAATTTGTAATATTTGTTTTGGGAGCATAGTACATAGGCAGACCACTGAGTGGACATTAGAAACTTGAATCAATGCACTTTGCCACTAACTAGCGGTGTGACCTTGGGTAAGTCACAAATCTATAGAACCCTTTGTTCTCATCTAAGAAAGAAAGGTTAAGCTTACCCACATTAATAGGCTTTTCTACTTCATGGCCAAGCCAAACAGGCAAAACCACTTGCTGAAATCGGAATGTAAATCTGATTCTTTCAGTGAGACTGGCTCACACTGATGCTTCTATATTACCCCAGTATCTTTGTAAATATACTCACAAGGTGCTACTACTGCCTTCCTAAAACCAAAGAGATAAAATTATCATATTTTACATTTTTACAAAAGAAGATAAGTTTTCAGTATTGAAAACATATCCATACATCATTTTTTAATACCAACTGACCTATTTGATCAAGATTCCTTTTGCCCAAGTCAATAGAATTTCCCCTAAACTTTTTTTTTTTCACTCAAGAAATCACTGTTTCTCATTTAAAAGACATCAAATAAGGGAGATACTGGTTTGGTTGAATGAGCACAAGACTGACTGCTAGAAAATCTAATCCCTGTTCTACACCCTCGATGAGTGACCTCATGTCTGTTTTTCTTCATAAGTAGAGAAGTAGTGATGATGTTAAATGTAAAATTCCATTTCTCCAGAAAATACACTCTCCTCATTTTAGCCTTATTCTTAGCAATCTCACATGGTTAATCTGAGTTTCTAGTGCATTGCAAGAGGTTCCTAAACTCTCAGTTAATATAGAACAAGAAGAGTAGAGGTACCCACTTCACTTTGTTCAAGTTCATTATAAGCACTTAAAAAGATTCTGGGGAAATAATATAAACATAAGAAATTGCTTTTCCTGGTGAATCCTTTATTCACGTATAAATTCACATTTTAGGAGCATATACCTCTAAGGGAAAACTTGAATAGTTTGTATGCCATGTTTGCAGCCAAAAAAGAATTTTTGCTTTTGAAATTTTAACACATTTTTGCACTCTCAGAAATGATAAATCCTATAGCTATGACCTTTGAGATATGCAATTGCTGCAATGTACCTAACATCAGGTATGGCTAAAAGATTTAAGAAAGCTTATTGATTTGTTCAGGATTGTTCAAGAAAAATCAGGAATTAAAGAAACCCTCCAAATCAAGACTGACACCAGAGAAATCTCCACTATTTCAGTATGGATACATTTTAGAGTCTAACTGAAAGGTAATGTTTCCCAAGGTATTGAAAGCTCTTGTGCTGTCTGGGGACAGATGCTAATGGACTGTGTGACTTGAGCAAGTCCTTCAGTTTCCTATTTATAAAATCAGGCAGTTAAACCAGATATCTTTTCCAGCTCTAACATCCTATACCTCTGAGCCTGAGAATCAATGCTTTCTTGCAGATGAAGTTTAATCCTGGCCTGTTATTACAATACAGTTCAGTTCAAATATAACCCAAACAAAACCACGTCCTCCACAGCACAAAAACAACATGGAGAGCAAGCTTGATTTACATGGGAATTAGATCTAGCCTCAGATTTCAGCATTATTATGGGTTCCCACCAGAGTGCTCTGGATTATCCTCCACCCCATTCAACTGTGCAGTAAATCTTCAGGATGTGAGATCAGTGCTTGCTCTGATAAATAAATGAATCAATGTTCAGCAAATGCACTAAATCATCATCTTCCCTCCCCTCAGTCTTCCTTCCCTGCCAGATTCCTATGGAAACAAACAAACAAAAAAAGTCAAAAGAGAAAGGAAAGCAGAAAATATTTTTGGCCCACTACAGGATCTGCTTGACCAAGATTGCCCTACATTTTATCAGCATGGCCTCCACCTGCCCTCCCACCTAGCAGAACTATTTTCAGCACATAGGCCAATGCTTATTTTTGTAGATGTATCAAGCCACATCTCCTATTAAGCAGTTTTTGTTAAGAAAGTTATTCCTTAAGCCCATCCAGCTGTTTTCTCAAGTGTACCTTTAGGAATAAGGGGACAGGAAGCCTGAGAAGATATAGCTAGCTCAGCACTACCCCTCACAGCTTCCACCCAAGAAAAATATTTCAAGGAACCTCCCCTGCTAATAGCAGATCAGCAGCACCTCCTTGTATGAAGGACAGTCATCTCATGTCTTTAGTTGGCCATTGTAAGTCCTGGATAATTACTTTTCTCATTCTAATTTAATTTGCATTAAGTCCAGGGTGTTTGGTTTTGAGACCTAACACTCAAATCTGGCAGACACAGACTCCTGGTTAGGAATGCAAGACTCCTGGGAAAACATCTGGCCTCATTCTGAATAAATGCCTGAATTCACTTTATTCTCATCTAAAATCTTTCTAAATGTCCTTCTGAATGAAGCATATGCTGCACACGCATTATTTTTAAATAAAAATAGACTGACACATGACCTTTAAGAGAACCATGAATAGAAGAATGTTTGATACATGGCTGTAAATTCATCACCAAAATGATTCTGAATGTCACCCTGCTATTTCAAAGACCCACACACAACTCAAGACCTTCCAACTTGACAAACGTGTTTTTGATGGACTATAGCCATTTTGAACTCTGTCATTATTCTCACATTGTCGTCTTCTAACTTTATTGAGTCAATATCATAATTACAAAGTGCAGAGTGCTGAATAACCCTTTCTATACTCTGTATCTACCATATGGTAACTGAGAAATACAAAACAAAAAGTGGCAATATTGTAGCTATAAATTAATAGTCACTAGAGACTGTCAGCCTTTGTTAACATAATTATATGCAAACATGTATTTATGCATATTGTAGGTGTATGTATGTGTTCACATATGTATACACTGGACAATAAACTGGGAATGTTTCTATTTCAGTTTTTGGACTATATTTGAGAAGAACCAAAACTTTCCAAACAAACACTAATTTATCTCTACTTCAGCCACAGGAATCCTCTGTAATTCTCTTAATCAATCTGCCCTATCATGCACATTTAGAACCTCCAAGAAAATACTTATCAAATTCAAAGTATATCTTTTTGTTTAGATCTATAAAACTGAGGGGCCATGCACACTTAAGCTGGAAAAATATTATTAAATCAGGAAATATATGTGGACATGGAGCTCAATTGAATTAGAGAAGGGAGGGAATGATACAATCATTGTAACTCCTTATTTTCTCCTTCAGAAATCTTTACCCTAAATGTAAAGTGAGTCTATATTGTGATATGAGGATATGTAATAGCCCAACCAGTAAGTATCAAACTCAAGGCCTAACCCTTCCAAGTGGATTCAACAACTCCAGAGGTAACATTATTTATATTCTAATTTGACATAAGCAATCAATTATCTTATTTTTTGCAATAAAAAATAAATAAAAGTAATGTTATTCCCTCCACTACATAGTTTTAGTAATTTCCCACATCAAGTAGTTCCATGGAATTCTTCATGATATACTTTCTAATCTTTTTTATAAAGCCCTTTCTAATCTTTTTTATAAAGCCCTTCCAGAAATATTTAAATATGTAAAAATATATAAAATCTTCTAATACTTAGAAAATTCTGACATTCACTCTTAAAAGTCATACCACCTTACCACATCTGAACTCTGAGCATATGATGCTATTTTTTTTACTCTCTTGAACTCCCTGTTTCATTAGCATACACTCTTCAATTATTCCCCTCCTCTACTCAATCCAGCAAAATCTGTAGAACACCAAAATGTCCTCTGTATCAAACATGTTTGTAATTTTATTTTACCTGCAGCTATTTTAATGCCAGGAGCTCTTTGGCACGATCAATTAGATTGCTTTTAACCTAGCATCTTTACATAACTAAAAAATAAAATAAAATATTATAAAAGATAAGCTTTTGTGTTAGTAAATTGTGTGTAGCATATCCACCCTGACAGTAACCTTGAGCTATACCTGCCATGAATCTTCAACCTTTGAGGTAGAAGATGCTGGGTCAGAGCAAGTAAACCAGGAGTCACTTAGAGCCATGTTCTACCATAACTTCTCATCTCAAGAAGGCCACTAATCATACTGAGCAAACTATCTGCTTTTTTCTTTCTCTGAGAAGTCATCTATATTTTGAAAGGTCTGTATCATGTCTTTTGAGATTTCTTTCTTATATTCAATAATACATAGCTAGTGCAAATCTTATAAAAGTAGCAATGTCATATAGGTTGCACAGGAAATCTGCAGTTATGTTTCTCTTTATAATGCATTTCACATGTAGAACATCTTTGGCTTTGGAGACAAAGAACAATAGCTCATCTGGAAGCAAATTCACTTTAAAATGAAATCCTACTTCCAATGCAAAAGCATGAGGAGTTCTACAGACCTACCACCTAGCAAAAAAAAAAAAAAAAAAAAGTCACACAACACTGAAGAACATTTATCCGAGAAAATTTATGAAACTTTGATAAGAGCAATGACAATCTGGTATTTGTGTCAAGGTCTACTCCCTCCTTTCCCCTTACTAGATCAGTGAGCTGGAAAATGTGCTACACAGCAATCAAGAGCACAGGGCTGCCTCTCCACCAGGTCCTCAAAGGTCTGTTTTCTCTGGAAGAGAAGGACTGAAAGCAAAAAGATAAATACATGAAAAAGCAGAACACTGAAATAGGTAAGTATATAATTGTAAAAAATTGCATAAGTTCATATATCTTCTCCCAACTGATTTTAAAATTACTTTTGTAAAATAAAATGCATGCATTCAGTGTATCTTTAGACCTACCACATATAGAAATATATGTTGAATAATAGAACAAAGGAGATGGGCAGAAGCAAAAGTGTATATTGAGCTAAGGAAATTAATCCAGATTGTTACTGAAATCCATAGGAACAAAGAGATTAAGAGATTTTTAAAAAATGAAAGTCATTATAACAAAAGCTATAAATATGTAGGTGCTCTTCTTTCTTCTCTCAGCTTCTTAAACATAAACTGTATAAAATAATAATTAAAGCAATGTAATGCTGAGTTTGTAGCATTTATAGTTGAAACATGTAATAATAATATCACAAAATAGAGGAAAAGGGAAAAGAATTATAACAGTATTGTGCTGGAATTACATTAATATAAATTTGAAGTGTATTCTAATAGGCTAATATGTATATAGTAAGCTATAGCTCAATCACTGAGAAGAGAACTTTAAAAAGTAAAAAAAAATTGACTTAAGAAATTAAAATGCTTCATTAGAAAAATAATCACTTAAAAAAGAAAGTATAAATAAAAGAGTAAAAGATTTGTGAGACATAACAGTAAATCAAAAGTAAAATGATATGAAAATAACGTTAATTAGAAATGGGTTAAACAATCCAATCAAAAGAAAGAGGTTGGCTAAAACATGAAAAAAAATATCCAACTATAAACTGTCTACAGGAATATATTCAATATTTAAGTATACAAATAAATTAAAAATAAAGTGATAAAAAATATACATATCAGGAAATGGCAACCATTGAGAAAGCTGGAGTGACTATACTAATATCTGACAAATAGACTTTAAAACAACAATAAAAATGTTACTAGAAATAAATAGGGCTATTTTATAATGATAAAAATTTCAATTTAGTAAGAGGATATAACAATTGGAAACAGAATTGCTGAACCACAGTGCATCAAAATACATAAAACAAAAAGTGATGGAAACGAAAGGGAGACATATACATCAACAATAATTGAAGATTTCAATACTCCACTATTTTTTATTAGAGCTTTATTGTTACATGTGCTAGTTGTGTTGATCCTGACAAATACCTGCTTACAACTAAGCAGAGATTAAGAAGGAAATAAATCAAAGAAACAAGGAAAGGGGAGTCTTAAGTCATGCACAGCACCAGCCAGACCCAACAGATAAATACAGATGACAGACACCAACCAACAACAGCAGAATGTACATTCTTCTCCAGTGCATGTAGAGTGCATCAGGAGAGACTGGGCTAGGACATAAAACACACCTCAATAAATTTTAAAGGATAGAAACAGTCAAATGTATGTTCTCTAACTACAAAGAAATGAAATAGAAATCAATACAATAAATAAATTTGTGAAAGTAAAAATATGTGAAAAGAGTGGAAATATGTATAAAAATATGGAGAGATTAGAGCAGAAATTAATGAAATAGAAAGAAGACTGATGGAGAAAACTGATAAAACCAAAACATGGGTCTTAAAAAAAAAAAAAACAGACATACTCTACAGAAATTGACTTGAGCCAGAGAATATAGCTCAGGGGTACAGTGTGTGCTTCGCATGAGTGTAACCCTGGGTTCCCAAACCCAGCACCAGAAGAGACATAAAGGAGTAGGGGGAGGGAGGGGGCAGAAAGACAAAAAGGGAGACAAAAAGAGAGAGAAATTCAGGAAGGAGGGGAGGGAGGGGGGGAGGGAGGGAGGGAGGGAGGAAGGAAGGAAGGAAGGAAGGAAGGAAGGAAGGAAGGAAGGAAGGAAGGAAGGGCGACTCAAGAAAATAAATTATTTTAATATACTAGTAACAAAAAAATTAAATCAGTAGTTTAAAAACACCTATCCATAATGAAAGGCACAGGCTCAGATGTCTTCATGGGCAGATTTCACCAAAACATTGAAAAATTTAATACAAATTCTTCACAAACTCTTGCAAATAATAGGAGAGCCAAGCACATATTTCAGTTCATTCCATGAAGCCAATATTACCATGATTGCAAAAACCATACAAAAATACAAAAAGGACAACAAACTATACAAATTAGTATCCTTTATAAATACAGATGTACAATTTCTCAAGAAAGCACAAGCAAACCAATCTAACAATTTATAAAAAGGAATTATACACTATGACCAAATGGAATTTATCCTAAGAATGCAAAGTTAATGTAACATCTGAAAATCAATTCATAGGATATATCTTATCAATGGAATAAAATCCCCCAAATAACATGATCATATCAATAGATAGAGACAACAAGTTTGAAAAAATCTAATGCCCATTCTTGACAAAGATATTAAACAAATCAGAAATACAAGTGCAATTCTTAAATGTAATAAGGAATATCTATGGAAAAAACCTACAGTTAACATAATAATGATAAAAGATTGACTTCTTCTCCTTTATGATCGGACAAAAATGTTAACACACTACTTCTTTTCAACATTGTATGGAAGTTTTCTGTGAAAGCAACTAGAAACAAATAATAATAAACTGCATCCAGATTGTAAAGGAAGATGTAATACTATTTCTTTTCACATATGACATGATCTTGTATGTAGACAACTCTAAGGAATCCACTAAACAACTATTAGAACTGATAAAAAAGTTTAACAAGATTTCCTGATGTAAGGTCAACATAGAAAAATCAGTTGCATTCTTATACACTTGCCATGAGCAATCTAAAAATGAAAACAATTCCATTTACAATAGCATCAAAAACAACCAAATATCAGGAATAAATTTGACCAAGGAGGTAAGTTTTCTTCTATACTGAAAACTACAAAATGTTTATTGAAAATTTTTTTTAAAAATCGAAATAAGTGAAAACCCATCTTATATTCATTGATCAAAAGATGCAGTATTAACGTGGCAAGATTCCCCAAATTGATCTACAATGTAATCCCTACCATGGTACCAGTTGACTCTTTTGTATAAATAGACAATTCTGAAATTCTTATGGAATTGCAAGGGACCCATAATAGCCAAAATAAGCTTGAAAATGAAGAATAAATTTAGAGTAATTGAATATTCTGATTAAATCTTACTGCAGAAGAATAGTAAATCAAGAGTATGTTACTAGCATTAAGGATGGACAAAGAGATGAATGGATTAGAGTTGAAAGTTTGGAAATCAATGAGGGTCTCCTTCCATTTCCATACATTTTCCCTTCTCTCTCCTTTTCTCCCACCCCACTCGTCTCTGTTTAATGTTAATCTTTTCCTCATGCTCTTCTCATTGTTACACAAAATTACATATAAGAGTTTGTGAGGGGAAAGGGGAAAAAAAACAAAGGAGAGAATTAAACAACAGTAGATGGGATAGAGAGGGAAAATGAGAGGGAAGGGGAGGGGGGATAGTAAGGGATAGGAAAGGTAGCAGAATACAACAGTCATTAATATGGTATTATGTAAAAATGTGGATGTGTAACCGATGTGATTCTGCAACTTGTATTTGGGGTAAAAAAGGGGAGTTCATAACCCACTTGAATCAAATGTATGGAAGATGATATGTCATGAGCTTTGTAATGTTTTGAACAACCAATAAAAAAAAAAGAAAGTTTGGAAATCAATCCATGTGTTTATGGTCAACAGATTTTGACAAAGGTTTATGCTTTTGTATTGTTCAATGGGGAAAATCTAGTATTTTTAATAAGTAGCACTGAACAGCTGAATAACCATATGAAAAGAGTAAAGTTAGATCCTTATCTCAAAACATTTACAAAAGTTAACTAAATGTAGGAGTTAAAACTATAAAACTTTTAGAAGGATACATAAAGATACATGCTTATTACCTTAGGTTTGCAATGGATATTTGACTATGACACTAAAAGCATGAGCATCAAAAGAAAAAAAAAAGAAAAAAGAAATGAATTGGACTTAACAATTTTTGTGTTAACTCCAAAATTAACAATGTTTGTGCTTCAAAGAACACTATCAAGAAAGTAAAATATAATT
Organism: Spermophilus citellus; assembly: GCF_964194105.1. NCBI lineage: Eukaryota > Metazoa > Chordata > Mammalia > Rodentia > Sciuridae > Spermophilus > Spermophilus citellus. Next base: position 71,153,594 of record NC_138187.1, on the reverse strand, counting down.
CTCGGAATGAAAGAAAACATTAGCAAATCATGTATTTGATAAGGCACTTGCATCAGAATATACAATGAACTCTTATAATTCAATAATACAAAAAAGCTAAAAAAATGGGCAAATTATTTGACATTTCTCCAAAGAGATATACAAGTGGCACAAAAAAAATAGCCTATTAAAAAATGTTCACCATCATGAGTCATTCACACAAATGAAAACCATAATAAGATAGTCCTTCATATCTACTAAGATAGCTATTACCAAACATCAGATAATAAGTTTTGACTAGGATGTGGAAAAATTATAACCCTCATGTACAACTGGGGAGGATGTGAAACAGCAGAGCCACATTGGAATCCAGTCTGATAGTTCCTTGCCTTAGTCTTTTCAAGCTGCTTAACAAAATCTCATAGACTGGGTGGCTTAACAAAACTTCGTTCTCATAGTTCCAAAGGCTGGGAGTTGAAGATCAAGATGTTGATAGATTCTATTTCTCCTTTCTTGGCTTATAGATGTCCACCTTCTCTTCTGTGTGTCCTCACATGGCAGAGAGAGAGAGAGAGAGAGAGAGAGAGAGAGAGAGAGAGAGAGAGAGTGCGCGCGCGCACACTCTGGTATCTCCTTCTTCTTCTTATAAGGGTACTAGATCCCATTACTACATCCCTTATGGCCTCATCTAATTATGTTCCAAAGGGTCCACCTTCAAATACCTTCACATGGGTATTTGGTTAGGCTTTCAATGTATAAATTTTGGAGGGATAAAACTCTGTCCATAGCATTCCCTAAATAGTTAAACATTGGGTTTCCACATATTCCAGCAATTCTACTCCTAGGTATATGTCCAAAAGAAATTAAAACATATTCAGACAGAAACTGATACACTAATGTTTCTAGCACGAATGTTCACCATAGACAAAAGGTGAAGATGACCCAGTGTTCATCAACTGGTGAGTGGATAAATGAAACACAGTATAGTCATGCAATGGTTTCTTATTTAACCATGAAAATTAAGAAAGTAGTGATACATGCAGAAACAAGGATGAACCTTAAAAACATTATTGTAAGAGAAAGAAGCCAATTATAAAAGACAACATATTATATGATTCCACTAATATAAAATTTTCAGAATGGCAAATCTAGAGGGAGGGGGGATGGGAAGAGAGGGGAGCTATAATTAAATGGTATGGGGTTTCTTTTCAAGGTAATGAAATTTTTCTAAAATTATCTATGACAATAGTTGCCTGTATCTGTAAATATACCATTCAACTGGACACTTCAAGTGGGTAAATTTTATGGTATTATGTGCATCATATCTCAATAAAACTGTAGAAAACTCTATGAACTTAAATAATATGGTAACTTCTGATTATAAAAATTATAGAATTCAGTAGCGATAATAATAAAACAACAATGTTGACTATATTTAAAATAAATTAAATATAGTTAAATCAAAAGAAACAAGACAATAACCACTTATAAAAATATAAAGAACACAAAAGTGATAAAAGGGGCACCATCATCTTGGTGGGTGGAGTCAGAGTCAGAGGCAGAGATATAACTTTAAAACATGACTTTTCTTTAATAGGTTGTTTTCATGCGGTTATGTCAAAACTAGTTATTGAAAATGGCCTTGTCAAATGCCCTATATGGCTGTGGAATTGCCCTCTCTGCAGTAGTCAATTCATGTCCCAAATGTTTGATCTGGTAACAGCTATTGTTGTCACCTCCCAAGAATCCCTGGCCCACGCTTTCATTTCAGGCCATTATAACAGCTTTTTAAAATCCATGGTTCAACACCACTAAATCACTACCGATTTTATGAGAAAAGAAAGTACGTTAATTGTCTTACCCTAAAGCCTAATCATACTCCCCTCTCTTTGTCCTCTTTCTTTGCTGGCCAGAGACTCACATCTGATTTTCTTTATTTTTTCTTTTATATTTAGTCCTTCAAGACATTCATCCCACATTTTTCCAATTCTCTTTCTCTCCCTATTGCAAATTTTTCCATTTGTTTTTCAAACTGAAACATTAAGATTTTGACATGTTCTAAAAATAATCACATATATGCATTCATAAAATTATCAGGTAACTATTCAATAGTAACTATACAGTTTTAATTTTTTTGTTATAGTAAAAATAGAGCTCTAGACTAAAAGGAAACCTTAGACCAAAGAGAGAAAATAAGAAAGCATCAAAGTTTTCATGGTTTGTCTTTTCATAAGTCAAGAAAAAAAGTTCATTTTAATTCAGCCTATAAAACTCTGCCTGCAGCACAACTGGCTTGCAAGGTAGACTTCTCCACCCTCTGGATATTTGCAAAGAACCTTTCAACAAGAAACCACTGTTATGCATGTTCTCAGCTACTGAGAGTTGTGTTGGGTTTGTTCCTGGTTTTAGTGTCTCCAGTTACAAAAAGTACATCCAGTGCTCCAGTCTTATGTATAAAAATGGTACCAACCTTGTTTCTGCCCTAATGGCTTTATTGAGCATGATTCTAAAAATGATGTGATACGCATTGCTCTGACTAAAACTGAAACAGTAAAACCAATTGCATATTATTTCAGAGCTAACACTAATGAATCACAATTTAAGAAAGAATATAAGGGAACAAAAAGATATCCAACACACATGTTTCCAATAAAAGTACTTTAATGAGGGAGTTATGTAGAAAGTTGTGGAAAATATTAAGGTAACTGGCAAGGATGTTGAGACACCCTGACTTGGAACAGTGAGAAACTGTTAACACCAGTAGGGCTGAAAGGGCAGGGAGATGAAAACGTGCTGTTGGATTCAGCCTGGAGGGCAGGGTCACCCAGCAGGAGCTGTCGTCACTAAGGGACACAGACACTGCCAGAGACAAGGAGGTGGGGGAGATTGTCCCAGATCTCTCGCTTTCCACTGGTATTTGATTTCCAGCCTGTGTCTCCCATTGGCCAAATCTTAAAGAATACCACCAGCCAGGGAGCAGAATAATGTCTGCAGGGGTCAGCTCCAAATATGCATAAGGAACAGAAGACCAGACTGGGAATCTATCTGTGAAGACAAAGGTTGAGTAAGCCAGACTAGGTAGGTTCTAGGGAAAGAAAACCCAGGAATCTCAAGAAGCATTCTTGGATCAGAGATCTACGATGCAGACGTAGCTGCCTATTTTTGGCTCTTCTGAAAAAACAGTATAACCTGTAAAGAGGTGTTTCCACTGATGAACAGAATCTTCTTTTCCCTCTGCTATTTCTTCATAATTACATCTCTGGTGAAGACCCTTTTTTTTCATGTGGATCCTTCATTCACCTAGACTATGTATTATAAATTTCCTGGGGAGAGATCCACAAGTTGAACTACACAAATTGGTATTTCTTTATGGGGTCTAGGTTAAATACTGCAATGTTTGATCAGCCTGGGAGGTCCGGTTGTTGAGAACTCACTGTAGCTGGTCACCTCTTCCAGACCATGGGCAAAGCAGCAGACGCTATGACATGGTACGTGAAGAGGACACAGGATGTCCTTTCTTCTTGAGGTTATTGAGTCTACATGGAATAACCATTTCTGACATCCATACTCTTAAAATCAGGACTGCCTAGTCATTATTTTATAATTGTCATAATAACTAAGGCTCTACTACTGAACTAGTGCAGAAGTCATCCCAGAATGTCTGCTGATCTCTCTAGTGTCTCCATCCTTGACAGTAAGGCCCTTGTGAAGCACATGGTGCTACTTGATCATACAATCTCAACATCATAGTGCATGTGACAGTCAGGATCACAGCAGGAAAAGCAATCCAAAACTCAATTGAAGAGATTTTAATAACAGGATAATTTCAGAAATGTGTGCATTTTTAGAACACTTAAGAAGAATGTTAAAGCTCCAAAAATGTTTGATAATGAGAGGCTATTACCACTCTTAAGGCAGAAGGAAGCAAAGGTAGGTCATGGATAATGTGGCCAACTATGAGAGCTGGGATTCTGGAGAAAGAATGCCAGATGGTAGCTATCGTCATGAAGGAATATGATTACTTCCAAATGCAAAATGCAGGAACAGGAACAAATACAAGTAGGGTCATCCTACTTCCTCTCCTTCTACCTCTACTCTCTGGATGATGTCTCCCCCTGCCATGCCTCATTTCTTGTCAATGGCACAGGTTCTTGGGTGGTATGATCATAGAAATCAGCCTGGCTGGTACATAGAAAGACAGAAAAGATCAGGTTGAGGAGAAGACTAGGTATGAAATGGAGAGCCACCATTTGACCCAGCTATCCCTCTTCTCCGTCTATACCCAAAGGACTTAAAAACAGCATACTACAGGGACACAGCCACATCAATGTTTACAGCAGCACAATTCATAATAGCTAAACTGTGGAGCCAACCTAGATGTCCTTCAGTGAATGAATGGATTAAAAAAATGTGGCATTTATACACAAAATCATGGCATTTGCAGGTAAATGGATGGCATTGGAGAAAATAATGCTAAGTGAAGTTAGCCAATCCCCAAAACACAAACGCTGAATGTTTTCTCTGATGTAAGGAGGCTGACTCATAGTGGGGTAGGGAGGGGAAGCATGGGAGGAATAGATGAATTCTAGATAGGGAAGATGGGAGGAAGGGAAAGGGAGGAGGCAGGGGATTAGCAAGAATGGTGGAATGCGATGGACATCATTATCCAAAGTACATGTATGAAGACACGAAGTGGGTGTCAATATACTTTGTATACAGAGATATGAAAAATTGTGGTATATATGTGTAATAAGAATTATAATGCAAAAAAGTACATGTATAAAGACATGAATTGGCATGAACTTCATATACAAAGATATGAAAAAATTGTGCTCTATACGTGTAATAAGAATTGTAATGCATTCTGCTGTCGTGTATTTAAAAAAAAAGAAAGTAAATTTTAAAAAAAGAAAGAAAGTAACCATTTTCATCCAAAAACAATATTTCTCCATAGTAACTCACTAAAACAATTTCATTATAGGTAAGATATTTAGAGATTCCTAGCTATGACTCCTTTCCAAGATTCTCTATTACTGAAGTGCCAAAAGACCTTGCATATCACATAAAAAACACCCAGTCAAACATGTAAACAACATTATAGTTTTCATTTTAAGGCTAATAGTATGGTACAGGCATAGAAATACCAGGAATACAAAATGTGTGGAATTCTCTATAGTAAATACACATATATTATATATCTTTCATTTTTTTTCTTATTAGTCACCTCTGTCAAAAACTCCTCAGATGTCACTCAACTTTATTCCCTAAACTAAAAGTGTGGCATATCATTTTGAAAGTGTCAGATTGTCATTTATGGAAATTACTTTAAATATAAATTGAGTACTGTGAGTTGGCATCAAAGCACAGTGGCTAGGGATTTTGTACATTATTTTTTTTCCTGTTTTTGTACACACAAAATTGTATGTCTCCTTGCAACTCTAGCTTCATTGCATCTGTCACATCACAAATAATATGATCAATCACATAATGCCCCCAAAGTCAAATGCATTGCAGTTCTAAATTTGTTATTTTTACTGCTTTTCCACTTTGCATTATGAATGGCAAAAACAGGTTATAGATCCAAAAAATAGCCACATTAGTAATTCATAATTTTAAAAACCACATCACAAATGAAAATTTCATCAAATAAAGTTTCATTGAATCGTTACCTTCTCAGGATAGTAGCCCTCCCACTTAATATTCAGATACAATGGTTGCCATGTCTTTTCCTCTCTTACTGTTAGATCTACATCTAATAAGATTAACTCTTCCTTTGATATTATTTTGAAGCAAGCTATTTACACAGTTGTAGCTATAATGACTCCAGAGACTTTAAGCTTCTTGATATTCTTATTAACATTGTAATATCTAGGACTAAAAGTAAAATATATTTTACATTTTAAATATTTACTTGGATCTTCTGTGATTGGTAATTTTATAATCTCATGTGCTTTCAGAGAAAAATACTTAAAAGTGTAATTTAAACATAAATGGCCTTGAAACACAATGAAACTTGTTAAATGGCTTTTTCTTCAAGACAGGTCCACATTGACCTTTCTGCTCTCCACAAATCATATTCAATATATGTAAAGATACCATTCAGCACATCTTCTCTATGTGCATGGGTGTACATGCATGCGCATGTGTGTGTGCGCGCGCGCACACACACACACACACACACACAAATACATTTAAAAACTAGAAAATATAGATGGAGTAACAATATAATGATGACAAGAAACTACAAATTTTCTATAAAATAAAAGTAAATGCTATTATTGCCAGAACACTCAATATTATTAGATGAAAGACCCCAAACCCAATTCAGATAAAGGAGGGGACATTTAGGTAAGTTAAACAAACACGTTTCCATAACTCAATTCCAAGAAAATCTTCAACTTGAAGCATGCCATAGAGCACTCCACAAGTCCATTGAAGCCCTTGGAGACTGTGCTTCTTTGTGTTCTAGCACACAGGATGCAGCTGTGGCATTTGTTATGTTTCTACGGGCAAAGATGCTCCTCTCATTTCACTAAATGAGAGCCCTGTTGCAGTAGCTCCTTAACATGGACATTAAGGTTAGAGACACACATGGCAGTCCTGCATCTAACATTAGGCTTTTCACTATCCTGCCACAAAATGAGCAAGAAGCAGGCAAAGATGGCCCAGAAATCTATGTCAGTCACTTCTTCCCACTTCCTAATTTTAGGGAATTCATAAACTGCAGCATAGTCTTCCACACACCCTACCAGAAACCACCTATCAGCAGGTCCAGGAAAAAAAAAAAACCCACCTGCAGGCTCAGTGGACTTCTTTATCTAAATTTACTAAATACCATAACTTTAAATACCATGTCTGAGTCTGTGACTCACAAATTTGTATCCCTACTCAGGATTATTCCTGTGAACTACACATGTACATTTCCGACGTTTAACAGATATTTCCAATAGAAGATGTACAAAATTAAACTCCTGGCTTCTCCCTAAAACCTATTATAATCAAGCATTACTTGTCTCAGCAAGGATACTCTTCTTTTCAAGCACTTAGGCCTAAAATCAGGGAGAAGAGAGGGGCCATCCTTGATCCTTCCTCTTCTCATATCCCACAAGCAGTAAATCACCAGATACCATTGTCTTCAAATAAGTCTTGAATCTGACCACTTCCCATAATCCTGCCACCATTGCCCTCCCCTCCAGGATCATTTCAGTAGGCTTCTAACTGGTCTCCTGATTCTAATCTGTCCCCATTGCTGTTATTCTCAACATTGCTGCCAGGGTGATCCTTTTAAATTAATCAAATAATGTCTTTGCTTTGCTCAAAATTTTCCAGTGACTTTGCACTTCACTCAAATCAAAATCCAAAGTCCATGAGATCTCACACGTTTAGGTCCTTCACCATTTCTTTGACTTAATCCTCAATTCTTTCCCCCTCAATCATATCACTGCAGTTATAGCCACTTCCTTGCTATTCTTGGAAAACCGCTGATGTATTTCAGCATCTGCCTCTTCTCATCCACTGGTTCCTCAGAACCTGATCCCTTCCTGGCTTGTTTCTTCACCTGCTCCAAGCCACTAGTAAAATGTCTCCCTCTCAGTAGGCTCCAGCCAATCCTTCTATTTAACTTACAGTTTTAACCTGCCTTTCCCGCCAGCACTGCCAATCCTCCTTACCCTACTCATGATATAATTTCTCCATTGGCAGGGACTGCTAATTTTTTTATTTTATTTTATTTATCTTTTCTCAAGTCTCTAGAACAATGCAAAGCTCAAAATAGTTCACAAATATGCAGTATTTGTTGAAATGAATGAAATGGGGATCCTAAACGCCAGCCTCCATCTTCAAAGGGAAAGCATAGAGTACCACTGATCCTAATCATTAAGTCACCAATCTATGAATATAACATCAATCATTTGTAAAAATTAGCAGCCTTAAAGAAATAAGCCAAACAAATCAAACAATTAAAATGCTACTTTAAAAAATACAGGCAATGTAAGAAGAGGTCAAGACATTTTTTTTTAAGTATGAACCTTGATTTCAAGGACTATCATATCCATAAAGAATAGGTGACTATGCAAAAAAAAAATGGAAGAATCAAAAAACCCTCTTGAAATTTAAAAATGTATTTGATACAATTTAAAAATCCACAAATGAATGCAATTGCATAATGAATGCTTCAAAAAATAAGCAATAATTTGAAATTTCATCATGAGCAATTCCTCTAGCCTAAAAACATACAAGATCAAGCCAGGTGCAGTGGTGCATGCCTATAATCCCAGTGGCTTAGGAGGCTGAGGCAGGAGGATAACAAGTTTGAAGCCAGCCTCAGTAACTTAGGCTCTAAGCAATTTAGCAAGACCTGTCTCAAAACAGAAAATAAAAAATAAAAATAAAATAGGCTGGGGATGAGGCTTAGTGATTAAGCACCCTTGGGTTCAATCTCTGGTACAAAAAAAAGAAAAAGAAACAAGATAGAAAGTATTCAAGGAAGCCTAAGAGAGAAGAAATATGTATATAGTAGAAGTACTAGGAAAATAAAATGGAGTAAATGATGAAGAAGGAATTTTAAAAACTTCTGAATTAAACATGAATTTGAGTTATTAGAACAAGTACAGAGAGACTGCACTAAATTACAGAGAATCAATAATCAAAGAAACAGTTTCTAAAAAGCTTTATTGAACTGAAGATGGACTTGATCCATTAAGAGGGTAAAGTTTTTTCCAGCATGCTGAATAAAAATATTAATATATACACATATAGATATCATCTGGTTAAAATTCTATAAAGAAGGCTGGGGATGTGGCTCAGTAGTTAAGCATCCCTGGGTTTAATCCTCAGTACTAACAAAAAATAAGATATATAGAAGAATAATCTAATTTTCTAGAAACAAATGTTATTACCTAAACAAAAAAGAGACTAGAACTAATATGATTTCTCAGTGTAATCTTAAATACTAAGAAATAAATTGTCTTGAAAGAGTACTGGAGGGAGACCGGAAGATGGCGGCGATGGGAGTGCAGCACCCCAGTGCGCCGCGTCACTGTGCGGGAGAAAGACGAGGTGAAACGGCTGAACGCTACCTTGGTGGGAATTTCCAGTGAAATTGAGGTGCTCCAGAATCTAGAGGACAGATTTCCAGCGCGCGGGATTCGGCTGCGGGGGGCTCCCTCGCGGGCGATTTCTCCGCACGGAGGGTAGCAGTACTTGGTCGGCGGACCGCCCCGCGGATGGAGTCTGGGGCGCGCGCTAGTTAGTTATCGGCGAGGTACCAGAACGGGATTACAGCGAAGCGGATTCTGGAGGCTCCTGCCAGCGGCGCACTGGCCGCGCTGAGTGCAGAGTTCCGGCTTTGAGACAGAGGAGAGAACCGGTCCAGTTCGATTCCCGACACCGGTCGGAACACGGAGGAGGACAGCAGCCGCCATCTTGGAGAGCTGATGCAATCATCCCTGTTTTCTACTGATCTCAGCTCATTCAACTACGGAACAGGTGATTCCAGGCTGGTATTTGTCTGCGTCTCACAGACAGATCGCTCAGGCTCGGGACTGGAGAACCTGAGGAGAATACTCTTCGGGGCTCGCCCCTGGCAAGGCAGGCGCCGGACTTGAGCAGCCAGATTCTAGCTCCCCGGGTTGCTTTGGCCCAGGGCGGGGGATCCTTCAGGGACTCCGGGCTGAGGCCAGTTACAAGTGGATTGTGCGCTGAGGGGCGGCGTGGCTCTGACTCCCGTAACAGTTTTGGCCCGGGGCTGGGGAGCCCGCAGGAACTGCATCTTTGACTCTGCTCCCAGTGAAGCGTGCACCAAGCAGGGAGAGTCTGGTGCGGCCAGGCTTGGGCACCGAGCAGGGAGAGTCTGGTGCAGCCAGGCTTGGGCTCCCGGGGCTGCTTTGGCCTGGGGTTGGGGAACCCGCGGCGGTTGCTCTGTGGAGCCTGCTCCTAGCAGAACGTGGCAGGTATCGGAGAGGCCGGCTCCTGGCTCCCGAAGCTGCTCTGGCTCAGGGTTGGGGATCCTACAGGGACTGCTTCTTGGTCCGGGTCCAGCTGGGTGCTGCGGGGGCCTCGGGGGCAGAGTGGAGCTGCCACCTGCGCCCAGAGCAGGCTAAGGGACCCGCCGGTGTGGTATCACGACACCCCAACTGCAGCTGGGTCCGAGGAGAGTAGCCGCCCACGCCTGGAACAGGACCAGCAACCCGACGGCAGGATAGCCAAGTCACCCCACTTGGAGTGGAGGCCGTGAAGAGCCGCCGTCTGATCCTGCAAGGTAGGCAGACCTGCGTCCCACTGGCAGGACAGGCTCGGCAGCCTGCCAGTGTGGTGGACAAGTAGCATCGAGGCAGTCACGTCACACTGGTTGGAGTGGGGGTTGAACAGAGCCGCCGCCAGTGTCCGGAAAAGGCCCAGCGACCCTTTGGAGAGGCAGTTAGGTACCCCCACTGGGAGTGGGGGCTGAGCAGAACTGGCGCCCAAGCCCGCAAGGTAGGCAGATCTGAGACCCACCGGCGGAACAGGCTTAGAGGCCGACCAGCATGGTAGACACGTCACACCAATTGGAGTAGGGGCGGAGCAGAGCTGCCGCCCACATCCGGATCAGGACCAACGATCCGAGGACGTGGTAGGTACGTCACCACAATTGGAGTGGGGGCAGAGTAGAGCAGCCACCCGCGCCTGCAGGGTGGGCAGACCTACGACCAACCAGCATGGTAGATAGATCACCCTAATTAGAGGAGGAGCACAGCCACTACCCGCCCTGCAAGAGAGATCTCCCAACTATACAAGAGCAATATAAATAAATAGGGGGAAAATTTCAAAAACACAACAGTTTCACCAAGCAGAAAGAAACGCAAGCAATATGAAAAGACAAGGAAAGAAAGGACCACAAGCAATGCAGGTCAACTCAACTCTAGAAGAGGTAATAGCTGCAACAGATGGAATGTCAGATAAAGAGTTCAGGATATACATGCTTCAGATGATCTGGAGTCTCAGGGAAGACATGAGACAGCAAAATCAGACAATGAAAGATCACATTGACAAGGAACTACAGAAACAAATCCAGGAAGTAAAAGATCAATTTCACAGGGAGTTAGAAGTAATAAAAAACAAACAAATAGCAATCCTAGAAATGCAGGAAGCAATAAACCAACTTAAAACCTCAATTGACAATACTACCAGCAGAATAGATCACTTAGAAGATAGAACATCAGACAATGAAGACAAAGTATTTCAACTTGAAAAGAACATAGACAGCTCAGCAAGACTGCTAAGAAACCATGAACAGAACATTCAAGAATTATGGGATAACATTAAAAGACCAAACTTAAGAGTCATTGGGATACAGGAAGGCACAGAGCTCCAAACCAAAGGAATAAACAATCTATTCAAGGAAATAATACGAGAAAACTTCCCAGACGTGAAGAATGAAACAGAATCCCATATTCTAGAAGCCTACAGGACGCCGAAAGTGCAAAATCATAAGAGATCCACACCTAGATACATTATAATGAAGATGCCCAACATACAGAATAAGGAGAGAATTTTAAAAGCTACAAGAGAAAGAAAGCAGATTACATTTAGGGGCAAACCAATCAGGATAACAGCTGATCTCTCAACACAGACTCTGAAAGCTAGAAGATCCTGGAATAACATTTTTCAAACACTGAAAGAAAATGGGTTCCAACCAAGAATCGTGTATCCGGCGAAATTAAGCTTCAGGATGGAAGATGAAATTAAAACCTTTCAGGATAAACAAAAGTTAAAAGAATTCACAGCTAGAAAACCATCTCTTCAAAAAATCCTTGGCAAAACATTACAGGAAGAGGAAACTGAAAATAACATTGAAAACCATCAGTGGGAGGTAGGACAGTAAAGGGGGGAAAGTAATCAAAGAGGAAAACTAATCAGGTTTAGTAACATAAATAAACAAATATGACTGGAGGAACAAACCAAATCTCAATAATAACCCGAAATGTTAATGGCTTAAACTCACCAATTAAGAGACACACGCTAGTCGAATGGATCACAAAACAAGATCCAACAATATGTTGCCTACAGGAGACGCATTTGATAGGAAAAGATATACATAGACTGAAGGTGAAAGGCTGGGAAAAATCATTCCACTCATATGGACTGCGGAAACAAACAGGAGTGTCCATACTCATATCAAACAAAATAGATTTCAAGCCAAAGTTAATCAAAAAGGACAAAGAGGGACACTGCATACTGCTCAAGGGAACCATACACCAACAAGACATAACAATCATAAATATATATGCCCCAAACAATGGTGCAGCTACGTTCATCAAGCAAACTCTTCTCAAGTACAAGAGTCTAATAGACCACCATACAATAATCATGGGAGACTTCAACACACCTCTCTCACCACTGGACAGATCTTCCAAACAAAAGTTAAATAAGGAAACTATAGAACTCAACAACACAATTAACAACCTAGACTTAATTGACATATATAGAATATACCACCCAACATCAAGTAGTTACACTTTTTTCTCAGCAGCACATGGATCCTTCACAAAAATAGATCATATATTATGTCACAGGGCAACTCTTAGACAATATAAAGGAGTAGAAATAATACCATGCATCTTATCTGATCATAATGGAATGAAACTGAAAATCAACGATAAAAGAAGGAAGGAAAAATCATGCATCACTTGGAGAATGAACAATAGGTTACTGAATGATCAATGGGTTATAGAAGACATTAAGGAGGAAATTAAAAACTTCTTAGAGTTAAATGAAATCACAGACACAACATATCGGAATCTATGGGACACATTGAAAGCAGTTTTAAGAGGAAAATTCATTGCTTGGAGCGCATTCCTTAAAAAAAGAAAAAACCAACAAATAAACGATCTCATATATCATCTCAAAATCCTAGAAAAAGAAGAGCAAAACAACAGCAAAAGAAGTAGAAGGCAAGAAATAATTAAAATCAGAGCTGAAATTAATGAAATCGAAACAAAAGAAACAATTGAAAAAATTGATAAAACCAAAAGTTGGTTCTTTGAAAAAATAAATAAAATCGACAGACCCTTAGCCATGCTAACGAAGAGAAGAAGAGAGAGAACCCAAATTACTAGCATACGGGATGAAAAAGGCAATATCACAACAGACACTTCAGAAATACAGAAGATAATCAGAAATTACTTGGAATCCTTATACTCCAATAAAATAGAAGATAGTGAAGGCATCGATAAATTTCTTAAGTCATATGATCTGCCCAGATTGAGTCAGGAAGATATAGACAGCCTAAACAGACCAATAACAATAGAGGAAATAGAAGAAATCATCAAAAGACTACCAACTAAGAAAAGCCCAGGACTGGACGGGTATACAGCAGAGTTTTACAAAACCTTTAAAGAGGAACTAACACCAATACTTTTCAAGCTATTTCAGGAAATAGAAAAAGAGGGAGAACTTCCAAAGACATTCTACGAGGCCAACATCACCCTGATACCTAAACCAGACAGAGACACTTCAAAGAAAGAAAACTACAGACCAATATCTCTAATGAACCTAGATGCAAAAATCCTCAATAAAATCCTGGCGAATCGGATTCAAAATCGTATCAAAAAAATTATACACCATGATCAAGTAGGATTCATCCCTGGGATGCAAGGCTGGTTCAATATACGGAAATCAATAAATGTTATTCACCACATCAATAGACTTAAAAATAAGAACCATATGATCATCTCGATAGATGCAGAAAAAGCATTCGACAAAGTACAGCATCCCTTTATGTTCAAAACTCTAGAAAAATTAGGGATAACAGGATCATACCTCAACATTGTAAAAGCAATCTATGATAAGCCACAGGCCAGCATCATTCTGAATGGAGAAAAATTGAAGGCATTCCCTCTAAGATCTGGTACAAGACAGGGATGCCCTCTCTCACCACTTCTGTTCAACATAGTCCTCGAAACACTGGCCAGAGCAATTAGACAGACGAAAGAAATTAAAGGCATAAAAATAGGAAAGGAAGAACTTAAATTATCACTATTTGCAGACGATATGATTCTATACCTAACAGACCCAAAAGGGTCTACAAAGAAACTATTAGAGTTAATAAATGAATTCAGCAAAGTGGCAGGATATAAAATCAACACGCATAAATCAAATGCATTCCTGTATATCAGCGACAAATCCTCTGAAACGGAAATGAGGACAACTACTCCATTCACAATATCCCCCCAAAAAATAAAATACTTGGGAATCAACCTAACAAAAGAGGTGAAAGACCTATACAATGAAAACTACAGAACCCTAAAGAGAGATATAGAAGAAGACCTCAGAAGATGGAAAAATATACCCTGTTCATGGATAGGCAGAACTAACATCATCAAAATGGCGATATTACCAAAAGTTCTCTATAAGTTCAATGCTATCCCAATCAAAATCCCAACAGCATTTCTTGTAGAAATAGATAAAACAATCAGGAAATTCATATGGAATAATAAAAGACCCAGAATAGCAAAAACAATGCTAAGCAGGAAGTGTGAATCAGGCGGCATAGCGATACCAGACTTCAAACTATACTACAGAGCAATAGTAACAAAAACAGCATGGTACTGGTACCAAAACAGGCGAGTGGACCAATGGTACAGAATAGAAGACACAGTAACCAATCCACAAAACTACAACTATCTTATATTTGATAAAGGGGATAAAAGCATGCAATGGAGGAAGGATAGCATCTTCAACAAATGGTGCTGGGAAAACTGGAAATCCATTTGCATCAAAATGAAACTGAATCCCTTTCTCTCGCCATGCACAAAAGTTAACTCAAAATGGATCAAGGAGCTCGATATTACATCAGAGACACGGCGTCTGATAGAAGAAAAAGTCGGCTATGATCTACATACTGTGGGGTCGGGCTCCAAATTCCTCAATAGGACACCCATAGCGCAAGAGTTAACAACTAGAATCAACAAATGGGACTTACTCAAACTAAAAAGTTTTCTCTCAACAAAAGAAACAATAAGAGAGATAAACAGGGAGCCTATATCCTGGGAACAAATCTTTACTCCACACACTTCAGATAGAGCCCTAATATCCAGAGTATACAAAGAACTCAAAAAATTAGATAATAAGATAACAAATAACCCAATCAACAAATGGGCCAAGGACCTGAACAGACACTTCTCAGAGGAGGACATACAATCAATTAACAAGTACATGAAAAAATGCTCAACATCGCTAGTAGTCAGAGAAATGCAAATCAAAACCACCCTAAGATACCATCTCACTCCAGTAAGATTGGCAGCCATTAAGAAGTCCAACAACAACAAGTGCTGGCGAGGATGCGGGGAAATGGGTACACTTGTTCATTGTTGGTGGGACTGCAAATTGGTGCAGCCAATTTGGAAAGCAGTATGGAGATTTCTTGGAAAGCTGGGAATGGAACCACCATTTGACCCAGCTATTCCCCTTCTCGGTCTATTCCCTAAAGACCTAACAAGAGCATGCTACAGGGACACTGCTACATCGATGTTCATAGCAGCACAATTCACGATAGCAAGATTGTGGAACCAACCTAGAAGCCCTTCAATAGATGAATGGATTAAAAAATGTGGCATTTATACACAATGGAGTATTACTCTGCAATAAGAAATGACAAAATCATAGAATTTGGAGGGAAATGGATGGCATTAGAGCAGATAATGCTAAGCGAAGCTAGCCAATCCTTAAAAAACAAATGCCAAATGTCTTCTTTGATATAAGGGGAGTAACCAAGAACAGGGTAGAGACGAAGAGCTTGAGAAGAAGATTAACATTAAACAGGGATGATAGGGGGCTGGGGATGTGGCTCAGGCGGTATCGCGCTCGCCTGGCATGCGTGCGGCCCGGGTTCGATCCTCAGCACCACATACCAACAAAGATGTTGTGTCCACCGAGAACTAAGAAAAAAATAAATAAATATTAAAATTCTCTCTCTCTCTCTGTCCCCCTCTCTCTCTCACTCTCTCTTTAAAAAAAAAAAAAAACAGGGATGATAGGTGGGAGGGAAAGGGAGAGAGAAGGGAAATTGCATGGAATTGGAAGGTGAGCCTCAGGGTTATACACAATTACATATAAGAGGAAAGGAGGGGTAGGAGAAAAATTATATAAGTGGAAGAAACGATTTATAGTAGAGGGGGTGGAGAGAGAGAAGGGGAGGGGAGGGGAGGGGAGGGGAGGGGGGATAGTGGAGAATGGGATAGACAGCAGAATACATCAGTCACTAGAAAGGCAATTTGTAAATCAATGGAAATGTAACTGATGTGACACAGCAATCTGTATACGGGGTAAAAATGGGAGTTCATAACCCACTTGAATCAATCTGTGAAATATGGTATATTAAGAACTATGTAATGTTTTGAACAACCAACAATAAAATAAAAAATAAAATTAAAATTAAAAAAAAATAAAAATTAAAAAAAAATTAAAAAAAGAAAGAGTACTGGAAAAAAATGAATCTTATATACATATTCTATTAAAGTTTATTAAATCTATATTTTTATGCTATATTTAATATGTTTCTGTGTTATGACCAAAAAATTATCAGTAAAATAAATATATTTATCTGAAACATTTTTTCCAATTGTCTTTTACCACATAAACACATTAAATCATTTTAATGATTTATAGTTCCCCTGGAATTATAATTTTTAATCATCTGGGATCTCCTATCATCTATATAGCACCAGAATATAAAGTGTTAGGAAAGAACTCCAAAAGCACATAAAAATTATAGAATTTTTTTTCTTTTTGTAACAGGAATTGAACCCAGGGGCACAGAGACACTTCATCACTGAGCCACATTCCCAGCCTGTTTTTTCAATTTTTATTTTGAGACAGGGTCTTGCTAAGTTGCTTGCAGCCTCACTAAGTTACTGAGGCTGGCTTTGAACTTGGGATCCTCCTGTCTCAGCCTCCTGCGCTGCTGGGATTACAGATGTATGCCAGCTATAACTAAATCCTAAAATGTACATACTGCCTCATATTTGTGTGCTCAGATAAATAAGACTGATTTGCAATTGCTGACAAATCTTGTACTGTAATTTTAAACAAGATCTATATATTAAATAAATGGAACATGACTTATGTCAACCATGATGTAGGAAAGTATAAATGTACTTGGAAAAATGAAATATTCTTTTGTATATTTTAAACCATAAAACACATTCCTGTTGTATTTTCATTTCCCCTATTATCCCACAGAATCATTCCCAGTGTCCCCAGGCATCTGTTACTTTATTCATTAATAGCAAAGCAAAGCACATGGTTAAGGGATAATAATGGCTTCTGGGATTTTTGCCTTTATTGTTTTATGTACTTCACCCTGTTTTATATTTCCAAAATCATAAAAGGTTCTCACACATATTATTCATTAATTATTTCCATCAATGTATGGTTTTAGTGAAATGTATACTTAAGGCACCATTCGGAGAGTATGTCACTTTGGGATATATATTTTATATCATAGGTATCGACGTCCTAATAGTATGGGTAGGAGAAAATTGTAGGCAAATTGTTTGAAAATAGAACAAGTAAAATTCATATGTTAATGAAGTTTTCTTATAAAGCTTGTATTAATTCATGGCAACTTTAGGATACACTCAGCATCCTTTTTGCTTCTTTTAGTGAAGACACTGAGACAGGACATAATTCATAGTTCATTTGTATCACTATGACTATAAGCATAATGTTTTGTAAGAAATATCACCCATATTGTACAAATGTCAAATGTTTAAATCAAATGACATAGGAATTTTATTTGTTCTATATTCCTACAATCACAACTATCATACAGAATAGAACACATTTTACATATCATGTTCAATAATTTATTTAACTTCCTAACCCCCTCCACGCATACATATATACATAAGCACTATTTGTAAAATACCATACTTCTTATTTTATAATTAATTCAGTGGAATTAAATTAAATTGTTAAAAAATATACCACTCATATACACAAAATGGAAACGATTATCTACACATCTGTGTCACAGTTTTTCTAGGCACCCTGAGATAAAGTGATCAGATTAAAGAATCCACTGTTTTACAGATGCAGTCCAGACATTTAGGTGGAAGGTACACTATAAACCTAATAATATATTTCTGGGGGAAAAAAGATAATGTGCAGAATCGCTTTCCATCTACACCTCTCCTGGGATCATTTTAGGTAGACAACCTAAACATCAATCCGAGCTCCCTTTCTCTATATATTGTTAAGTATATCCCGGTGCTAGACCACTTCTTTGAACAAATATTCAGGTAAGACCCTCATGCTTCTCGACAGTTTTGTCTGATCATTGAATACCCACTGAGCATAGCCTTTGTTGTCTCTCCATTAGAAAGTGAGTCAAACATCAGTACCCAGTGACAGTTGTCATCCCTAACAGATCCCTTTCACTATCTTTCCAGGTAGGGGACAGGTCACCAGGTGTACATTTCCTATTCTACATTGTTTTAAAGCTTCCCTCGCATGTAACAAATACCTTCATGTCTTTTAGCTTCTCCAGTAGCACTAAACCTCTTGAGATTTCTTTGAAAGAGGTAGTCTCAGATTAAAATCAGTTCTTCTTTCAGTATCTTCACTGAATAGATGGTGAATATTATAAAGTTTCCCTGATAATATCACCTGTAATGTTGAAGTGCCGCAAGCATTCTGCTCAGATCCACATGTGCCCCGTGCTTTCCTCTGAGGTCAGCAGCTCAAAGCAGAAGAGCCCATAATTTATCTTTCAAAGGCTGTTCCTTTCAGCTACAATAAATTTTTATGAGAGGTGGACAAATGATAAAGATAATTAGAACATGCCATCCTTCCTCTGATACCTCCTTGACATAAACCCTTGGAAATACACTGTATATTTTTTAAAACAAACTCATTTCTTAAAAGATCACTGTGTTAATCAGCTTTCCTTCTCTGCGATGAATACCCCAAATAAATCAATTTACAAGGAAGGAAAATTTATTTCAATTTGTGATCTCAGAGGTTTCAGTTCACGGTTGCTTGCCCCTACTGCTTTGGGCCTGTTGTGAGGCAGAACATCATACAAGGAATGTATGACGGTGGAGCTGTCCACCTCCCAGTGGCTGGGAAGCAAAAAGGCGGGGTGGGGCAGACACTCAGTTTCCCCTTTACAGGTACACCTCTACTCACCTAACTTTCTCCCACCAGGCCCCACCTCCTAAAGGTTCCACTACCTCCCAATAGCACCACAGGCTGGCGACCAAGCCTTTAACACATGGGCCTTTGAGAGACATTTCAAATCCAAATTATAACATCCAAGTTCCAAATGTTTCTCTGAGGTGTTTAGAGAAGTGCTGACGACAGTTACTGAAAGTGTGACTTGACCCTGCAGAATAAAATGGACTGTAGAAATTTTTAGCTATGGAGATGTGTTTCATTAATCTAAGGTGACCCTTCATGTAGATACTACACACTTAGGAGAGAAGTAGACAATGAATTTACAACATGGGGAGAAGAAGTTGCTTTAGGATAGAAGGGGCTGCTTTAGCAGACAACCTGAGATCAATCCACTTATCTTTTTTTTTTTCCTGTGGTTTAAAGTTTTCTCTGAGATAACACTTCTCTCATTTAATAATCATTGAGCAACAACTCTGGATCAGGCATTGCATATGCTGAAGATGCATTGTGAGCAAGGACAAAGAGCGTCCTTTCACAATAAGATCACTGGTGTGCTGAGTGACAAGGTTACTCTGATAGTGTGCTCTTATAAAAGAGTGCTGGATATGATTGCTGTCCTGAAATACATGGCTAAGAAATCTGGTGTCAAGGGACTTTAGTAAAAAAGATTGAAATATAAAGTTTGAAAATGCCGATCTCTCTAAAACTGTCTATCTGATGATTTCTATACAGTTCTAGCATATCCCAGAAACTAGAGCTAAACAACTTTCCCATGAGACCCTTAAATTATGAGAAATATTCAACTTAAGAAAACTGCCAAGTTCCCAAAAGCTACACATTTTTTCAAAGCTTTATCAGAAATTCTGGTCATACTGTGAGGCCGGTTAGAAAATTAAAATAACTTGTCCATGATGTTACTCGTGTCTAATATTTCCAATAGGATTCATAGACAAAACTAAATTTTTAAGACACATATTTGAAAAGAACGCTTCTATTTAACTGAAATCTGCTTTAAAGGTAAATTTTAGACATTACCTACAAAATCTGAGTCCTCTTCTCCACCCTCCACAGTACCCTGGGGCTCTCCCTGTAGAGACTTCAAATGCAGTGCCACAAGAACCTGTCCCCTCCTCAGTCCAACACCTTTAGGAAAACAAGGCCTTTGTCTATCTTGGTCACCATTATATATTTCAATCCTGGCAAAGTGCCTATCAAATACTAAGTACTCATAAAGTTTTCTGAATATATAAAAATCAATGTACATTTTTATTTTAGAAAATTGCTATTTAGTTATATGAGTTAATATCTTGCTCATATATAGTTGATTTATTAATTTATACCTAAGAGTTTATTTTCCTATCTATAATGTGAAGAGCATGATCCCTAGTTCCATCAGTGATTTCAAGTTGCTTCTCTGTTATTTACTGTTGGAGTGCCTGTGAGGATAGAAAAAGAGAATTAAAAGTGCGTAGCTCAATACCGTGTTTCCAATACTTCTTTCATTAGTAAAATAAAGAATGTGATAAGGTATATCCCACCACCCTGGAAACTAGACCTTTGACCCACACCATTAGCCATTATTTTCAGGCTTTTCCTTTTAAGAGCCCTGACCTCAAACTAAGCGTGGCTCTATTGGATATATTAGATGTGTTAAAAACTTTATGTGTTATTTCTTTCTGTTAGCAGACACTCAGATGATGTAGCAAGAAACTTTAATAGAGCAAACATTCGTAGTTAGCCCCACCACAAATTTCTACATTACACATCTATCAAAACAATAATAATCAGCTTTATTTATATAGCAAAACAGTATGTTATTCCTAACATGGTGTTCTTCAAAGTTGCCATTTGTGAAATGTTCATAGGTGCAGACTTTCTGTTGGGTGGTTTAATAATTCAACATCTGGAAAATGTACACAAAGATATTAAACCTGGTGTTGTTTAATACAGCAAAAACAATTTTAAATATAAACATTTGCCACTTGGTTAAATTAAAATGTGAATAAAACCACTGTTTGCTCAATGCTTCAGAATTTTCATCCATTTATTATGGTCTTGTGTTGAATTTTAACCATAAGGAGAAAGTCTTTGTCTTCCTACTCAGAAGTACATTTTAAAATTATCTAAAAAATACATCGACATAAGAAAAATAAAACAAGCAAACAGCATCTCTTAAAGGGTTTTCAACAAAATGTTTTCTTCCAAGTGTTCATGTATTTTATTTATCTAACCGTCATCATGTTTAAATTAGTAATAACTGTATGGATTGCCTTTTCTGTTACACAGCCAGATTTGTAAATCAAGTTTGATTTATAAAGCAAGATCCTTGCTAGCCCATCTCTACAGAACTTATCACAGTGCAATAATGTGCTGAAAAATATAACTGCTGACTAAAAATAATTGAGCAAACTACTAAAAAGAATCATAAAAATCTTATACTTTTTTTTTATTTGGATGTATAACCCATGAAATGGCTGCTTTAGTAAATAAAAAATCTTGACAAGAACTTCACAGACCAAGATCCCTTTGAATTAAGAAGAGAAACCACCAAGCTAAACTACCTCTTGCATAAGATTTAGAGAAATAACAAGAGTTGTATTTGCATCCTTTTTTCTCCCTCTCAATTTCACATTGAAACACTCAAGACCCTCTTGCTCTATCCCACATTTAACAAAACCTGCTTTCAGGAAAGTATTAGATATCTGTCATGTATATGTTGACACGAACTCAGTTCATTGTTCCTTTTCCCAGGTGTCTTGGTGAGATTTAGCTTGAATAATCTCCTTTTGCTTTGTAGTCAGGTTTTCTTGGTGATCAGGCTCCAAAGTGATGCCTCTGGGCCTCAGATGTAAAACTGGTTGGGGCAACTTGCTTAGAATACAGCAGTTTGTACATCAATGCTATGTTTGAAATGCATATGTGTAATTGACTTTTAGTGACACGTTTTTAAAAGGATTGGTAGTTTATTGTTATGGTTTAGCCATGAGGTGTCCCCCAAAAGCTCACAAGGAGACAATGCAAGAAGGTGCAGAGAAGGAATGATTGGGTTATGATAGCCTTAACCCCATCAGTGAATTAATCCCCTGATGGAATTAATTGAGTGGTAACTTAAGGCAGGTGGGGTGTGGCTGGAGGAGGTGGGAAATGGAGGCATGGATTTGGGTGTATACATTTTGTATCTGGCAAGTGAAGTCTCTCTGCTTCTTGATTATCATGTGAACTGCTTTCTTCTGCCACACACTTCTGCCATGATGTTCAGCTTCACCTAAACCCCAAGGAATGGAGCAGGATGCCTATGGATTGGGACCTCTGAAACCATGAGCCCTCAAATAAACTTTTCTTTCTCTATGATTGTTCTGGTTGGGTCTTTTTAAGCACACCGATAAAAAAGCTGACTGAGACTGTTCTGTTCACATGAGCAGCCTCTGCCTCACTGATATGAAAAAAATCTTTCTATCTGTCCCTGCAGATGATATTGGATGGTTTAACCCAGTGCCAGGCCACTCTCACCAAAGATAAGCCTAGTCAGGAACATGCCCAGCTGGCTTTGGGGATGAAGGCCTAATGGCTCTGTCTTAAGGCCAACCCACAACCAGAGGATCTTTATCAGGTCCTAACTCACTCCTGCCGAGTCCCACTGATGAAGTGAGTGCTGGTTCTTGACCAACCAAGACCTAGTTTCCATGTGGGCTCTTTCAATATGACTCTACCTCTTCCTTTCATCTGCATTCGCAGAACCTGATATAGTTGATAAGTTGACACTCTGAACTTGCCTCTTCAGAAAGAATCATATTACCAGCTACTTGTGTTGTGTCATGAGAGACCATGTCTTCATATAAAGTCTCATGCATTTAAAGAAAAAACAAGCTAACTTTCCCCTGAATCTTAAACAAGTGCATTGTGAAAATTATGAAATGATAAGTTTTAATCTTAGTAAAGGAATTTCTGACACAGATAGGTAAGGAATTATTTTGAGGGTTCTGGGGACCATTTCCAAAATTCATGAAGTCAATCTTCCAGCAGTAGTCAACTCCAATAATGAAGAAAGGCCACTATAAGGCCATGTTAAAGCCATTTTTCTCCTTAAATTTTGAGCAGAGGTTTTTCCTCCCAGCAAGTACATGTTCTGTATGTGACTATATTTTGAACTTCAAAATATGAAGAATTTCTCATGACACCAAAGTTTTCTTTTAAAATACACATTAATCTGCACTGGGTTTGCAGCTCAGTGATACAACACATTTTTAACATGCATAAAGCCCTGGACTTACTCCCAGCACCAAATAAGTAATAAAGTATATATGATCTAATCTAGACTCATAATGATTATAAGTGTTAACATTTATTGAGGTAAAAATACTTTCCTGTCCTCATCTTTTGGTGACTCCCAAATGCATTTCAAATGATAGGAAATTATTTTGTAGCTTTATTGAGAAGTATCACAAAACACCCGTTCACTCACTCATCCACGTATTAATTTAATATCTATATCCAAGAATTGTGCTAGATACTAGAAATATAGTGGTAAAGATAACAGAAAAATGCAGCTTTATTCTGTTCCATGAGAGAAGAACTGAAATCCATTGCCACCCAAACTACCCTTATCAAATGAAAGGGACAGGAAAAGTGGTCAATGGCAAATACTCAACCAATTCGATCCCTCTACTATCTTAGATAGAGTTGATTATCCCTTCCTCTTTCGCAATGGACCTCTCATTTTTCTATATAGACTCCCCTGACCCTTCATCTCCCTGACCACTGTTGAGTGGAGAGTCCAGAGTTCTGACTTTGGCCTTCTCTCTAATCTCTACTATACTCATGGCAAAATCTTCTGGGTGCAAGGCTTTAAATATTTTCTATAGTCTGAAGACACAAACTGATGTCTCCTGTTCACACATGGAGTGCTAAATCTATACATGTAACTCTGAGGTCTGCACATTGGCTACTTAGAAGCCGTCACAAACTTAACACATCCAAAACTAAACTCCCATTCTTGTTGCTAAGGTTTTCTCTACCATCAGGTTTACCTGCCTTGGTTAATGAAGATTCCATCCTTCTGGGTGCTCAGGTCAAGACCACTGAAGTGGTTCTTGATGTTAATCTGCTTTAATGTACTCCAATACATTAGTACGTTAGTCATTTTACTGGCCCTGCCACCAAACTATATTCAGACTCTGACCACTCCTCACCACCTCCATTTCTTACACATCTCTTACTTAAATTATTGCCTTTGTTCCAGATGACCTGTCAGATTCTACTTTGCTTCCCTTAGAGTCAACTCTTAACATATTAGAGAAAGTGGTCCTTTGAATATTTGACTCCAATCATTCTCACCCTCCTACTAAAATCTTCCAAGGGTAAACTTCAGAGTAAAAACAAGTATTGGCACAATAATCTAAG
The DNA here is from genome assembly GCF_964194105.1 of Spermophilus citellus. Lineage (NCBI taxonomy): Eukaryota > Metazoa > Chordata > Mammalia > Rodentia > Sciuridae > Spermophilus > Spermophilus citellus. The sequence goes on along the minus strand of NC_138187.1, from coordinate 71,129,060 downwards.
AGGCTCTAGGCAACTTCCTTCATTACCTCTCCCACCTCCCTTCTCGGTGCTCTCCCTTTTTTACTGTACTTGAGCCACAGTGGTTTCCTTAAAGATATTTCTAAAATCCACCAACCATGAGCAAAATCCTGCTTCAGGGCCTTTGACCTTCTCTTCTCACTACTGAGAATATTCTCCCCAAATATTTACTAATCTCACTCCCTCATCTCCTTCAGTTTTACTCACATGTTATTCTCTAACTGAAGCTTTTCCTGAGCGTTGTGTGTAAAATGACAACCCCCCTCAGTCACTAGGATTTCCGATTTCCCCCTTCCTACTTTAATTTTATCCATAATTCTCATTATGTGACCTCCTCCTACTTTTGCAACTCATCTTTCTTATTGGCTGTCTACCTTCATTGAAGTACAAGCACTGTTAAGAAACCAATTTTTGTCGTTTTGTTTAAAACTTTATCTGTATCTAAAACTCAGTGTCTAAAACTTTATGTGACACATATTAGGTGCTTAATAAATATATGTTAAATAAACAAGTAAATTGTAATAAATATATGTTAAATATATGCTAAATAAACAAGTAATTGTAATAGTTACTGTTGTTGAGTTTAATGATGGAGGTGTTAAGTCAGCCAGAAAAGGCAGAGAAGGCTTCACTGATAACTTGACAATCAAGGATGGATGATTGGCACAAACTACCCAGGTAAAAAAGAGATAAGAAAACAAAAAATTCATCTGGCAATGTCAGCATGGTTGTGGCCAGGGGACCAGAATTATGTGCTCTAAGACCAAAAGGATGTTGGATGCTGCTAGAGAAATAAATACACAGAGCAGCAAGAGCCAGCAAAAGCCCAGTTTCAAAGGGCATGTGAGTCATGCAGTAGTTTGGATTTTGTGCTAAGGAGAGTGAGGCGCCAATTAAATTATTTTAAGTAGAAGATCAGTGTGCTTAGATTACAATTTTAAAAATATGCTTTTTCACCCTGTCTATCGTGGAGAAAAATAGGGACAAAGGTCCCTATTCTCCTGCAACATTAATTCCATGAAGAGGCAAAAATTATCAAATGTATCTTATCCATTCAAAGTGTTCATTTTTTTCACATTTTAAATTTTCAGATGTAGGCTATGATCAACTTATGACCTCATTTTAAAAGCATGAGGTAATAAGTGCTCTAGTAGAAGGAAATTGTGATGATAAGACAGAGAGTAACTATAAAAGATAAATATAAGAAAGAATAAATAGATAAATGTATTGGGCCTATCTCAGTGGTGACATTTAAACTAAGATTTAATGAATAAAAGGAGCCCTCCACAAGAGGACATGGAAGGATAACCTATCAAGCAGAGGAAATAATCCATACTAGGATTTAGGAATAGGATAGAAAAGCTTAGTGTGTGTATCAGTTGTCTATTGGTACGTGAAAAACCATCTCAAAGTTCCATGACTTAGCACAACAATTTGTCACACTCCTATGGGTCAGCCTTGTGGGTTGGGTTCAACTATAGTGGCTCATCCCATAATGGTCATACTTGCAACATGACTGGTAGTTGGCTGGAGATCCACGGAAACAAAGGAGGAAACTGACTCATATGTCATCCATCAAATAGCAGACTACGGTTCAGCCTTCATCCACATAGAAAGAGAGAAAGAGAGAGATCCCAAATGTGCAGTGTTTAATTAAGACTTTTCTTACATAATATTTTCTCTGGCCTCAGAGGGCAAAGCAATTCACATGGCCCAACCTAGTATCAATGTAGGAGGGCCACATAAGGGCATGAATGCTGAGAAGGTGACTCATTGGTGCATTTAAGACAATATCTCACAGTGAGTTTGAGGAAAAGAATGAAGGTTAATGTGGCTAAAGCATAACCAACCAAGGATAGAGGGAGGGATAGGAGAGAACAGATTTAAGGAGATAGATAAGTAAGGTGTAGATCATCATGTAGGGCCTGGGAAGGTTCAATTGTTTTCTAAGAGAGTAGAGGGATACCATAAGTTTTAGGTTTCAGTTAACATAGTTCAGTTTACATAGTTCAGTCCAACTACGTATAATCCATAATCACAAATGTGTCTTGTGATAGGAAAAGAAGCTAAGCAGGATGGTCAATTATGAGACCACTCTACCAGAGGTCCTGGGAGTGGGCAGTGTGCATGGCCAGGAATGGCAATGGTGAGATGAGAAGAAGTAAATAAAGAGAAAATCCAACTTGATGAGATCTGGGAAATAAGGGGTATCAAGAGCCTGGGTCTTAGAGGGGCTGGGATTGTGGCTCAGTGGTAAAGTATGCACCTAGCACATGTGAGTCCCTGGGTTTGATCCTTAGCATCACAAAAAGAAATAAATAAAATAAAGGTATTGTGCCCAACTACAACTAAAAAATGAATTAAAAAAAAAAGAGTCTGAGTCTCTGTCTAGTCAAAGATGCAGGTTCCAGCAGCTCAAGAGATACCCAAGGCCCAGGCAGTGACTTGTTCCTGGTCAGCACTCTATAAATTAGCTAACTGAATGATCGGGTTAGGAGAGCCTTAACTTAATCAGTGCATTAATCCCCTGACAGGGATTAACTGAGTAGTAACTATAAACTGGTAGGGTGTGGCTGAAAAGTGGGTCATTGGGGGTGTGCCTTTGAGGTATATTTATCTGATGAGGTAAGCTGAGACTCTGTCTACTTTCTGATCATCATGTGAGCTACTTCCTTCTGCCACATTCTTCCATGATGTTCTGCCTCACCTCAAACCCTGAGGAATGGAGCCAACTGTCCGTAGACTGAAACCTCTGAAACCCTCAAACCCCAAATACACTTTCCTTCCTTAAAATTGTTCTTGTCAGCCTGGCAAAGCAACACACTCCTGTAATCCCAGTGGCTTGGGAGACTGAGGCAGAAGGATGGAGAGTTCAAAGCCAAACTCAGCTAAGCAACTCAGTGAGATCCTTTCTCTAAATAAAATACAAAATAGGGCGGGGGATGTGGCTCAGTGGTTGAACGCCCTTGAGTTCAATCCCCAGTATTAAAAAATAAATAAAAAATTGTTCTTGTCAGGACTTTTAATCACAGCAGAGAAAAAAAATGCTGACTAAAACAATGAAGGAATACATTAACAAATCAACACTCCCTTGATGTTTAGATTCAATTGTAATTGTCTAGACACAATCAGGGACTGCTAATTTGAAGTTTTCATCCCACTCTGGGTTATTACTGCTATCTTTATTGTATTGTCTATTTTTACATAGTAAATTATCCCAAAACAAAGTGGCTGAAAACAAAAGGCATTTATAAGGTAGGAATCAGAAGCAACTTAGCTGGATGGATCTGATTCAAGGTCTCTCATGAGGCTGAGGACAAGATGTCACCCAGGATTGCTATTGTGCAAAGGCTAGCCAGGGTTGGAGAATTCGCTGCTGGGTTTGCTCATCTACACAGCCAGCAGGGTGGTCTAGTCTGGTGGGAATCTCAGGTCCTGCCCCACACTAGACCTTTTCACAGACCAATTGAACATCCTCAGACCACAGCAGGTGGCAGCAAAAGTTGTATCTTCTTCTTGACCTAATCTCAGAAGTTACACATGAACACTCTGGCACATTCTACCAATTAGAAGCCAGTCATTGTCCAGCCCATATTCAGAGGAGAAGCAGATTTTATCTTCTGAAAAGAGGTGTATCAAAGGCAGATTTTTAGAACCACCAGGACTACTAATAATAATCACCACCTTTTGAAGATCTGAGAGGTGTCCAAAATTTTACTAGCTATTTAATGTATGCTGTTCCATTTTACCCTCAAATCTGCATCTTACAGATGAAGGAACCAAGTCCCAGGTTTGCTGATTTGTTGGAGATATCAAGGCCTCTAGGAAAAAAATAAACAGTTAAAATTCTACTGGTTAGTCTGACTCCAAACCACTTTTCTATTTTGCGCCAACACATCCAGTCTTTTCCTTAAACTATGCACAAACCCTTAGGAAAAAGTTTGACATTTCAGAAAACTAAATACAGTATCCACTTGTTTTAAACTATGTGCTACTCAGAAGTTCTGACCACTTTGTCATAAACATAACATTATATTAATTTAAACCTTGCTGTTTGAAATTTGTGATAATGATTAAAGCATAAAACAGTTTAAACTTATTAAACAAGTTATTGGTTTAAAAAAGATCTCATTTTAAATGTGATATCTTTCACAGATATCGGTCACATAAAATCTGAAATAATATTTTTACTAAAGCAAGCCTAGCAAGATTTATATGGTCTACAGCTTCTTGGATGAGAGTTTATATCTCCTTTTGTCCTGGAAACCATTAATACTAAAAATTTTTGCTAAGACACACATTTTTTACTGGTTCACTATTTCAGATTGATTTCCTTCTTCATCCCCCTAAATATATGGAGTTTTAGCCTTGAACCCAAACTGCTAACAATAGGAAGCTAAAAAAGGAACATCTTTTGGGGAGTACCTCTGACACTTGTAGATATGCTAAGAAATGTAAGTTACAGCTGCACACAGAAGCCATCCTGCTGAGCTTGGAAATGTGCTTAACTTGGATTGTGCCTGCCATGAATTATAAGCTTATTTTGGAGGAAGCTGAACATCTGTCCTGAACAAAACTGGATGACATAAAGAAAACACAGTGGAATTGAGCCTCCAAAACTCTGAGACAACAAGTTAGAATCATGTTCTCCAACCTCCAGCTTGAGGTTGACAGCTGCCTTCCAAATTGGTTCACATCTATATCTGAGCAAGGACCAGGCTACACTGAGAAAGGTCATGCCCACCTCCCCTCAGGGATTCCTTTTAGGGTCTCTTGTTGGGAAATGCATTTTTATTTTTTTCTCTTGCAAAGTCACTACTCCCACTTTCCTTAAAGAATTTTTACCTAACTCATATCCATACATATATGCTCTCTCATTTTCTCTCGCTCTCTGGTTCCCATACTTCTATCCCTCACATACATAACTAGGTCCTCCTCTGGCCGCATGTTTTAAATGCAGTATTGACTAATTTTGGAAGAACCTGAAATATACATACCATCTACAGGAAAAGCTCACTGTGTGCCAGATACCCTTGCAAGTATTGATCATACATACACTCATTCTCCTCATCTCATCACCACCATATAAAGAAGATAATGTTACTGCATTCATTTTTAAATGAGGGCTCCAAAGCACAGAGACCAAGTGACCAAATGACATATCTACTGTCACAGACCCAATAAGGGACAAAGCTAGGGTCAAACTCCCATTCTTAATAACTGACCAGCTGCCTCTCAAGCGGACTCTGGTGGATACAAAGAAGATTGAATCTGAGTGCCAACAAAGGTTTAACCTTGATTTCCAATGTTCATATTGCTTTTGCTCTTTCAGTTCTACAATTCAGGAAATTTGGAATCCTATTACCGCATGGCTCATTATTCCATGGATTTGAATAGAACATGAATCAAACTAAAAACTCCCAAACACAACTAGACAGTAGCAAGTAAGAGTCTGATATACATGGTACAGCAGTCTCCTCTTGCTCTGAAAGGAACACTTTTTTTTAATATTTATTTTTTAGTTGTAGCTGGGCATAATACCTTTATTTATTTATTTTTATATGGTGCTGAGGATCAAACCAAGGCCTCACACATGCTAGGTGAGCATTCTGCTGCTGAGCCACAACCCCAGCCCCTCCACCCCAGAAAGGGACACTTTTGAACACTCTCATTGGATGCTTGACTTCACAGATGGTATTGAACCTTATATATACTGTTTTTGTCCTATACTATACATGTGTACTTATGATAAAGTTTAATTTGTAAGTAGTCACAATAATAAATCAATAACTAAAAATAGAACAAGTATAACAATATACTGTACTAAAAGTTATATGAATGCAAAAAATATTGGATCGTACTTGCATGTTTTCACAAAATTCCTAGGAAGCATTTTATGTTTTATATTATGCATGCCTGAATTGTTAGTGTCTCTGTGCTTTCACTTTGAGGCCAATATTAAATAAAATAAGGGTCACTTGAACCCAAGTACTGGGCTACCTTGACAGTCACTTAATAGATGACTGCTAAATGACTAACAGGCAGGTAATATATACAGCATGGATACTATGGACAGAGGGATAATTCATATCCCAGGCAGGGCAGAACAGAATGACATAAGATTTTACAACATTGCTCAAAATAGTGTTCAATTTAAAACTTGAGAATTCTTTATTTCTGGAATTTTCACTCAATATTTTCAGATTATGGTTGACTGTGAGTTAGTGAGTTACTGAAACAATGGGAAGTGAAACCACAGATAAGGGGGAGGAGTACTATATATGTTTATGTTACCATCTTCTTCAATATTGTAACTACTAATTTTAGTATTTTATATTGGAGCCAAAGAGGCAGTTTGATCTGAAGAGCCTTTCTAAGAAATGTGTTAGAGACAAGGTATACCTCTGTGCATTTGCAGGCTAGCAGCCTGGGTTTGAATCACAGTTCTACCACTTGCTTGTCTGTGCCTCGATTTTCACATCTGAAAAATGGGCACAATGATACTTCCTTTTTATGCTTAAAATTAAAGGATTAAATACATATTGAGTTATTAGAACAGTACTTGACATATAATAAGTTCTTAGAATATGGGCCACTATTTAACTTGAACAGGTATGCTTTTCACCCATATTTGTGGATAAAGAAAACTGAGGGAAGGAGATGTAGAATGACTTCTCCTTTCATGATCATACTGTGGGTAATTAAAGCAATTTTTTACTTCAAACCAAATGTTCTCTTCACACCACATGGTCTTTTAGTGAGGCTAAGAGTATACAACTCCATTTTACAGTTTGCACCTATCAGTCAACCATATCCCTTATCCTTTATCCTCCCTCAAACCCCCAAACTCCCACATTATGGTGCTAGGGTTACAGGATTTTGCCTACAGGACAACCCTGGTAAAGACAGTGCAGTTGCTAATTTACCATAAACACTATTTGGAATTGCTAGCTTAAGTTAATGCTTAATATTTCCTGAGAATATTAGCACCCCCAGATTTAGATATAATAATCTAAATTATTAAATATTCCACAGTGACTTCTTTAATTCTCCAATGCCATTTTTAAAACTACTTCTGAGTGGCAGATTGTCACCAGAGACAGCCTAAGGTAAGAAACAGAGAGGCAGTTTAGCCTTGAGGATTTTGACCTTTTGCTCTTGCCTGTGGCTGGATAGTGACTCTACCCCGTAGGTCTGTAGGGAAGTAGCTCTTGGGGGAGGAGAAGGCCATGCTCTTCTAGGGATAGAAGTACAAGCACAATCAGCTGACAAAACTCAAATGAGGTAACACCTCCCTTCCCAGATGTCCCTCTTGCAACCAGTGAGATGTACTGTGCCTTTCAGCAGCTCAAGTCCTGGATATCCTGAGGCTATTTTTTTTCACTTGTGCGTATATAGAAATGGTTCCTTTCGGTGGGGAAGATGGGGAACTCATCACCCCTAAATTTGGTCCTATGCGAACATGGACTACAAAAAGTACCATGATCTACAAATACAAAAGTGTGAAATACTACAGCTTCTTTCCTAGACGCTTAGGATACTTTAGGGGCAATGCAACCCCATTCAATTTCTGTAGAAATGGCACATTGTTAAAAAAATAAAAACCTGAGTTAAAGTGAAGTGCAAACAAGGAAGTATTTTGTAGATGGAAGAACCTGACATTTAACTTTAATATTGGGGAAAGAGTGGTTAGCAAAAGACCAAATTGTTGCATGTCAAGAATGACTGCAGAGACAGAGAGTAGGACCCAAGTATCTGGGAGCTGAGGGTCTACTTAGTGTTGTGTGTGTCAATGTCAAGCAGCTGAAGACCAGAGAGTTTAGATGTTGTGAGAAACAATGTATGTTTATTCAATGCAAAGACAATTTATAGCATTAATACTAGAAGGTCTTCAACATACTAAGTTGAGACTCTCTAAACAGTCTTCTTAGGGCTTCTTTCAGAATAGTTTGATAAAGTCTTACCCATAGCATGCTAACACACTTCATCTGAAAGAATGATAATTATGAGTTTTATGTAAACATTTCCTACCTCCACATTCCATCTTGGATAATCACTAATAGGAAAACAATATATTTATTAATTAAGTAACTTAAAATGGGAGAGTACATTGACATAGACTTTTAGAAAAATGCATTAATTCACAGGACAAAAATATAGCATCTTTCTATTTTTTAAACATTTATAAAAAGACTTCATTTGTTGTTCTACTCTAATTATATGTGAGATTGTTTTTATAGCTTATCTTATAGCCTGGGTCAGAAAGTTACATCTCAAAATCAACTGGGAAAAGCATAGTATTCTCTGGACAGCAGTCAGCAGGCTGTCACATGCTTATTACCACAATTATTTCTTATTTGTAGGATGTGGAATTTCCAACAAAACAAATAAAATATAATAATAATAATAATAACAACAATAATAATAATCCCAAGCTTGCATAAAAGAGGTGATGAACATACCCACCTACTGGGTCAAGAGAAGGAGATTAAGGCCACAAAATTGCATGATTTGTGTCACTTAGAGTACAGAACCTGAGAATCCCTAAATCTGTGTTTAGGAAAAGGAAAATTTTACACGTTTTAACAATATAAATAAAAATGAAAATGGTCAGTTTTCTATATTTTCATGCTCATTCACTTATTTCTTAAATAATCATAAAAATATTTTAGAGCTCATTTATGAAATATATAATCAGAAATATATTTTTGTTTATTCAACAAATATTCACATTTATTTCCCATGAAAAATAAGCCACATGTAAGTAAACCTCAACCCAGAAATCAGGTTCCCTAACCAAAACATACTTGTGAATTTATTGTTTAGAAGCTGAAACACTTTCTAGAAACATTATGAAATAAATAACTATTAGGTTCCCGGGCCAGTCAATAAAGGCCTTCTTAATTAAAAATAAAACTAAACTTTTCTACTTCTGAAATTAAAAATAGAATAGGATATAAAGTTAACAGGTTTTTTTCCTCAGTGTGGAGCATGTTGTTATGGTAGCTTCTCTGGTGTCAGTAGTGAGTTTTGTAATTTGACCAAAATCTAAAGTTTTGCATGCTTCAGAGACCACAATGGAGCCCATGAGTGAATATCAAAAGTCACCCAGGCTGTTTAGTTTTTGAAGAAGCTGGTTTTTTGTGTTCATACATATTATCAGTGTCAAGAAACAGATAATGGCCTTAACTGATTCCTTAAATTCTACCAATTTCTGCTTCACTGAGAACCATCTGTTTATGTGTTTTCTTTCAACTTGTGACATTCTAATTTATTAACAGCACCTAAAATACTCTACCCTTCTGAGATTCCTTCTTCAGCCTACTTAAAACAACTTCACTAGAGAATTGAGGGGTAAATGCAGTTGAACAGAGACATTGGTTTAGAATGGGACGGGGCATGGGGTAATTAATGGTGGTGGAATGATCATTACTATCCAAAGTACGTGTAAGAAGACATGAATTGGTGTGAATATACTATGTATACAACCAGAGATATGAAAAATTGTGCTCTATATATGTAATAAGAGTTGTAGTGCATTCTGCTGTCATATATAAATTTTTAAAATTTACATAAAAAAGAAATAAACTTACAACCAAATTTCAACACTCTGCTATAAGTATATTGAAGATATATATATATATATATTATATATATATATATATATATATATATATATAGTTTGTAGCTTAATTGGGGAGATAAGCTAATATGCAGGTATTTCTAATAACAACTGATGACAAGTAATGCAGGATTTGTGGTGGGATGAAGATATCATAATTAAATGGAGGGAAGTAAGATCTGAAAATTTTGAGCTTCTTGGGAAGCATTATGTCAGTAAAGATGACCTGAATAGAGACATCAGGACAGGATGAGGATGGAGAGAATATGAAATCTCACATTGCTCCTTAGTTCTACAGAAAGTTCTTCTCACCTGCATAGTCTGAAAAGAAAAACCACAGGGGTGAAGGTATTATAAGGATAGTAGAGACAGTTTCAGGATGGGAAGTAATAGGGTTATTTATTTATTCATTCAATGATATTTAGAAAACAACTTGGTCTTTAAAGAAGAGTAATTCAGTTAATGGGATAAATAACAGGGAATCACTGTTGTTTTTTTGTTCTTTTTGTTTGGTTTTGTTTTAACAGTAGAATGGCTTTCTAAAAGTGATGTAATTGGAGAAGTTAGCCCTACAGCACCATGAGTCATATTCAAGAAAACATGAAAATCTGTTCATGGATGTCAAGAAAACAAGGAGAAACAAGAAAATATAGTTCTTGTTTAATATACAATATGTATAGATTAATTTTCTCCTTTTTAAAAGAATTTCAAAATTAGAATGGCATGATGACATGATGCAGCAAAAGACCAACTAAATGAAAACAAACACTGAAAATAGACAGGAAAAAACATGTACCATGAATGATAATAAAAGAACCCAGCATTGCAAAACAAATGTTATATTACCAATGCAAAAAGCAGAAATTTTACCAAGAAATGGATATTTCACAAGTGATTAAAATTTTCCATAATATAATTCTTGAATTCTATAATAATATATATTTTTCTTTCAATATAGTTTATCTGTTTATTTTTATAATAAAATACTTCATATTTTCTCAAAATAAAAGTAGAATCCAATTCTACCTTTATGAATACTCCTTTTTTAATATTTATTTCTTTTGCAGTTGGACACAATACTTTTATTTTATTCATTTATTTTTATGTGGTGCTGAGGATCAAACCCAGGGCCTCACACATGCTAGGCGAGTGCCCTACTTCTTAGCCACAACCCCAGCTCCTAATGAATGCTATTTATATGTAAGAGTATTTTATATATGCACAGATTCTAAATTAGGGGAAAAGCCTATTTAGGAACACAAAATTTGGAAAACCTATTAAATGCACTGGAACCAATATTCAAATTATATGCCCTTTCAAAGAGCAAATTTGTGCATAAACTCAACCTTGAGTTTAAAAAATTTTACATGATTACTTTCTGAGTACCAGTTTGGACATATTATCTTAAAAACCAAACTTTGTTTAAAATGGATCATTAATTCAATTATCTGTTAGTTTGAACATACCTTCCCAAACCCTGAACTTTCCTAACTCATCATTTATTTCATTTTCTGGTTATTTTAATGGGGATGAGGGAGGACTTGACTGACTTCTCAAAGGCAACAGGCTCATTTCCCCTTCCTCACATTGACAGAGCTCCAGTCTGCTTGGGTAAGGCAAGTGACAGGCTCAGTGTCACTTCTACCTTCCCTGATGATAGGGATCCTCAATGTGCTCTTAACTGCTTCCTCCAGAAACCTGTGGCATTTTGCCTTGGGCTCTCTCTCTTAAGAGACATTGGACACAACTTAAAGATTTGATTATTCTGACTTCCAACATTCATTAAGATAGCACTACATTCCCTCTGTCTAGGAATACCCTGAGTGCCCTGATTCTGCATACCATTTAGCCTCCATTCTCGGCAGACTTGCATCTGCCCAGAAAGTAGACCACATAGCCCCATCATGCATATCAGATGCAGCATCAATTAGTTTGATAGAATAAAGGAGGTCTCCCGCTTAAACCTGGTAATTATTTCCACTTCCCACACCCATAGTTCTTTCTCATGTCATCTCAGGCTAATGGCTGAAAAAAAGGAAGAGAAAAAAGGCAGAACACTGCAGGCACAGGGCTAACTGGTGTCATAAGCAACTTCCCCCCTCACCTGTCGGATAGCAATATCATTGCCTCCTGACCATGGTGGGCTGGCAGTTACAATGGACCAGAAGGCCGAAGAGCTTCACCTGCTACCCTGGGTCTATCTTCACAGTCCTCTCCTACTAGGATCTTTTGACATTTCCTCCAGAAAAATATTTTTTTAAAAAAAAAGAAAGAGAAGAGACCAAACAGATCATCTAAGTTCAAAGCTTTAGCTGAAATAAATATACTGACAATTCTGTCAAAACATCAGCTTTCCTTTGTTTATTGCTTTGCATTGATATATTACAATCTTTCAAAACGCCTGGCATACAGACTTGATAAGGTGACCTTAATGTCCAGAAATCACATTGTCGCCATCTGTCTTGTTTGCCTCCCTTCTCACCTGAGTCTGCCACATGGGATGTTGGTGCTCTGGGGAGACATCACTCAGTTATGGCTGAATCACAGTCTCCCATTGTTCTGGACAAATGAAAGAACTCAGTATTGTCATACCTTCAGTATTTGGGAAAGACAGCTACAGACTCCATCAAAAAGATCCAGCTCCCGTACTCATCATTTTCTATTAACTAACATGTTTAAGTGATCTGATATCTTGGAAGGAGAAAGAAATAGTGCTGTGCAGTCTGGAAAGCAAGGCACTGTCTATACAGAAACAAGAGACCCTGATTTTTTTTTCCTCACAACTGCACACTTAAGGAGAATCCCAGACCAGAAGGCAGGAAGATCTCCTGGATGACCTTCTCTCTGTTTCCTGCCAAAGGACCAAGAGGCTCCTGAGACTATGGAGCAGACTGTGGGAAGTCAGGGTTACACAGCTCCAAAAAATCTTAAGAGCTGAGCAAATGCTATTCATGAAGACAAATATTGATGCTTTTGACCAGGTCACTATTTAATGAGAAAAGAGATAAATGCTTGAAATTTCACAATAGATTCATAGTCAAAAGACAAGGCTAAGAAAAATATCTCAATACATACAACAAGATTTAAAAATATCACTGTTTGCATTGTAGAGCAGTAGAGCAGGGATCTCCCAGATGAGTAGGTGGAAATTGGAATTTAAGGATTAGCTGAAATAGTGTTGGACTTGGAACAGAACTGGAACATGGGATATGGAACTGGTGTACAACACAGTTCAAGGATCTCTCTGTTGGAGAAAGGAAGTATGTAGCTGTCTACTAGATTATACCCCACCCTTCCTCAGACTCTCCTTTTGAAGCCAGAATTAGGCAGTCGGTATGGATGGGTAAATCGAGTCAGGTCAGATCCAGGAGGCCTATTTTGAGTGAGTCTGGCATGTTGGAGACTGTCCCCTGAAGGACTGAAATGATAATTCCTTCAGAACCCCTTTCTACATCCTTCAAGAAAGTTCCCCTGCTCCAACCTATTGCTAAGGTAACTGGTCCCGGGAATTGCCCCTCCATATAGGAAGCTATAAGGTTGTTCATTAATATGTCCTTGGCTGCTCCATCCTGCCCTTCCCCCTTCAGCCCACCTGTTTCCCACCTTTTGGCCATCCCAGGAACATTTCCTAGGCCTAGTCAAATGCCTAGTCACATATGCAGGAGGGAGAAAGATAAGGGGAAGAGAGCAGGAGAACAAAGGAAGCCTAGAATAATATAAAAAGGGCAGAACACTTTGCTTCTTGGGATATTAGGATACCAGCTATGGCCCATTCTCCCTCCTGGGAGAAGTCTGTGTTACCTCTTTTTAAATAAACCCTGCTTTATATGCTTGCCTCGACGTGCCTCTCTAATGTTCAAACTTCAACATTTGAGGGAGCAGAATTCATCACCAGTAACTGGTGATATCACTTTTACCCTTTCTTTTTTATAAAGGCCATTTATTTATGCACAAGTTATATATAAACATACACATGTACATGATAAAGTTAAAAACATAATGCTTATATGGCTTATTGTTTCTTGATTGGAGAATCTTTCGTATCATTCAGTTTTGTTCAAAACACCATTTCTAAAAGCTTCACTATTGGGATGTACTGTAACTTACCTGATTTTTAACATCTAGCTTATTTTTTAGTTGCTGCCACAACTGTTCTTGAACATGTATTTCATGTAAAAACCAAAACTTGGGCTGGGGATGTGGCTCAAGCGGTAACGTGTTTGCCTGGCATGCGCAGGATGCAGGGTTCGATCCTCAGCACCACATAAAAATAAATAAAGATGTTATGTCCACTGAAATTCTCTCTCTCTCCTCTCTCTCTCTCTAAAAGAGAAAAAAAAAAAAAACCTATTGCCATTATTGTGTAATACTATTTCATCTGTGTGTTTGTACATACATAGGCTGGCTTTCTATTTTTCAAAAGTTTGTTCTTTTAACAAAATTGGTGGGAAACTTTTAAATGATCAATGTTGTTCAGATAATATAGAAAAACATGCAAAACCCACAGCTTTTGAGCCATTCAAATGCACTCACATGCACAGCAGACACCTGATCTCATTCTTGCACATGGCTTGGGGCTGGAGCCTGATGGCTAGCATTAGCCTAGTTCCCTGTCCCCTACTACTTTCTGGGGGCACCCTTTCATATGCACATTTTCCATAGCAGCCACAAATGTTGCTTCCAGCTGCCCAGACCTGCCCAGACCTTCCCTGGCAGGCTACAGGACAAAAAGCACAGAGAACTGGCCTGCACTCCTGTTGCCTGAGGCTTTAGAGCAGCAGGAGGCCCAGAAGCCCTGAGCACTGCTCCCACACTACCCAGCTCAGCCCAGCCTTTACCCTGCAATGCAGAGGCAGAGCCCCTGGAATTCCACCTTTTTGCAGAATGTCTGACACCCCACCCCCACCTCCCACCCTCCAAAAAAATTCTCACTGCCACCCCCACCCCCACCCCACCCCCCGCAAAATCTTCCTCCTTCTCAAAAAGAACGCACACACACTTCTTTCCTGATAAAGAAAGCAGAGAAATATTGCTTTGGCCTTAAAATTGTTGAAATAGGAAGAGGGGGTTTAGCCCTGGAACTGCCATTCCCTAATTACAGTGAGTACAGGGATGGGATGTCATTTATTTCTCAGTGACTTCCTTTGCCCCCCAATGGTGGTATTCTTAGATGCCTGAACAGAGTGAGAACCGCATGAAGCCATCATGTGAGCCCTACACAGTGTAAACACCGGTACCTGCTCACTGCAGCATTGTTGCAGGTGGGCGGTCCTGGACAGCACGCACACATACCCTGCCAGCCGGGCACCTCACCTGGGGTGGGAAACGCACCTGGGAGCAAAGCTACGGACAAAGAACAAAGGCAAACGCTCACATCCCTCGTGTTCTTTGCTGCCTAGCACACTCCTTCTCCATGTGGTGCTGGCTGTCATTGTGCCCAAAGGTAAAAATAGCTCTACTTTCAAGCTTCACCTCAATAAATTAGGACAAGGGTTAGAGGCCAAGGTTCTAGCAGAGGGATCCTTGGTAGCAACAATGGGATGGCCCCTCAGACCAAGGGGAGGTTAGCCCTGGGGTCACAACCTCTGATAATTTGCTTCTACTCACTTCATTTGGCTCTGACAGCACCACCCACGTAAAGATCAGGTGCATGTTCCTTGATTCTGAATGGTCTTTGAAAAAATGAATATGTTCAACTGAATCTATTTATCTTGTGGGGAAATGAATATAATTCTAGCCAATGTTCAAAAGTCGCTTTTTTTTTTTTTTAGCCTTCACAGTAGTATATGGTTAAGGTAAGGTAGCCTGTCAAGCCAAAGTCTTTTGTGAATCCAGGGCAAAGCTCTTTTTCCAATGACATAAGGTAATTATGAATAGAAGGGTAATCCTCCTTCAAGTCCAGCAGGAGCTCAATTCCAACTATTCATATTGGTCATACCCACTTGGAATGACAAAATCATTGATGGAGGACGGCAGACACAGATATGCATTATTCACAGAGGCCTCTTCAAAGGAATTCCATAAATTATAGGTTTTCTGAAACTGAAAGCTTCAGTGAGCTGGCAGAGAATGCCAGGGGTGACGGGGTGTAATCAGCATGAGTATTGTTCCTGCTTAATTTGTCCCTTATAGGTGGCTGCATTTTAGGCAGTAGGAAGAAGGGCTCTCTTTGTGCTTCCTCAGCACTGCCTTTACCTCTTTCCAGACACCCTAATTCACTGGTTTTTGACTTTGGAGTTTTTTAGAATACTAAGGCCAGGGTCACACCCTAGTGAGTCTTCATTAATCTAGAGGCCTAAGCATGATAGTTTTTTAATCTTCCCACGGGAGGCTAATGTGCAGCCAGGCTCTAGAAATAATAAACTAATCACTCCAATTCCTTAAAAGATTTGCACATTTTTTAACCAATTAGAAAAATTTAGTAGTTTCGTCCAGGAATAACTTCCCAGTATAGATTCCAAATAAGAAAACTGCAACACATCAAAGTAAGTCAGGGTTCCCCAGAGAAACAGAACCCATAGAATGGAGAAAGAAGGAATCATTTTAAAGAATTGACACATGTAATTTTAGGGCCTAGCAAGTTCAAAATACCCAGGTGAGCCAACAGGTTAGAGATCCAGGAAAGAACTGATGTTGCAATTCACGTCCAAAGGCAACATGGAGGGAGAATTCCTTCCTCCTTGGTTAGGGCCAGTAGGTGTCAGTTTTCTCTCTTAAGCTCTTTAACTGATTCAACTGATTGAACAAGGCCCACCCACATAGAGGATAATCAGTTTTACTCAAAGTCTACTGATTTAAACGCTAATCACTTCTAAAATAATACCTTCACAGCAACATCAGGACTGCGGTTTGATCAAACAACTGAACGCCATAAACTTACCAGTTGACACATATAAAATTCTCCTTCACAGTAAACTTCAATCAGCATATCTGTAGTAAAGAAGACGCAGATCTGTGACCATCCCGAAAAGTGCTTCAACTCAATATCCCAACTCAATAATTATTTTAATAATTTAGTATGTGCTCATGATTTCATATTTGTATCCAGAGAGGACAAGAGTTGTTACTATGAAATGAAGGATATCAGAATAGCTGGAGAGTGCTAGAGAGCAGAGCAGAACGCACTTGAATCATCTTAAGTGGGAGGATTGACAAGATCTGAGACAAATGAATGCATGAAGTCAGGACCCAGAAGTAAAGGTGCAGCCTCCACTGCCATTTAATGCCTCTGGGTAGGGGGCTGGAGGCTTTCTTTTGAGGAAATGTCTGGCATCAAAGTTCATTCCTGGCAGATGAGGAAGGGGTAACAAGAAAGTTACCATACACAGAAGCAGGAGCACTATTACAAACCCCTAAAGGAGGACCCAGAGCCAAACCTATAGGGAAAGCCCCACTTGCCATGACAGGCCAGTAAGAAGAGTGAAATACATCTGCAACATAGTTATGGACAAATACCAATTTGCCCTCCAGCTATAAGTATAAAGTACAAACTTAATGCCAAGTTAAAATATAAGATATGTCAATCAGAAGGTAGAACTCTTGCATTTCATTGTGCTAGATATCTTCCACTCACCCTTCCAGACCCATACCCCACCTTTTTCTCATCCTTACTGACTTGTATTGGCTACACCAGAGAAATACCCTTGTTTCCTGCCTTGGAGCAGGAGGTGGGGAAGGAGGCTGTGGGATGGAGATCGCCCCCTGGGGTGCAGGATCCTACCCTGCAGTATGACCACAGGCCAACTGACAGCATCCCTCCTTCTACTAAAGGTCCTGTAGGCTACCCTCTCCGCAAAGCCTCTTTTCTCTTTCTTTCCAGGGGCAGGGCTGTAAAGTTGCCCGTTTTTACTTGCCCATTGGAGTTGCAAGTCAGCAAGGAGAGGAGTGTGGCCCCAGGAAGCCAATAGAGGGACAACAAGTAAGTTACTTTAGGAACTGGTAACTGTCAGTGTTCCTGCTCTCCACCCACACCTTTGTCAATGGCTCCTGCTTCCAAGTAGGGCATTGACGGATACAGCACTCTATCATGAACTAGAGACTTGAGCAACATCCATGCAGCCCTGAGTTCTGTACAAGCAACAATTATCTAGCTTGGTTCATAAGCAAGGCCAGTATGCTGTGGACTAAAGCCAGGATGCACATCTGCCATATCTTCCCTGGGTGACCTTGGAAAGGTAATCTCTGAGCCTCAGTGACCTCATATATAAAGTGGGGGAAATAATATTATCTCCTAAAGAGAGTTGTTTTAAGAATTAAATAGTTTAATTTAGTGCATTTTAAATCACAGAAGAATGAATACCTCAGATGTCAGATACTCTAGATGCTTTGGGGGAGATTTATGAGGTCAAAACTACTTTTACAATACCACTAAATCACTATTTTCTTTTTTCACCTGTCAACTTTTGCACTGATGGGACAAAAGCAACAGAGGGTAGAATGCTGACACATTCACATAAATCAAGGCAGGGACACAAGCTGTACTGGTGGTCATTATTTGTCATCTTTGCTGCCACATATCTTCAGTGAAAGAGAAAAGAAGGGAGGGAGGGAGGGAGGGAGGGAGGGAAGTCACTTAAGAAGGCCCTTGATGTGATGAAGTAAATTTACTTAAATCTCAACTCCTAAGTGCACATCTTTTTTAATATTCAGTGTGACAAAACAGCATGAGTTAAACACTTTTGCTGCATGCCAAAGAAGGTAATGTACTTCTGTAATCCTTTGAATTGTGAGCTGTGCTAGACACTTTTTTCATGAAAGAGCTCTTGTAAGATAAATGATATAATCATGCAGTCCTGGATATCTGTCACACATTCTTTCTAAATGAATGACATGAGCTTGTTACTTAAAAAAAAAATCCTCTGTCACCATGAACTTGACAGCTTCCCAATTCTTAGAGACTTTCTAGTGATATGGGAGAAAATATTAACAAAAGTGATCTTTTGATATTGTTTAGTGATACGGGTCACATTTTGAAGATCTATACAAATCACGCATAGGTAAAAGACCCATTCACATTACATGAGGAACCAACTGATTATAACATAGCAGAGAGTGAATTTTATTGATATGATTTTGGATTCTACATCGCAATTAACTAATTTTAAGAAATTACTTCTTGTCAAACTCTAATGTAGTATTGAGGAAGAATATTCATGATTATCTGAAAATACTATTAAAAAAATATTTCTCCCCTTTTTAACCACCTATCTTCGTGAAGCCAGATTTTCTATAGCTCCTTCAACCAAAACACTTTTCAACAGATGAAATGCAGAAGTAAATAAAAGAATGTTTCTTCTATTAAAATTTTAAAAAACAAAGCTTGTCATCTCACTAAATTTTTTTAGAAAATATAAGTTTTCAAAGAAGTACATTATTTGAGTTTATACCATCATCCTTCTGGTTATCAGGACTACATCACTGACTATTCTGGGTCTGCAGCTTGCAGATGGCAAAATTTCTCAGCCTCCTTAGCCAATTAAGCCTATTCCTAGCAATAAGTAGACAAATAAATAAGTATATGTGTCTGAATGTGTGTGTGAACCCGTGTATGCAACTGTATCCTGATGGTTGTACTTCTTTGCAGAGTCTCAATTAATACAATGTGTTATGAAATACTGGAGGGTAGAAGCTCACAAAAATATTCTCAGAACATTGGTGGAAACAGAGGAAGCTCGACAGCCCAGAACCCAGCCAAGTCTCTACCAGAAGGTCCTATTTGGGTTCCAATGTTGGTTCTGTCTTCCCTGAATACTCACCACTGTGATAAATCTCCACAGATTGCCTCACAGTATTAGACAGAAGCACCTCATTGGCCAAGTTCAGCTTACTAATTAGTAGAAGCAGGAAGAAAGGATATTTGTCCCTTCTTTTGGTTTTTGCTGGAGATCTCAGCCCTCCCTCCCACCAAAACTTGCTCAAATGCTGGAAAGCCAGAAAATCATCTAATGTTCATGACAGCAATCCTCCCACTGCAGAAAACCTTAGCATTGGAAAGGATCTTGCACCAAAATCACAGTAAATGCTTTGCAATAGGCTAAATGAATAATGTGCCTCATTCACTAAAAAAGAAAAGTATTTTATATCTTCTGAAGATAACATTGAGAAAACTGAGTTTATCTAGTTTATCTATGGCAGCAGATATTTCAACTTGCATCATCACTCCTTTTAATTATTTCAAACCCTGCCCATTTTTGAGGCCAGTCTTAAATCCCTATTCTGCCATGAAGTGACACAAATCCTTTTTCTGTTAAAACAATCATTTACCCACTGACTGAGATACATGTATTTACAAACATGCCAGAATCTAAATTAAGGAAAATGTTAAGATAAAAAGAGTGATCCTGATGCCAATGACATCTTTTAAGAAAACAGCATCCCAGGACTAATATTAAGCAGTTAACAAACAAGAGTGTATTTCAACCATTCACAGTCTACCTGAAAATATAACTAGTGACTTCCTGTATCTCCTGGAGCAAGTAGACTCCAGTTCAAATCTCACCGTTTTTGTTTCCCACCAGCTAACTTTGGGTTAAGTTACCTAACTCTCTAACCTGGAATAGCTTTATCTAGAAGATAATAATAACAACAACAGACTTAGCTATTATGGTCATGGTTGGGTTTAAACGAGAAAATTCACAAGGTAATTAGCAAGGGCCTTATTCATAATCACTTATTAAAAGTTATCTATGATTTGCCAGGTGTTATGACACACACCTATAATCCCAGTGGCTTGGAGGCTGCTGCAGGAAGATCACAAATTCAAAGCCAGCCTCAACAACTTAGCAAGACCCTGTCCCAAAATAAAAAATAAGAAGGACTGAGGATGTGGCCTAGTGGTTAAGCACCCCTAGGTTTAGTTCTCAGTACCAAAAAAAAAAAAAAATAAATGGTAACCACAATTTGACTTAGACCTCAATTCAGATTTCAAGCTTAATTCTTGAATGAAGTAATAATCATCCCTTTCAAAATTTCAGATTTTGGTCCAAGTAACAGGCAACAGAAATTCACCCAAATTGATATTTAACTAGCTATTTAATATTGGAAGATAATTTAGCTATTAGGTGATTTGCCATTAAAAACATTGGGTGGAAGGTCATTTTCATTGTTTTTCCCAACTTTTAAATGATTCACATAAAATTCCAGGCTCTTCAACGGTTGTATCAAGCAAGTTCACTGCAGAGCTAAAATACAAAGACAAAGGTTTGATTCCCTCCCTTAGAAAATTATACTCAAGCAAGCAGAAAATATTTCAACTCTGGTTTAGGAAAAGGAAGAGGAAATGGACCAGCATGCTGGGGAGGGAAGTAGGGATGCACTGCAGTTGTGAGCACCTCCAAAATATTCTGAAATGTTATTCACTGCTGAGGAAGGAAATCTGAGTTGACATGTTATTTTCTGAGCTGTTTATTAATGCATTGACTAGGGAAGGAGCCCGAGCAGCCTTCAATCCCATCCCCCAATTCAAAGTCCATGTCTTGTCACCAGCTCTCTTTGCTAGCTGAGAGAAGGGGGAAACTAAGATCCTGAAAAAGCTGTTAAGAACAGTTAAGAAAAAAGAAAAAAAAAAAAGAAACCTGATCTTTTCACTCCTTGCATGAATCTAGCAAAGCTTATGCCTTCAGTGGGAGCATGTGAAACGGAATTTCCATTAATCTTGGGCCAGAAGAAATGCCTTCTGTTCAGCCACCAATCAATCAGCCCAAATGAAGGGGTAGTTATGTTTTTTAACCAAACTGAAATGCTCTGACTTTGGACTAATATCCAGAGCCAAAGAAATTAATCAGGTTTGTACTGACGACCAAGGTTCAAAATGTAATCTTCATTGATGGCTCCAACTCTGCAGTTCACCAGTTAATGGGAAAAACAGACCAATAAACGTCAAGCCCTGAGCCTTACCAAGGACCAAGAGGTAATCTTGCTACCATTGTAAAGAGCATAAATGGTTCTTCTACATATCACAGCAAAGTGACTAAAATCCATCTCTCCCATGAGAAAAGGGGAAAATAAAAAAGATTAAAGTGCAACTTGTGGGACTGGAGTTAGACAGTGGAAGGATTTAGTGATACCAAGAGGTGTTCAAAATTAGAATCAGTCATTTCCAAGCTTATTTCAGCTCCTATGATTCCTCCTCCTTTGGGGTTTTCAAAAATCAGACTAGTTTGTGTACCACCGTTCAACTCTAGCTCCTGACAAGCAACACATTCAAGTAATTCTGCAAAGTGCAAAGTAGGACTCTCTAGATTTAATAAGGAATTCATTTCAAATGCTCTCAGACCAAGCACGGAGCATACACCACATCTCTGACTATGCTTATAGCCAAATGTGTGAACTAGAATCTGCAGAATAAATCAATGTGATATTCACAATCCACCTGGCATTTATTAAGCAATTATTACTGCAAAGTACTGTGCCGAGTATGTAGGGTGAACAAAAGAATACATGTCTATGCCTTCACACAGATTAAAATTTTTTGGAGAGATGAATAACTAATTTAAGAATTAGAATTGGAGGAACAGTGAATGCTGTGGAATGTAATCAGGATGGCTCTTCTTTTCCCTCTGCTGCAGCCCTGTCACCTGCTAATGACAGTTGCCAAAGTAAATGACCCAACAGTTGAATCACTGCCACCTTCCTATTATAATTCTGCACATGTCCCCTTCCTGTGGAGCCCTTAATCAGCACTTCGACTTCAATCATCGTGATTGCAAAGACCTGACTGCAGAACAATTGCAGAAAGTCATGTTTTCACCCTGGCTGGTATGGTTTGGAAAGTTACTATCTTCAGAGAAAGTAAAAGCTCATAAGATAGTGCAATTTCCCCCTTCAAGGTCTTTGTAAAAATACCTGATGTGAATTCAGTAGTGTTTTACTAACCAACATATATGAAAATTTCTAATTAGAATATCATAGGATCATATACCTCATCTTTTTTTCCTTCCCTCTGATCTCTTCCTAGTTGTAATTAAACTAGCTGTGGCTATTTATGCCTTTTTCATGTTCCAAGAATAGCCTTCCCTTCTTCCTGTCAGAACCATTAGAAAGAAATAAAGTCTTAATACTAACTTGGATTAATCACACCAGGATCTTGTTTGAGCCTATAATTAAAATCCAGTTTAATCCATGGAAATAATTAATCTAATCTAGCAGGCCTCAATGAGAAACTACTATTGTAAATGTTCTTCCCATACCCGAAGGAAACATCTAAAAAGAGCTCTCCCATCAACCACCCCACTCAGCTTCAAAAGACCCATGCAATATTAGAACCAAAAGAATCTCAGGAAACTCCACTTTATGATCCAAAATAAGAGAAACTAATGAGGCTCAGTGCTAAAAAAAAAAAAATGTTTTGGACCTAACCTATCCACACCTTATTAGGTGTGCATCATTATCCTTCTGTGACAAAGAGAAAAACAAATTCAGGATGGAATCAGGATTTGAATCCAGATCTCCCCAGTCATATTGCTGGTGATCTCTTTCCTCCTGATGCTAACTCCATCAGCGTGGTCTAAGTTTCCTGGACTCTGCAGCAGCATGGAGTGGGTCTACCCCAGGTCTGCAGCAATGGTCCAGGGCTTCTGTGGTTACCCAAGTTTATGCCTGGAGAAGAACAGTCTCTACAGAATCCCATTCTAATGAAAAGAAGGCTCATATGATTCCTGTAGCACAGCTGCCCCTATTTCTTTATTTTCCTCTTTATTGTTTTTATGTTGTATTCTCATTCTTGATTTCAATAGTACTAAATATTCAGAATAAAAACCTACTTAATTCCCTTCCCAGAAATGAGGGCTGTTTGATGTGTATTGGTATGTATTGTACCTTCTTTTAAACATTACCTGCACATTTGTATTCTACAGACCTTTTATATTAATGTTATCATCAAACTTTATTATGTGATTTGCTTTTTCCATTTAATATATCTTGGTGCTGTTTCCACATCATCTCATATAATTCTGATTTTTCATTTGAACACATGGTAAGTTTCCCCATCATATGAATGCACAATGATTTTAATAACAATATTCAGTTTGTTCCCAGTGTATTGCTCTTATAAATAACAACATAGCTAAACAACATAGCTAAAAGATAATCCTGAGAGAAGCAAAACTCATCTTCAACAAAATAGAACAACCCAGAAGATAAAATAACTATTAACAATATTGACAGTATTAAAACAATAACATTCTAAATACCGAACATTATTTAAAAGAAGAAATACTTGGAATATACACACCAGAAGATTAACATCCAGAATATATAAACTGCTCCTGTAAATTAATATGAAAGTACTTTTCTAAAGAGAACATAACTAATTTTTTACCAGAACAATGTGATTTTTAAAGTCTATGTGTTATAATTAGTTATAATTATATATTTCCTAATGTTGAGATATTCTTGTTTTCTGAATTCAATTCATTGTGTTTAAAGTTTACTTTTAATTGTATAGTAAATTCTTTTAATAAATTAGGATCAAAATTCTTAAGATATGTTAAAGAGTACTTCATTGATACTTGTGCATTAAATTGAAGTATTATTTATTTAAGGGGGAAAGACTATTTTTGTTACTATTTTTCAACCTTTCTCTGTTATGTTGATAAGAACATAAAATAAGTATATTTTATATTTATTCTTAGTTCTGTTTATTACATCCTTTTAACTTTTGTCTTTATTTTACTTGTTTTGGCTGAGTCAATTAATTTTTATTTATTTCATTTTTCCTCTCTACTGGTTTAGAAGTAGTAAATACTGATACACTTTAAAAATTTATTTTTAACTGATAAATAACATAAATATTGTACATATAAATGGGATACCATGTAATGTTTGATGCTTGCACATACTATGTAATGTTTAAATCAAGTTAAGCATATTTGTCTCCTTAAATAATTATCATTTCTTTATTGGGAAATTTTGAAAATCCTGTCTTCTTACTTTTAGAAATGTATAGTACATTATTGTTATCTAAGTCACTCTACTATCAGAGAACACCACATAATCTTGCTCTTAACTGTAACTCGGTACCTACTGATACACCTTTCCCCATCACTCCTTCCCTACTTTCTCTAGGTTCTGATCATCACCATTCTATTCTCAACTTGTAAGAGATCAAGATTTTTAAATGCCACATGTGAGTGAGATCTTGCCATTCTGTGCTTGATTTATCACTTAACATAATGATCTCCAGTTCCATCCATGTTGCTGCAAATGACAAGTTTTCATTTTTTGTGTGTGACTGATGGTAGTCCAACCTATATGTGTACCATGTTTTCTTTATCCATTCATGAGTTGGCAGACATAGGTGTTTCCAGTTCTTGGCTACTATGAATGGTGCTCCAATAAGTGCAAATATCTCTTTGATATACTGATTTCATTTCTTTTGGATATATACTCAGTGGGGAGATTGGTGGATCATATGGTAGTTTTATTCTAATTTTTTGAGGAATCTCCATAATGTTTTCCATGATGAATTCATTAATTTACATTATAACCAAGTGTTCCCTTGCCTCTCTACACATCCTCACCAGAACTTGTTACTTTTAGTTATGTTGATAATAGCCATTATTACTGGAGTGACCTGATATCTAATTATGGTTTTGCTTATTTTTTTTTAAAATGGCTCTTAAAATTTTTACACACAAAGCTAAGCATATTTGTTTCTATATTCTCATCATAGAAATTTTAAAAAGGAATCTTTGGGTATTATCATACTCACCCTTCCCATATTGTTCATCATGAGATAAAATAATAATAATAAATAAAAATAGAAAAAAACATTCATTTTTAGTCTGGATGGCTCTCACTTTCTTTATATTTTGCATCAGTGATTACTTTTGTGTGTTTCTTCGATCTCTATCCTATTTTGATACCATCTACTCCTATCACTATCATTTTGACACTATTACTGAACAATTCTTTCAGAGATAATCAGTGTATATAGTAATTCTGGATCCCTGGTGCCTAAATATTATGTATTTCTCGCCATAAATTTGAAAGCTATTTGTGTGAGTCATTCAAGTTTTAAAATAACATTCCCTTTTTCCAGGAAGGGAGTGAAGTGTATGTGTTCTACCAGCCAGCAACTTCCACTTTTGAGAAAAAGTTGTGTTATATTGTTATTACCAATAAAAAATCTGAAACCACTGTGAGTCTTGTTCCTTTGTAAGTAAGTTGTCTCCCTCTTTTCTGAAACATACACTTTCATCATGTGGTATGCAGTTTGGATCTTTGATTACTCATTGTACATAGATAGGACTTGCAGCATCCTTTCATTCTTAAGGCTAATAACTAGTTCACCTTGTGAAATTATCTTTTACCATTTCTTCACATGGTTAAGATTCAGGCTTTGGGATGGGGTTATGGCTCAGGGTAGAGCACTTGCCTCGCACAGGCAAGACCCTGGGTTCGATCCTCATCACCACATAAAAATAAATGAATAAATAAAGTTATTTTTTTAAAAAAGATACAGGCTATGGAGCCAAACAGTCTGTGTCAAATCTCTTCTACCTTATTGCACCTGCAACTTTAGGCAAATTGTTTAACCTCTCTGCTCCTTAGTTCCCTATTTTAAAAATAATGATAATAGTTTCTTTTTTATTGAGTTTTAAAAAATAAATGACAGCAGAATGCCTTACAATTCTTATTACACATATACAGCACAATTTTTCATATCTCCGGTTGTATATAAAGTATGTTGACACCAGTTCGTGTCTTCATTCATGTACTTTGGATAATGATGTCTATCACATTCCACCATCCTTGCTAACCCCCTGCCCTCTCCTTTTCCCTCCCACCCTATCTCTTAGAATTGTCAAGGACTAAATAATTTTTTCACGTTTCTCTTGTACTCACTGAATCATTTCCATTTTTTCATATTGGTTAGAATTTTTTTCCCCTTCTTTCTGTATTGTTGGTTTTCCTTGAATGTCTAATATTCCTTGGTTATCTCTTTATTTTACTACTGGAAAAGGTGCTTAACTAGGCTAATGAAAGCAAATGACTGGCACATGTTTTGTCTGCAGTTAAATAATATTGCTTTCTTGCCCACGTGTCCCCTGAATGTGAGAGCAGACTGTTACTACCTTCCACATGAGTTCTCCTATGCATGCTTCGAGCTTCCATTCCTCTGTTAGGCTTCCAGAATTCCCTCACAGGTTTTGGATCAATGATAACTTCTTCTCTGACCTTCTGCTCTCTCTTGTAGATATATTACTTTGTTTTTGCTTTTGTGTATTTCCTGGTGTTAGGGATCAAACATAGTGCTTTTTACATACTAAGCTTATGCTCTACCACAGAACAACACCAGCCTGATATAGTACTTTTGAAGATGTATTTTATGTCATTAAAGGGGAGTGAGGCCAAGAGGGAGTCAGACATGTGCTCAGATAGCACTCTCAAGGATGGCCTCTTTCACCTACTATTTCTCTCTCTCCTCTCCAACTCTTTTGTGCATGTTTAGAAACTCCAAAACCATCCCCATGTCTTAGAAAACCTTTCCATATTTGAAAGTTTGGTTCCTGCATCTCTTCAAACTCACCAGACACCACCATCTTTCTCTGAAACTCCATGCTTGAACCAAATTCAATTTCCACTCATTTCTTAAATACAATATGCCATCTTTCACCTCTTGACCTTCACAATTACTTCTACCCTTGTCTGACCACTGCTCATCCTTTGAGGCTCTAGTCCTCACTACCCTCATTAGAAAAATGAAGCTTTGGAATAAACTATATTTATGTTTTAAATTACATGCAGATAAAAACCTCACCGATATCTGAACTTTTCATTCTTACTTCCTCAGTAAAGTGTCACATATTCCACTGAAATATGTGGAAAACAAACATCTAATTCTTACCTTAGTCCTCTATAGAACACCTCACACGGAATTTGTAATTGAAAAGTATTTTTCAAATGCTGAATAAGAAATTAGCATGTCAGCACAGCAGGTGAAGATGGATTCCTAAGAATAGTAGCCCAGCTACCCAGTTAACACCTTTCTTAGTTTGGAACCCTGATAAAGAAATGGTTTCTGACAGAGCCTGGCAAATTTTCATCAATTAATATAAGAAACTCAAATCCTGACCTTGAATAAGAATACTTTTAATAGACTTAACATTTTTTTTCCCCTCTAGACACCAGGGGCAATATATATGAGCATGTCCCATCTTGCTGATAATATTTTGCCCTCTTGTAGCTTCCAACAAGAGAGTGGGCAAATAGTTTGCCTTGGATTCCAATCACACAGGCATTTCTTCCCATGCTATGGGGCTGGAATCATTTTCTATATCCTAATATAAATAGAACTTCCCCAGGACTTGTCCTGGAGTCTTCTTAGGTTCCACCTCCAGCCCTCACTCCTCAGCTTGTTCCTTATGTTCCCCATCCCCCAGGAAAACTTGGCTTTCTGGAGACTTTAATACCATCCAAATCCCTATGTCATAAAAGACAAAACCTGTCAATAAATGCTGCAGCTGTGGTCATGGAAAGGGAGGAAATTCACTGTAAATCACCCTCTCTGAGATGAAAAAAAAATGTCTGGTCCAGGAGGACATCAGATGCCGTCTGGAAATGTCGTCACCAAAGTCACACAGGAAGTGGTGGTTTCACATTACTACAAACACTGTCGTTATTGTTCACACTGGTGAATGAATGTTTTCTGCTCTCACTAATATGAATTTCCACCCAAGGAATATCCTGGGAAAACAATCTCGAACTCCAAGAATAACACAAGTATGAGTTTACTGTCAGGCTTTCTAATGAGATTCCATCTCTTCACCTTTTATCCCCCAGGCACTTACAGAGGCCATATAATTTAATGAACCATACTGAGACAGGTTTGAAAGTGAAAGGAGCTCAATGAACAACTACATCAGGCCAGCAGACACAAACAGGACTGTCTAGGACAAAAGGAACATATCCTACCAGAGACAAATATGCTGACTGCAGAACTTAGTTCCTTCATAAATTGTTTGGCTCACTATGTATCATGGTTCAAGCGATTAATCAATCCTACTCACTATTAGAGAGGAACATTTATTCCCCATTTTTCATATTCCTATGAGGAGGCATTTGAGGAGAACACACTTTCCTGGCCCCTCCTCTCTATCCCCTGGCTCATTTAGCATCCCATGAGTGACTATCATAGTTTAGATCTGGAATGTCCCCTGAAGGTCCATGTGTTAAACACTTGGCCCCCAGTTTGATGTGATTGGAAGTTGGTAGAAACATTAAGAGACAGGGATTAGTGTGAGGTCTCCTGGTCACTACAAGTATGCCCTTGAACAGGGTTGTGAGACCCCAGCCCCTTTCCCTTTCTCATCGCACAGCCAAGAAGTAAACAGTTTTGCTCTGCTATGTGCTCCCACCAAGATATACTGCCATAGGCTCAAAACATCAGGACCAACTAAAATCATAAACTAAAATTTCTAAAACTGTGAGCCAAAACAAACCTTTTCTCTTCACAAGTTGATCATCTCAGATCTTTGTTATGGTGATGACTAACCCAATGACTATTCTAACTAATGAGTAGAGGAAACTGATCAACTTTTTCTGGGCACCCTCTTGGAATGATACCAGCCTGCCTGTGAAGAGCTGGTTGCCTCTCTGCCTGCCCTCCAGTGGGAGCCTGAAGATGCACAGAGCCACCTGTAGCTAAGGGGATAAATCCATCTAATGTAGGTGGGACATTTGAGCAAGGCCTTTTACCTACAAACCACAAACCATATTCTCCAACTGGCTTTTATGAGTAATGAAGCTGACTTTAGATCCCAATTTGTCTCCCTTTAACTCTTAATTTTCATTTGGTTCTGAACTTGAAAGGGGAAATAACAGGTGTTATGTGTTGACCCCTAAGACTCTTACCCCTGTTATTTCCACTGCTTGCTCACCTTTGTTATTTCCTCTGCTTGCTGGAAACAAAGGCTACTGAGAATCTCAGGGATGTAAAAGAACATAAAAATAAAAAAGTATATGGACACACATCTCTCACCTTTGATGATTAAAAAAATATTGTTTTTTATCTCAAAAGTAATTTGAATGTTCAACATTTTGGAAAAGGATTCAACATATTAATTTTCTCTCTTTCTCTCTGTCTCTCTCTCTCACACACACATTTTATGCAAACACACACACACACACACACAAAAAAAAAATCACACCCTGAATAGATATAGCCATAGAAACTATTCTCTAGTATATTCCTCTTTAAGGATGAAAAGCATAGAATAAGTGTTGGAGAGACTAAATAAATATCTTAAAGTGATTCTAAAAGATGGAAGTTTTCAAAAACACTAAACACATAGACATTAAATCACAAGGAATTTGGTGATATCCATCTGCACACATATATCATGTATACATACACATATATGATCACACAGATAGATGCTATTCTAAACACCACTCTGATCTCAGTCAAAAAACAGTGATTAATCTGCTGTCACCCACCTTTGCTTTTTATGTGAACAAGAGCTGACATCAGTATAAACATGGAAATAACATTCTAATGAACAGATACCAAGAAAAAGTATAGTTTGTAAAGTATATATAGATCATTCATCCATGTTATGCCAAATGTGCAATAATTTGGAAATATTTACTACTTAACTGCATGTTGATTATATTGTTGAAAGGCATAAACAACTATTTTTAATTTATTATAGTCAGACTAGCCACCTTCTAAAATTTGTAATTATTGCTAGATAAATAATTCCACCATTCATGTTATTTTAGTGTAAAATTACTTCAAAGGAAACAAATGAAATCTAAATTGTTTTCATCAGCTTTGCCTTAGATTATTCTAATTCTTTCTTTTGCTTTATTATTTCTTAGAGTTGGTGAGGGCAAATTAATTAGCAGCTATTTGAATTAAGAAGACAACCAATTTCTTCTGATAAACTATGGCAGTTTTATAATTAATATTGTAAACTGCCTGCTGTCCTACCAATTGGGCTACCAAATGGCATTTAGACAGGATTGGTTGGCACTAGATATAAACACTTTCTTACACCTAAGTGCTCAAATAAACTTTGTGTTGAGAGAACTACGGGCGTTAGTTTATGTAAAACTACCAATGTGTTCATACTTTTTAAATGTAATGAGGTTGGGGAAAGGAAGATAACTGCTTAAGAGTTGACTTCAGATTTAGATTTGTGCAGTCCTGCTGTACTTATCTTCCTGCGTCTTTATGTTTCTGTTAAAATAGTCGCCCCTGTTGGTCTAATTATAGCCCCAGAGGAAGCTGAAGCACATGCAGTGAGTGGGAGTTAAGACGCTCAGAAATTACCCAAATGGAGAGAAACAGGAAAATTTGACTTTTTGCCAGCTTCATCACTAAGCAAAAACATGTAGTTTTCACTGAGTGAAGGTTTGCAAATTTTGCCATAAGCAAAACACATTTTCATTGTATCCTAAGTAATTTCCCATTATAGAAAAATATTTCCACCTCAATTTAGAGTTTTTGTCTCACAAAATACTAAAATTTGTTGAGAGGTAAAATACCTAACCCCAGATTCATTTGATTAGCAAGAAAACTAGAGGCTAGAGAGGGGAGTTTCCATATTCCTCCATATAAATCTTCTGGAAATAGGAAAGATAGGACATTTGGAAACCCCCAGCATAAACTAGGTACTATCTGAGGGGGGTGCTTGGAGTGGCTTTTCATGACCAAACAAAATATAACATCTGGATCGGGAGGGAGCAAAAACAAAGAGCAAGTTCTCCTCTTAGACCAAAAATGTCCTATCTGTAAGCCTATGTGGACAACATCAGAGGCTACTCAGCAGAACTGTCCCTAGCCATCAGCACCATAACCACCCCTGATGTTACAAAGATGGAGGTCAAGTCTGGATGGATGGGCAGAGCTCCTTAGTGAGGCTGCATGAGCCAACCAAGGGTCCAGAAGCATGTGAGGTCAGCCCTCCACTTCACACAAAAGAAAAAATCAACTCTTAACACTTTTCCCCACAGTTTTAACATAAAGTACATGAAGACATAAGCCAAGTCTTATATATAGTCACACAACACAAAATACTGAGGAAGATCTAGCACACAATCCATAGTGGGTATCCAATGAGTATTATCTCTTTTTTCCTATTTTTTTATGATGCATCTTTCTTTTTTTAATTAACAAATCTCAAAAGGATTATATGTTTGCTAAACAAGACTAAGAAAATTCACCCCTTGACCTCTAGAGATTTGCCCCTCAGACATTGGCCCTACCAAATAATCTAAGATCATCTTTCCAAACAAATTTTCAAATTACAGACAATATCCCTTGTTTGATGGTTTGAACTGACCTTAGGATTATATGATAAATCTATTGGCAATAAGCCAGATATTTCAGACAGTATCTGAGTATAATTTAAAGTACCCCTTCTTAGTGAAGGGGGTGTACCTGGGTAGTTGTGATATTACATGAATCCATGATTCTTGCTCTGTGCCTCAATCTGTAGAAGAAACAAAGAAAAAAATGCATACTCCCAGAAAAACTAATAACAGGACAAAATGGAGCCATGGCCCATTCTGGGGAGATTTTCAGCATACCTGGAATACCTGTTTCTGTACTTTGGATAGAATCCTTTCCCATATCACAGCAGAAGCTCAATTGGTAAGAACCAGAGAAATTTCTAGCTTATCCTATGGAACCACCATTTGACCCAGCTATCACACTTTTAAGTCCACCCAAAGGACTTAAAGTATACTATAATGACACAGCCACATCAATGTTTATAGCAGCTCAATTCACAATAGCTAGATTATGGAACCAACCTAGGTGTCCCTCAGTAGATGAATGGATAAAGAAAATGTGGTATATATACTCAATGGAATATTACTCAGCTTTAAAGAAGAATGAAATTATGGCATTTTCCAGTAAATGGTTGGAGTTGGAGAATATCATGCCAAGCAACATAAGCCAGTCCCACAAAAACAAAGGCCAAATGTTTTCTCTAATATGTGGATGCTAATTCACAATAAGGTGGGGGGCACTAGGGAAGAATTGTGTTACCTTAGATTAGGTAGAGGGAATTGATGGGAGGTAGGGAAGGAATGTGGGGATAGGAAAGATAGTAGAATGAAACAGACATTATTACTGTATGTATATATGTGACTACATAACCAATTCTGCAACACGTACACTCAGAAAAATGAGAAATTATATCCCATCTATGTATAATATATCAAAGTGCATAAATGCATTCTACTGTCATGTATAACTAGTTAAAACAAATAATTTTTTAAAAAAGGGATGCTCCTCTTTCTACACATGTGTTTGTGAGGGAAGAAGCAAAAGAAGTAGGTCCCCAAGGGCTGCTCATTTTAAACAGACAAAGGCCCCACTCTAAAACAAAAGTAGAAGCAAGGGCTTGTTCTTTTGTTTGTTAAAGGAGAGGATTGATGAGATTCTCTATCACCATGAAATTAGCAATGAGTGGCCTTTTCCACCATCAAAAACTACTTGCAAACTCCCAAGGAGGAAGGGAAAAAATCATAGAGATGAGAAGAAATAACATTATTAGACCTGACTTCAATACTTCTTTCAGTATGTAATATATCAATGTCCTTGTTTCTCGATTTAAAAAAAGGAGCAAATCCAGTTTCTAAATGTGTCAACAGTCAAAATCCAAACCAGTGTTTGTGTCAGATATTTTTCAAAAAGTCAAATATTTTTCAGATTTTCATTCATCAGTTTAGGTAAGTTTTAATGACAGAAGCACTTAGGGCTATGACCAGTCCAATTCCAGGACATCATGGAAATATTCTTGGGCCCTAGAAATGTTGAATTTACAATTTAAATAATTATATTTCTGTCTAGACATAGAACACATAATGGATAGTTCTATTGTCCCCTGATAGTAACAGAGCAAGGAGCATGGGCAGCAGGGGAATCATGAAAGCCAGAGATGCTCAAAACTATAGATCCATCCTAAGTTTTCCTCATTTCTTCATATACTAACCCATGCACTAAACATTCTTCTATCAGGAAGTGTGTGAGTTGTATTTAGAAATATACAATGATTTTCTTATACCATCATGAGAGAAAAGAGAATGAACTTGATATTAAAGACATTCAAAGAGATATTTGATACCCCCCAAACAAGAAAAATACAAATGATTTCAGAAATTATGATGGACTGGCATGTAAGTAATTGATAGAAGAGGACAATTCAGAATCTCTTAAAGTTCAAACTGAATTTATGAGCTTATTGACTAAGAAGGAAACAAAAAGAGAATGTATAAAGGTGTTTAATGACCATAATTCAAATAGTCATATCACCTTATATAACGGAAAATGTACATTTCAAGTGAGAAGAGCCGAGTAGAAACTTCGACTCTCATTATCACTCCGTGTCTGACCTTGGAAAGGTCAACCAATAATGACAGGGTTTAATAAGTTTTAGGCACTGCTGTAATGATTTTATGTGCATGAAATCATCAACCCCCAAAATAATCCTACAAGTTCATATAATGTTTGGCCTAATTTTATATCTCAAGAAACTAAAACATAAAGGAATAAGTAATTTGCAGAAAGTTACAGAGCTAAGAAATAGCAGAAGTGGGATTTCAACTAATGAAGACTCAAACTCCAGAGCCCTCACTCTTAATCACCCCCACTTTGCTGCCTCTAATTTAAGTTCATTGAGTCACAATCTTTTCACTGGAAATATGGGAATACCTACCTCATTGTTCTGGAGCCAAACTCTGAAAGCAGTTTGATATAGAGTAAAGAATTACAAAGATGTAGAATACTATCATAAGCACAACAATATTTATGCTTAACAATATTTATTGTATTATTTGGCAGAAATCCCTAATCAAATCTACATTTGTTAAGGTTTAGATATTAAGTATCCCCCAAAAGCTAAAGTATGAGATAATGTGAGAAGTCTTAGAAGTGACACAATTGGTTATGAAAGCCTTAAATCAATCAGTGAATTAATCCCCTAATAAGGATTAACTGGGTTGTAACTGAACCCAGGTAGGGTGTGACTAGAGGAGGTAGGCATTGGGAGTGTGCCTTAGGGGTATATATTTTGTATCTGGCAAGTGGAGTCTCTCTCTGCATTCCAATCATCATGTGAGTTGCTTCCCTTCACCACTCTCTTCTGCCATGATGTTCTGCCTCACCTTGAGTCCTGAGCAATGGAGCCGATCATCTATGGCCTGAGACCTCTGAAACTGTGAGCCCCCCAATAAACTTTTCCTCCTTTAAAATTATTCTTATCAGCCAGGGTGTGGTGGTACACACCTATAATTCCAGTGGCTCCGGAGGCCGAGACAGGAGAATCGCAAGGTCAAAGCCAGCTTCAGCAGTGGTGAGGCGCTTAGCAACTCAGTGAGACCCTGCCTCTAAAAAAAATAAAAATTAGGGCTGAGGATGTGGCTCAGTGGTCAAGTGCCCCTGGGTTCAATCACTAGAGAAAGAAAGAAAGAAAGAAAGAAAGAAAGAAAGAAAGAAAGAAAGAAAGAAAGAAAGAAAGAAAGAAAGAAAGAAATTGTGTCTACCTACAACTATATATATATATATATATATATATATATATATATATATATATATAAATTGTTCTTGTCAGGTCTTTTCAGCACAGCAGTCAAAAAGTTGACTAAAACACCATTCTTTAATATTGCAAAACAGACAAAGTTAGGAGGAGTAAAAAGGTGGGAGAAATAGGAAGAGACAGAGGAGTCACAGAAAGAACAGTAAGTTCCAATGCATTCTGAGAATACAAAGAAGCACAGTCAAAAAAAATGGGTCATAAGAAGGAAAATGTTATAATCAAAGTTAAAAACATGTAAAAATTCATAATACATTGTTAAAGGGAAAAGGGTGAAATTCTAATGTGAAGCAACATATGCGCTCTTAGGAAATATGAAATAGTGTGCATTACAATCCTGAGTGATGGCACTTGACCTTAAGTCATGAAGGACTAAACTTACTCTCCTGCTTTAATCAATTAGAAATTTTCAAAAAAAAATGCATAAGACAACAGTTTTCAAACACTGGACAAGTGGTGCAGGTCAGTGATCCCTGAAAGAACAAAAAAAATGAGTCCTAGAAATGTCTCAGCTCACTGTCTGGAGAGTTGTCAGTGTCAATGTAAAGAGAGGGAGAGGAAATAGAGTACAGCAGTCTCACTAATCGGAGAAAACAGAGCTCAGAATTCGGAGAGGTTAAGGTAGGCAGAATTTACAGGACAGAATAATGAATAAGGGAGACTTACAAAAAAATGGAAGTTCCAAAGATCTGTAGGAGAGTTCCCTTGAGTCACTGGCCCAGTCCTGATCTACACATGCAGTCAGGAAAATCACCAAGGCCAAGGGAAAGAGCCATCAAAACGTAGGGGAGGTGGGGGAATCTCTGTATTGCACACAGTGCCCAGAATAGTTTACATATGTATCACTCAGAGTGGATAGTTACCTAATACACGCTCATGAAGACTGGGGATGTGGCTCAAGCGGTAGCGCGCTCGCCTGGCATGCGTGTGGCCGGGGTTCGATCCTCAGCACCACATACATGCTCATGGAGTAGATTCTGGGTCATTGAGTAGATTCTGTCTTATTGGGAAGGACAAATTAAAGCCATTTTTAAAAGACTGTTTCTAGACCTTACAAATGCTGAAAAAAAAATCCTTCAAAGAACTAAATTGATTCCACGTATCCAAATTAGATCCCAGAAAGAGCTCCCCAAATACTTAAAGGAATACAAAAATTATCAGTACCCAACAACATTCAAACAAAACTTGCTAGGCACAAAAAGGAGCAGAAAAATAATCAAAGGGGAAAAAAATCATCTAAAAGAAACAGGCACAGAAATAACAGGTATGATAGAATTGGTAAACAAAGATATTAGCATAAGAAATGCACTCCAACTTGGCACAGTGGTATCTCTAGTCCCAGCCACTAAGGAGGCTGAGGCAGGAGGATCACAAATTTGAGGCCAGACCCCAATAACTTAGTGAGACCCTGTATCAAAATAAAATCAAAAGACTGGGATGTAGCCCAACGATAAAGAGCTTGCCAGGCATGAGTGAGGTTCTGGGTTCAATCCCTAGTACCACTAAAAATAATACAGTAGTGCATATAATATAATATGATACAATACAATGTTTCAGGAATCCAATTACACACATATGAGGTTAATTGGTATTGTTCTGAATGTCACTGATACTCTGTTCTTAGTTTCTCCAGTCCTTTTTCTTTTTGTGTTATATTGGATAATTTATTTTGCTATGTCTTCACATTTGCTAATATTTTATTCTGCAGTTTACCATATGTTGTTGCCATGCTGCTTCAAATGATACATGCTCAAGAAGGTAGAGGAAAACATAAACATGATGACGATAGAAATGGACATTATAAAAAGGACCCAAGCAAAACTTCTAGATGTGAATGAGAAATTATCTGGAATGAAAAGTAACAACATACAAAAGACTGCAGAATAAAATATCAGTTAACGTGAAGACAGAACAAAATAAATTATCTAAAGAACTGGAAAAATAAGAACAGCGCATCAGTGACACTTAGGGAAATACCAATTGGCCTCATATGTATGTAACTGGATTCTTGAAGGACAGGTGAAAAGAGTGACATGGTAAAAATAATTTAAAGAATTTGGTGAAAAATATAAACCACCAACTCTAATAAGTTTAATAAACCCAAAGCATAAAATTATTAAAACTAGGGCTGGGATTGTGACTCAGGAGTACAGCTCTCGCCTAGCATGTGTGAGGTGCTGGGTTCAATCCTCAGCACCACATAAAATAAAGAAAGAAAGAATAAAAGTATTGTGTCCAACTACAACTAAAAAAAAATAAAATAAAACTACACCAAAGCATCTGAAAATCAAATTGAGGAGAAAAGAAATAATAACGAGAAAATCTTAGCAACAGCCAGGGTGAGGGGTGTCAAACTGCATACAGATAAAACAAAATCAAAAAATGATAGTAATAGAAGTATGTTTTCAAGGTACAGAAAGAAGAGAGAAAAAAAAAAGTCTCTCATCCTAGATACTGATACCAGCAAAAATATCTTGCAAAGATAAAATAAAGATGTTTTTAGACATACAAATACTGATACAACTTATTACCAGTAGACCAGTAATATAAGCTGTGTGTGTGTCTATCTATATGCATTGCCATCGATCCCTTAAGCAGAAGGGATACAATACCATATGGAAATTTGGGTCTACCCAGTGTGATAAAGAGCCCTAGAAATGATTAATGTGAATAAAAATAATATTTTTCTCATGTTTTGGGTCTCTTTAAAAGAAAATTTATTAATATAAGCAAGTATAATAATGTACTATAACATGTTGCAGTAAAATTATAAGGCTAATGACAAAAAGACTAGAATGACTAAAATGGAAATATACTGCAGTAGGAGTCTAACACTATGTGTGACATAATAAATATGATTTGAAAGATATTGGTGTTTGAATCAGTTTTTTTGCCACTGTGACTAGATATCTGATCAGAACAATCTTAGGAGAAGAAAAGTTTATTTATGGCTCACGGTTTCAGAGGTCTCACTCCATAGACAGGTGACTCCACTCATCAGGGCTCAAGATGAGGCAGGACATCACCGTGTAAGGGTGTGGAGAAAGGGAATCAGCTTACATGAGGATCAGGAAACAGAGATATCCACTTGCCAGACACAAATATGTACCCCCAAACCACGCCCCCAATGTCCTACCTCCTCCAGCTACACCCCACCTGCCTTCAATTGCCACTGGAATAATTCATTGATTGGGTTAAGATTGTCACAACCCAATCTTTCCCCTCTGAACTCTCTCACATTGTCTCACAGGTGAGCTTTTGAGAGACACCTCACATCTGAACCATAACAATTGGTATACATTAGAGATGTATATTTAAATAATAAGGCAACTACTAAAAGTGTCACAAATAAGGATATCAACTACTAAAAGTATCATGAATAAGAAGGATATCACGAATAAGTCAAAACTGGAGGTAAAATGGAATCATATAAAATACTCTTTAAAAGAAGGCAATAATAAAGGGGGAAAAACTAACATTAGATGGTATGTATATAACAAATATCAAGATGATAGACTTAAAGACAATCACTGTAATAATCAAAAGTTAATGATACAAATAGTCCAATTAAAAATTAGAAATTGTGGGATTAGAATTTTTTTTGCCCTCAATACATGTTTCTATTTGTTTTTTTATTAGTTGTTCAAAACATTACATAGCTCTTGACATATCATATTTCATACATTTGATTCAAGTGGGTTATGAACTCACATTTTTCCCCCCGTATACAGGTTGCAGAATCACATCGGTTACACATCTACGTTTTTACATATTGCCATACTAGTGTCTGTTGTATTCTTCTGTCTTTCCTGTCCTCTACTATCCCCCCCTCCCCTCTCCTCCCCTCCCATCTTCTCTCCCTACCCCATCTACTGTAATTCATTTCTCTCCCTTGTTTTTTCCCCCTTTCCCTTCACCTCCTCTTATATGTAATTTTGTATAACGATGAGAGTCTCCTTCCATTTCCATGCAATTTCCCTTCTCTCTCCCTTTCCCTTCCACCTCTCGTCCCTGTTTAACATTAATCTTCTTCTCATGCTCTTCCTCCCTGCTCTGTTCTTAGTTGCTCTCCTTATATCAAAGAAGACATTTGGCATTTGTTTTTTAGGAATTGGCTAGCTTCACTTAGCATAATCTGCTCTAGTGCCATCCATTTCCCTGCAAATGCCATGATTTTGTTATTTTTTAGTGCTGAGTAGTACTCCATTGTGTATAAGTGCCACATTTTTTTATCCATTCATCTATTGAAGGGCATCTAGGTTGGTTCCACAGTCTAGCTATTGTGAATTGTGCTGCTATGAACATCGATGTAGCAGTATCCCTATAGTATGCTCTTTTAAGGTCTTTAGGGAATAGTCCAAGAAGGGGAATAGCTGGGTCAAATGGTGGTTCCATTCCCAGCTTTCCAAGGAATCTCCATACTGCTTTCCAAATTGGCCGCACCAATTTGCAGTCCCACCAGCAATGTACAAGTGTACCCTTTTCCCCACATCCTCGCCAGCACTTGTTGTTGTTTGACTTCATAATGGCTGCCAATCTTACTGGAGTGAGATGGTATCTTAGGGTGGTTTTGATTTGCATTTCTCTGACTGCTAGAGATGGTGAGTATTTTTTTATGTACTTGTTGATTGACTGTGTGTCCTCCTCTGAGAAGTGTCTGTTCAGGTCCTTGGCCCATTTGTTGATTGTGTTATTTATTTCCTTATTGTTTGATCTTTTGAGTTCTTTGTATACTCTGGATATTAGGGCTCTATCTGAAGTGTGAGGAGTAAAGATTTGTTCCCAGGATGTAGGCTCCCTATTTACCTCTCTTATTGTGTCTCTTGCTGAGAAAAAACTTTTTAGTTTAAGTAAGTCCCATTTGTTGATTCTTGTTATTAACTCTTGTGCTATGGGTGTCCTATTAAGGAATTTGGAGCCCGACCCCACAATATGTAGATCGGAGCCAATTTTTCCTTCTATCAGACGCAGAGTCTCTGATTTGATATCAAGCTCCTTGATCCATTTTGAGTTAACTTTTGTGCATGGTGAGAGGAGAGGATTCAGTTTCATTTTGTTGCATATGGATTTCCAGTTTTCCCAGCACCATTTGTTGAAGATGCTATCCTTCCTCCATTGCATGCTTTTAGCCCCTTTATCAAATATAAGATAGTTTTAATTTTGTGGATTGGTCTCTGTGTCCTCTATTCTGTACCATTGGTCCACCCACCAGATTTCAAACTATTCTACAGAGCAATAGTAACAAAAACAGCATAGTACTGGATTAGAATTTTTTAAAAGCAAAACCAAATTAAGTGCTGCCCAGAAGAAACCCACTTTAAACAAACAAAAACATATGATTTAAAATTAAAAGAAAAATTCCAATGGCATTCCTCACAGAAATAGAAAAAGTAATCATTAAATTCATCTGGAAAAATAAGAGACCCAGAATAGCTAAAGCAATTCTTAGCAGGAAGAGTGCACAGGTGGCATCACTATACCAGAACTTAAACTATACTATAGAGCAACAGTAACAAAAACAGCATGGTTTTGGAACCAAAACAGACTGGTAGAACAATGATACAGAATCGAGGACACAGTGACTAACCCACAAAACAATGATTATCTTATATTAGACAAAGGTGCCAAGAACCTGCTTTGGAGAAAAAATAGCATCTTCAACAAATGGTTCTGGGAAAACTGAAATCCATATGCAACCAAATGAAATTAAACCCCTATCTCTCACCATGCACAAAACTCAACTCAAAATATATCAAGGACTTAGGAATTCAACCAAAGACCCTGCACCTAATAGAAGAAAAAGTAGGCCCTAATCTCCATCATGTGGGATTAGGCCCCAATTTCCTTAATAAGAATCCTGTGGCACAAGAATTAAAATCAAGAATCAATAAATAGGATGGACTTAAAGTAAAAAGTTTCTTCTTAGCAAAGGAAACAATCTGTGAGTTGAATAAAGAGCCTACATCTTGGGAGCAAATCTTTACCCGTCATACATCAGACAGAGCACTAATCTCTTAGGATATATAAAGAACTCAAAAAACTAGACACCAAAAACAAATAACCCAATCAATAAATGGGCCAAGGACCTGAAGAGACACTTTTCAGAAGATGATGCACAATAAACCAACAAACACATGAAAAAATGTTCATCATCACTAGCAATTAGAGAAATGCAAATAAAAATAACTCTAAGATTTCATCTCACTCCATCCAGAATGGCAGCTGTTATGCATACAAACAACAATAAATGTTGGCGAGGATGTGGGGGAAAAGGTACACTCATACACTGCTGGTGGGACTGCAAATTGGTGCATCCAATATGGAAAGCAGTATGGAGATTCCTTGGAAAACTGGGAATGGAACCACTATTTGACCCAGCTATCCCTCTCCTTAGTCTATACCCAAAGGACTTAAAAACAGCATACTCCAGGGACACAGCCACATCAATGTTTATAGCAGCACAATTCACAATAGCTAATTTTTATCCATTCATCAATAGATGAATGGATAAAAAAATATGGCATATATACACAATGGAATATACTCAGCAATAAAAGAGAATAAAATCATGGCATTTGCATGTAAATGAATGGAGTTAGAGAAGATAATGTTAAGTGAAGTTAGCCAATCCCAAAAGACCAAATGCTGAAATATATATATATATATATATATATATATATATATATATATATATAGAGAGAGAGAGAGAGAGAGAGAGAGGCTGATTCATAGTGGAATAGGGAGCGGGAGCATGGGAGGAATAGAAGAACTCTACATAGAGCAGAGAGGTAGGAGGGGGAGGGAGGGGGCATGGGGTAATTAATGATGGTTGAATGTGATGATTATTATTATCCAAAGGACATGTATGAAGACATGGATTGGTGTGAGTATACTATGTATACAACCAGAATA
This sequence comes from Spermophilus citellus, assembly GCF_964194105.1. Lineage (NCBI taxonomy): Eukaryota > Metazoa > Chordata > Mammalia > Rodentia > Sciuridae > Spermophilus > Spermophilus citellus. The sequence goes on along the minus strand of NC_138187.1, from coordinate 71,086,961 downwards.
AAAAAAAAAATGAAGTCAATAAATTTGGGCTGTGGTTGTGGCTCAGTGGTGGAGCGCTCACCTAGCATGCTTGAGGCAATGAGTTCAATCCTCAGTACCACATAAATGAAAAATAAAGGTATTGTGTCCACTTAAAACTAAAAATAAATATTTTTTAAAAACAAGTCAATAAATTTAATAATCCTCTAGATAGAATCAGGGAACAAAAACATAGAAGACAAATTTGTCAATATCAGAAACAAGAAAGGAGACATCAGGACAGAACATACAGATATTACAATGATAATAAGGAAAGATTATGAAGACTTTTATGTTAACAAATTTAGCAACTTTGGTAAAATAAATAAATTACTTGGTATTTACAAACTACCTAAGCTCACCCAAGAAAAAAGTAGATCAATTAAATAACTTGAAAAAGCTGAAAAGAAAACAAAAACAAAATAAATTGTATTTTAATTCATAGTTAAAGTCTTCCAATGAAGGATTCCAGGACTAGAGGCTTTACTGATGAATTCAACAAAACTCTTAATAGAATGAAGGGAAGGGAGTGGGGACAGGAATAGGAAAGATAGTGGAATGAATCTGACTTAACTTTCCTATGTTCTTACATAAATACACTACAGTGAAATTTTAACGTCATGTACAACCACAAAACTGGGATCCTAATTAGAATAAGATATACTCCATATTTGTATAAATATGTCAAAATATAAATAATGCCATGTGTAACTAAAAAGAACAACTAAAGGTAAAAAAAAAAACCCACAAAGAATCATACTAATTCTATATAAACTGTTCTAGAAAAGAGGAAGAACCACTTACTATTTGATATGAGGCCAGCATTACTCCAATACCAAAATCAGATAAAAACATTTCATGACATGAATAGTTAGCCAAAATCTCTTGTGAACATAGATTAACAAATCATTATCAAATCAAATCCAACAATATATAAAATAACTATACATCATGATCAGATGGGGTTTATAGCAGGAATTCAAAATTGGTTTGACATTTAAAAAAAGGAACCAATCTAATTAAGAACTACATCAAAAACTTAATAAATACATATTTTAAAATTCTGACAAAATTCAACAGTCATTTATGATTTTAAAGAATTGTAATAAGAATAGAAGGAAATTTCCTCAACCTGATAAATGATATTACAAAAAAAAAGAAAACAAAAACTGTTGCTAATATATTTAACAGTCCTAATAGAGTGGCTGAATGGTATTTCTTCACCTCAGTAAAACACATGTACCACTTTATTCAACATCATAATAGATGGTCTACCACTGTAATAAGGCAATTAAATAAAAATACATATATATTGAAAAGGAAATAAAATGGTATTTATACAGAGACACTAGTTTTCTAGAAAACCTATCCAAGATCACTAGAGGGTTGAGAGTATAGTTTAGTCTGCTTCTCTAGCATGCACGAGGCCCTGGGGTTCAATCTCCAGCACTGAAAAACAAATTATTAGAACCGATATATGACTTTAGAAAGGTCATAGGATAAAGGTCTATATTTTTTTATATAATAGCTATGAACAAACAAAAATTTTAGATAATACCTTCATAAAATTAAGAAATATTTAATGAGAAATTAACAACAGATAACACTAAAGTCTTATACTGAAAACTTAAAAAAAAATAGTACTCTGGAAGAAATTCAAGAAAATCTATTTAAATGGAAAGATATATTAGATTCAATATCATTAAGAAACCAATTCTTCCCAAGTTCATTTGTATATTCAATGTAATCCCAATCCAAATTCTACAGGTTTTGGGTAGGAATTGGCAAGCTGATCCTAAAATGTGTATGAAAATGCAAAGGACTAGAATAGACAAAATACTTCTGGGAAAAAACATAGAAGCTTTACGCTAATACTTACTGGAAATCTATACCATCACAAGAGAGTGTGATATTGGTATAATGATTATTATTCTATGAAACAGATTGTATGGTCTAGGGCTAGACCGACATATACAAGACCAATTGCTGTTAGACAATAAGCAAAAAAAGAGTGTGAGAGACAGGATGCAAGGGAAGAAGAAAAAGGCAAAGAGAGAACAAAACTTAACTCACCTCATACTTTTAAAAGTAAGAACCAAAACTATGAAATTTCTAAAAATATCACAGATTAAGCATGTGTCTTTTAAATAAAACCAAAAAATATCCCACCAAATATGAAAAAAATGGTAAATTTGAATTAATTGGAATTATTTTGCTCTTCAAAAAACACTTGAGAAAATTAAAACCAAGCCACAGAATATAAAAATACATAAGAATATAAAAATGTTTATAAGAATATATGAAAACATATGCTCAATATATAAAATATATAAATACTATATATGTAATATAGAAAGAAATACTCAATACTAAAAAGGCAAATTACTTAAATCTTTTAAATGGCTAACTTGTTTGAATATTTCACCAAGAATAATGTACAGATGCCACATAACCACATGGAAAAATATTCACAATTGCTATTCATTAAGGGAATGAAAATTAAAACACAATGAGATACCACCATGTACATACTAAAACAGGTAAAATTTAAAAGCATTACAATATTACATGCTGGTGCTTGTGGAAATCCAATATGTTGCAACTATTCTGAAAAACAGTTTGGCAGTTAAATATAAACTTCATGTGACTAAGCAGTTCCCTTCCTAGATATTTATCCAAGTGAAGTAAAAGTTTGTATGCAAAGATTTGCATACTACCCAAAATTTCAGAGCAGTTTTATTTACAATAGCCCAAAACAGGAAATAACACACAGGACTACCAATTGATGAATGGATAAACAAATGTTGGTATATCCATACAATGAAATCCTATTCCGAGTTTAAAAAGAAGATCAAACTGCTAATAGATACAGCAACATTGATTCTCAAAAGCATTATGGTAAGTGGAAAAAAGTCAAACACAAAAAAACTTTGTGCTGTATGATTCCATATTTATTAAATTCTAAGACAAAATCATAGCAATAAACAGTATGTCAGTAGACTCTGAAGTTTAGGGAAAAGTGTTAACTGTAAAGGAACATAAAGGATCTTTCTGAGGTATCTGAAATATCCTGTATTATGATGTGGTTACATTACTGTAAGTATTCCTTAAAATTCAGAGAACTTTAAAGTTTAAACTATAAATTTTATTACAGGTAAATTATACCTCAATAAACCTGGCCAAAGATACACTAAGTGACTTTTTCTTGTTGATCATTATGAGTAGTTTTTTTCTCCTCAGTATTTTACAGTGTCATTCAAAATTTCTATATATAAAATAATTACTTTATAATTAGAAAGAAATGCATTTTCCAAGAAATAGTTTATATGATAATTGAAAGAAGAAAATAAAGGAATTAAGGTGAGTCAAAGAGACATACACCATATGTGTGTGAAGAATTGAGAATGGGACTTCCATTTATGGAAAAATGTCATGATAGGTAATTGGATGAAGAAATCCTCCAAATAAGAATATGTAAGTGATGAGTAAAGTAGTCAAAAAAAAACAATAAAAGAGAAAACATTTTAAATACATGAGAATTAAGATAATAATCTGAGGCCAGATACACAAGCAAATGAGAAAAGCATGGGAAAGGGGATGGGGGATACAAAAAAAGAAAAAAAAGAAACAACATGAATCAGAGGATTGAATGGGGTCTGAGGTTGCAGTTTTCATCAGGAAATCTGTTTGTCTCTAAGGATATAGATTTACATAGGCTACGACTTCTCAGAAAACAAGAAACAATACTTGGATCTCTAAGAAAAATATGAAGTCAAGTCACAAATTTTTCAAATAGAGGAGTCCTGAAAGAAGACAGGAAAGTGCAACAGACAAAGGTCATTTTACATTAAACTAAGTTTCAATTCACCAGAAATATATACAAAGCATAAACTTCATAAACTTCTATGCACATAATTATGATCACAATCAATAAAGCAAAAGATTTAAAAACCGCTGGAAGAAACAGAGAATCCTCCATCAAAATGAGAAGATCCAGGGTCTCTCTCTTAGGACTTAATAAATTAAGAAGAAAGAAAGAAAAGGGAAGGAAGGAAGGAAGGAAGGAAGGAAGGAAGGAAGGAAGGAAGGAAGGAAGGAAGGAAGAAGGGAGGGAGGGAAGGAAGAAGGGAGGGAGGAAGGAAGAAGGGAGGGAGGGAGGGAGGGAGGAAGGAAGGAAGGAAGGAGGGAGGGAGGGAGGGAGGGAAGGAAGAAGGGAGGCAGGGAGGGAGGGAGGAAGGAAGGAAGGAAGGAAGGAAGGAAGGAAGGAAGGAAGGAAGGAAGGAAGGAAGGAAGGAAGGAAGGAAGAAGGGAGGGAGGGAGGGAGGAAGGAAGGAAGGAAGGAAGGAAGGAAGGAAGGAAGAAGGGAGGGAGGGAGGGAGGGAGGGAGGAAGGAAGGAAGGAAGGAAGGAAGGAAGGAAGGGAGGGAGGGAGGGAGGGAGGGAGGGAAGGAAGAAGGGAGGGAGGGAGGGAGGGAGGAAGGAAGGAAGGAAGGAAGGAAGGAAGGAAGGAAGGAAGGAGGGAGGGAGGGAGGGAGGGAGGAAGGAAGAAAGGAAGGACAATGTAACACAGTTAACAACATTAACATGTTTTATCTCATGTGCGTAAGAAAATTATGTTCAATAAATAAACAATATGCATTCTTTTCAAGCAACCATGGAATGTTTATAAAAATTGACTATTTAATAGGCCATAAAGAAATCTCAACAAATTTCAAAGAATTGGTATCACACAAACTATATTCTCTGTTTGTCCACAATACATTAAGGATAGAACTTCATCATCATCATCAACAATAATAATAATAATAATAAGTAAGTAAGTACACACATGTATATCTAGAAATTTTTAAACAAATAACTCATGAGTCAAATAAGAAATAATAATATAAATACTTTAAAGTAAATTAAAAGAGGATATTGGTTCCTTTTGAAGAAAGTCAAAGATGCATCTGGAAAGGGGTACATGGGAACTTTTAAAATATTATTAAGTTTTACAGTGTCAGCATTGGTGCATATTTGTTATAAGGTGTACCTTTATCTCAGAGACAGTCTTATGTATGAGAATGCCTTCATGTGTGGATATGAGGTTTTATTCTTTATATTCACACCTTATACATTCATATAGCATGAAGTATACAGATAGAAGCGTCTTCAGTGAAAGGAGCGGAGAGAGAGAAAAGAGTCAAAGAGAAAGTAAAAAGTGGGGGTGGGGCAGGCAACACAAGAAAAGAAGACAACAGAGACAGAGCACTGAGAACTAAGTAAGAGGGATGGTGAGAGTTGAGGACAGAGAAACAGCCATGTCTTTGTTTTTGAGGCCAGTACAGAGCAAGGAGACTATAACTGGGCTTCTAGACAATGGTTTCTTATTTTCTTCATCTCCCATTTCATTGGTAAATTTAAACTCGTGTCCCTTTTCTGAGCAATTCTCAAAGTATATTCTGTGGACCCATAGGTATAGCCAAGATCTTTTTAGGAAGTCTTCAAAGTCAAAACTATTTTATGAGAATTCACTAAGATCTTATTTGCCTTGTTTCTTTCTCATTCTCTCACAGGCATGTGGTGGGGTTTTCAGAAACTATACCATGTGTCATGATATCATTTCTCCTTTGAGTAATGGAACATGCATTTGTGATTTCTTATACTTTACATTTTCCCTGTTTGAATTTATAATATGTTAAATACAGGTATATCTGATGAGCATAAACAAGCTTATTTAACTGCCCATGTTGTTATGAGCAGCACTTGTGTGCTTTTTTTTTTTTTTAAGAGAGAGAGAGAGAGAATCTTTTTTGTAGATGGACACAACACAATGCCTTTATTTTTATGTAGTGCTGAGAATCAAACCCAGGTCCTGCCTGTGCTAGGCGAGCGCTCTACCACTGAGCCACAATCCCAGCCCCCACACTTGTTTGCTTTTTGTTTTTGATTTTCTTGCCTCAGCTCCCCTCACCCAACATGGAGGTACTTGCTGGCACTGATGTGACTCCATCTCAAAATTCTCCATCTTCTCCCACACCCACACTCACCCCAGCACACACAATGCCTAGGTCTTCCTCCAGGCATAGGTAGACGCCACAAAACCACCTTCCACTGACCACAGTGAAAAAGGTTGAATGAACCCAGATCTCTACACTTCAACTTCCTTCCAGTCCCACCATTGTGAAGTTCTTGAGCATGAAATCATTTCAGTTTGCTATCAGTTTCTTCACTTTCAAACAACAACTTCCATTCACCTGAGTTCCAGTGCCTCTGCGACAGCAGGGACCTATCTGGGTCACCTCCTCATGCATGACTCTCACTGCTTTTGCCAGTCAGACCAGCAGTCTTCTTGGTGTTTTCTTCTGCCTGGCCCTTGTCATTTGTCAAATCACACCACCTTTTAATTCACAACTTCTCTAAAATTTTACATGAACACAAAATGCCTAACTGGTTAGATTAGTTAACAATAACCATCCTTTTCTTAAAATGTCTGTCAATTTGTTGATCTGGCTTAGCCCTTCCTCCCCACAGGTAGCAAATGAGAAAAAGAAAGAAAGAGAAGAGGAGTAGAGAGGGCAAGTTAACTGATTATGTCCCTTCATCCAGTAATACCTATATAAACTTAAATTGAACAACAAATACACAGTTTATGGTAACTTTGAAGTAAATATTTATATTCTTGGAGTTCTATTCTTTTGAGAAAATAGGTAAATTTAATATATATATATATATATATATATATATATATATATATATATATTGATGGTACATTAATTTAATGTGAATGATAATAAATGACATAAGCTCTAGATTATGATTTCCAATCTATTTTAATGCACTTGTGTCAATTTCACTGAAACATTCAGAGAATTGAAAACTTGGTAGCTGATGGGTTAAGAGAAGGGAAGGGAGGAAACAGATCCAGAAAAAAACAATTGAGGCAACTTCATGTGCATGCCCACACCTGAAGCATATCTGGGTGGCCTCTCACAGTTACCAACCAATCAGTGGATGGCATTCATCAGTCAGATGCTGTAGATTTTGTCTGTGTTTATATACTCTATTCTCTACCCACTGCTTCACCTGATCAACTATCTTCATTAGGAATTATCAGCAAAAAAGAAAAAAAAAACCCAGGGGGTGGGGCGGTTATAAAGAAGCAAGTAGACTAGTAACAAGAGTAACACAACTGGGGAATCTCCAATTAAGATTGATACTTCTGTTAAATCCGCCATTCCACTGGAAACAGACATACCAATGAAGACATGACCTATCTGGGAGTCATAACCTCTTCCCCATTATCTTTTATTTATTCTGGTTCCCTGGTTAAGGTACATGGTTTATGTCCTTGGGTGAAACCACATCAGATGGAGTTTGGGTTTTCTACCTTTCTGGAAAAAAAAGTACAATACAGTGACCTATAGTTGATAGGACTTGGATTTAAAGTCTGAGGAACTCTCTGGCCCACCAAATGCAGAATCTTCTACTTTTAAATTGCCATGAATTTTTTTAAATGCATATGTCATAGAGAAATACAAACTATAGATAATGCAATCCTTAAGTTTAACTTTAAAATACAGCTGTTGTTTATATGGAAAATTGCCCACTTTGGTGACTTGGAATGATTCATAATTGATATAGACAGATTAACCATAGGAACATTCTATACTTTGTGAGTTCTTTGGTCTTGTATCCCCTGAGGGATGGTGTACAAGCCATCAGATACCAAGTCAAGGGAATTTCCAGGACCAGCAACATGTTATGGTTTATACCTGGAATGTCCTCTCAAAGCTCGTGTGTTGAAAGCATGGTCCCAGTTCAGCAAGGTTCAGAGTTGGGTATTTTAGGCAATGACTGAATTATGAGAGCTGTGACCTCATTGGTGAATTAACCTACTTGATGAGTTAATTCATTGATAGCTAAATGAACTACTGGGTCCTAGTTGAGGAAGTATGTCACTTGGGGGTTGTCCTTTGGAAGGGTTTATCTTCTCCCCAGTCCCTTTCTCACTCTGTTTCCTGGATGCCACAAGCTGAACAGTCTTCCCCACCATGCCCTTCGGCCATGAAGTTTCAGTGAATCATGGACTGAATTCTGTAAAACCATGAACCAAAATAAATTTTCCCTCCTCTAAGTTGTTCTTGACAGATATTTTGGGGCACTATGTCAAAAAGCTGACTAAAACTATGCTCCTCCCAAAGGGGAAAAATAATAACATAAATTTACCTATTTTATCAAGAGCCCCAGCTCACAATAATCTATTGTTTTAGGGAAATACAAATGAAGCATGGGCTATAGTACCTGCCACCAGAAAATGTGCACCCATGTTGCCATCAAACAATGAAATGGTATAAGATTAAATGCTACATGTGTAGTCCAGAGAACAACGACTGTATTTGATAAGGGAGACATCTGGGAGACCAAGTTGAAAGAAATGATGATTTCAAAATATGGTACTTGATCAAAATCCATACAGGTGAGGACAGGAATGATAAATCCCATAGATCAGAGAGCCCCCGTGGTATGATTTTTGCAGAAAACATGTAGGTTATGCTATGCTTTGAATGTGTCACCACAAACTGGAGACCTAATACTCACGTTCACATGTTAACCGTATTAGGAGATAGAGCCTTTGGGAGGTAATTGAGAGAAGATCATGAGAGGAGGGCTCCTGTGACGGGACTAGTGGTTTTATAAGAAGAGGAGGCAATGCCTGATCTAGCACATTTGCTGTCTTGACATGTGATGCCCTCCCCCATGTTGTGATGTGGCAAGAGGACCCCCATCTGATGTCAGCACCATGATTTTGGACTTCCTAGCCTCCAGAACTGTGAGATAAATAAACCTCTATTCTTTATAAATGACTCTATGATATTCATTTATAAACTAAGACAGGGACCCATCCAAATTGCTGATAGTTGGAGGTTGAGAAGTCAGGAAAGGCTAGACTAACAACATGGTCAGCTGCATCATGAGAGATGAAAAGGAGGTGAGAATAAAAAGTGCTCAAATAAATGACAGGCAGTTCAGTGCAACTGAACCTCATGGCTTGGGAACAAAATATTAGAACAGTACGAAATGAAGCTGGGAAAGTAGCCACAAAATGTCAAATCCTCAAGGTCCTTGAATATTGTGCTCAGACATCCAATTATGTCAAAGCTTCCACAAATGCTCACTTTAGGGAAATCTCACAGGACACAACAGGAGAAAGTCAGCTTTAACCTTATCTGGAAAGTTTCCATGCCCCTGAGCTCCCATTACACCTCTGTTATACCATGAAAATAAATGAAGAGTCAAGACTGTAGATTTGGTGACTGGAAAGTCATCCACAGCCAAGATGGAATTGTGTGCACAGAAACAGCTCATCCTAGAAACACAGGCAGAACCAATCCCCATGGAAGTAGAGACTGAGTTCAGAACAAGAGAATAATGTATAGTTTTGCACTAGGATAGAAAGGAACTTGCTGAGCAAAAGCCCAGTTCTTGGATAAGAACAAGGGTGGGAATGCAGTGCCAGAGCAGGCAGAGGCCAAGAGAAGTGCTGTAAGTTCATGGGTTAATGAATTAGCAAGAGATGGTTCCAAGACCTGTGATGAGGCTGAGTCCACGGCACCTCCTGTGCATCTGAGAGGGCTGCAATGACCTGGCACCACCTCAGTATGTAGGACACTGCTTGGGGCACTGATGGAAAACAGGCTATGGGTATGGGTGTGGGAGTAAAAGTGGAACACACTGCAGGAAGAAGACTAGCAAAGGAGGTAAAAAATATACTCATTTTTGCAAAATTGATCACATGACCTTTACAGGAACTTTTCCTTTTTTTCTTTTTGGAGCCCGAGACCTGCTGTGGAATGTACATGTCATAAAATTCCAGCACATTATGAGAACATAAACTTTTTTTCTTACCAGTGGGATTTATCAGGACAGAATCTTTTACTTGAAGCCAACAAAATTTTCAGCGTAGGCAGGAGCAGTGTAATGAATCTCTGTTCATGAATAAAGGCATTTTTTCACCTGCTGAGGCCATTAGTCATTATCCAGTGTCTCACTGTGACATGCATGGTGGAGAAGTCAGTCCATTGAAAATAAGATAAATTGGTAATTCCAAGTTTGCAGGATGAGTGAGTGTCCCATCAAGCATCTCTCTCTCTCTCTCTCTCTCTCTCTCTCTCTCTCTCTCTCTCTCTCTAATTTTTCAGGCTAAATGAACAGGTGTTATCACTGCTTATATCTACACCTGCATAAATTCTATTCATCCTTCCAGGTGCAACCCAGGAAAGGGTATTAGAGAAATAGAGTGCTTGAGCATTTTGTTGACTGTATCAATTTGCTGTGTCACCATGACCCTGGCTAGGGGAGGTTTCATAGAGAAGCACTGACACAAACAGGAAATAAGCCCCAGTTGTTATCACTTCAACAAGGATCCACAACCCCAACTACAGTAATCTCTGGTAAACCTGGATAGCAGAAGAAGAACCAGGGGCTGATGATTCCTTCAGTCTTATCCTGGAATTGACCTAGATAGCCAGGTGTGCAGAGATAGGACAATGGCCAATCAGACCCCAAGCAGCCTGACCTAACCAGCTTTAAGGTGAGGAATCTAGTCCTGTTTCACTTGCTTAAGTGTTGGGGAGACCAAGAGAGAAAAATATGGGTCACCTGTTTCCAAGAGAAGGAAGAGGGAGAGAAGGTAAGGCAAGCTGCTGTCATCCTCAACCCAGGGATGTGTCCATTGGGAAGACCCAATGAATGTCAGGCTCTGATGGAATCGATGTTATAATCATAAGGAGAAGATAAAGAAAGTGTATTCTCTCACAGTAGCATTTTACATGTATTACCTGATTTAATCTTCACAGCTGTGAGTGTGTGTGTGTGTGTGTGTGTGTGTTTCCTATTTTACTAGAGAAGAAAACTGACAGAGAGGTTCATTTTCTAGAATAGGTGCATGTCCAAATTTGAACCTAGAGCTACTCCAGGATCCATGTTCATGTTCATTTCACTGTATCTTGATGACTGGGGCTACCAGAGTGAATTACCACAAACTCAATGGCTTAAAATGACAATTTGTTATCACACAGTTCTGGAGGCCAAAAGTCCCAAACCAAGGTGTTGGAAGGGACACACTCTAGTAAAAGGCTCTCAGGATGGATCTGTCCTTGAATCTTTCAGCTTTTGGTGACTCCCATTTCTTGACTGGCAGCTATATTGCACCAGTCTCTTAGTCTACCCATGGCTACCTTCCATGTGCATCTGTGTGTAACCCCTTATTCTTACAAGGACAGCAACCACTGGATACAGATCTGTCTCTAATTCAGTTTGACCCGGTTTCCAAATAAGGTCCTATTCTATAGTTCTGGAGACAACTGACTACAATGACATTTGCAGTATGATCTTCTGGGCCAACCAACTAGGGATGCGGGGGAGACTACAGGGACATTCAGAATGATATTTGCTATGCACTAGGATTGACAGGCAGTAGGTTAAAGGTATAATAAAGACTAAATCTATGTGATCATAGAACATTAGCTGGGACACAGAAAGTCTAATCAATTTTGTGAAGAAAGACAGAGGGTAGAGAAGAGGAGAAAACAGAGAGGTGTCAGAGGCCACTTGCTCAAGTTTTAATTGATTCCATAGTCAATTGTGTACTCCAGGATTCTTGCATTACAGGGCCATGATCCATATGATGTTATAGAATAATATTCTTGCTTCTATTTGCAGAATAAGTTGGAAGGCAGAAAGTAGCTACAAAGTGGTACTGGTGGTACTGGTTGAGGAAGAGGAGCACAGAGCTAGAAAATGTCAGGAAATATTTGATAAAAGATGAATCATGTGGAACAATAGTAAGGAAGGTGAAGATAAAGATAAATCCAAGTTTGAAAGGCTGAAACAATTCTTTTGTCACTCTCAGTGAGGGACAAATTAAGATTTCTAACAATCAGGCACTGGGCCAACGAAAATTAAAATACAGTTAAGCAAATCAGACATGATGGTGGGAAAGTACAAAATACAACAGCAGTATACAGTGGCTCTGCAGCTCACATATGGCAAGTGTAGTATACCTCATGTCCAGCATGACAGCATCTAGTCCACAGGGTTTATCTCATGGCCAGCTGGCCCACACAGTGCACCTGCATAGCCCCTCACCTCTGTGAGCCCAGGAATACCCTTGGTGATGATCTGTGTTATCACTTTTTTTTTCAGTTCTTTATGCTCTTTGATTCAAAAGATCCTCCCCATCCCCATCTCCCCACCATAATTTGGGGGTAGTTGTTATGATCATGTGTATACAAGTCTGCTTGTTCTTTAGAAAACTTCCAGGGGAGAAGGGATATCAGATTCACTTTTTATATTGAGATTTTATTTTTTAGGTAGTTTTAGCAAAACTGAAGAGAAGGTACAGATTTTCCATATAACCAAGAAACCCGGTTGCCACACACATACAACCTCCTCCATTATTAATATCCCACCAGAGTGGTCCATTTTTTAAAACTGACAAATGTACATTAACATATCATTATCACTCAGAGTCCATACTGTATATTTAATTTCAGTACGGTACACACTGCAGATTTTTAGAAACATATAGAGATTTTCTCAATTACTGGACCCCCATTTATCAAGATCTCCAACTTCTCCAGATCATTTTTCTGATCAAATTAGTAAGTGGGTGACAGTTATTTCCATTCTCTTTCTTAGAAGAATTCACTTGTCCTCTTGTAAGCTCAAAAATCATAGTAGAATCTGGTTCTACTACCTAATACTTCTCCAGGCAACATTGTAGTATACAACATTACTGTATTATGCAGTTCAATTTTAATGCCCTAAAATCTTCTGTACTCTTCCTATCCGTCTCTCCTTCACTCCTAAACCCTTACAACCACTGATTCTTTTACTGTCTCCATCATTTTGACTTTTCTGGAGTGTCATATATTTGGAATTATACAGTACATAGCTTTTAAGATCGGCTTTTATCATTTAGCAACATTCTTTTAATTACTTCCATGAGTTTTCATATACAATTTCTTTGTAGTACTGAATAAGATTACTTTGGATATACACCATTTATTTAACTATTCACCAACTGAAGGATATTTTGTTACTTCCAAGTTTAGGCAATTGTGAGAAAAAGTTGTTATAAATATCCATGTGCAAAATTTTGTATGGATATAAGTTTTCAATTCATTTGAATAAATCCAAGAAGGCTGCTGGATCATATGACAAGAATATGTTGTAATAAACTGCCTTACAAATAAATTGTAATAAACTATTTTCCAAAATGGCTGTACAATTTTGCATTCCCACCTGCACTGAAAGAGCATTCATTTCTATTACTCTACATCCTCTCCAGTATTTTGTGTTGTCTATGTTTTGGATGTTGGTTGTTTTAGTTCAGTGTTGTTCTAGTTCATAATTCCTTAGTGACAATGATGTTGAGCACCACTTCATATGCTTACTCTCCATCTGTATATCTCATTTGGTGTGGTATCTGTTTAGACTTATTTTGCCGCAGTCTTGGCTGGGCACAGAATCACGAGCCACTCAAGCAGGAACAAAACTTTATTTTGAAAAAGCCGCCAATACTCTGTAGGCGCTGGCAAGCCAAACCCGGTCCTCCCACGCCACGCGGGCCTCCACAGGAACCGCGCGTTCCCCGGAACCGGGGGTCCCCCGGACCTCCCCCGGAATTCCCTCCTACTATCCTTCCCCAACCAATGGGAACTCTCCATGAGTCCCGTAACATGAATCCGGTAGCAGGCCAAGGTGAACAGCGGGAGTCCAATTTCCATATGAATGTAAATCTTAACATAATCATCTCAGTGGCTAGCTGGCGTCACTTTACAACCGAAGGTGCCATACATCGTATATTTGCTTGTGGCTCCTAGCATTATTTGTCCATTTTTTTTAAACTAGAGTGTTTATTTTCCTCATTATAGTTTGGATATGTGGTGTCCTCCAAAAGCTCATATGTGAGACAAGAGCAAGAAAGTTCAAAGGTAAAATGATAGGCTACTGATAGGGAATAACTGAGTGGTAACTGTAGGCAGGAAAGGTGTGGCTGGATAAGGTAGGTCACTGGGGGCTTGCTTTTGGTGTTTATATTTGTCCCCAGTGTGCAAAGATTTCTTTCTCTGCTTTCTGATTGCCAGTCCTGAGCCGCTTTTCTCTTATACACTCTTCTGTCATGATTTACCTCAGGCCCAGAGCAATGGAGTCAGACATCTATGGATTCAGACCTGTGAAACCATGAGTACCAAAGAAACTTTTCTTCCTCTCAAATTGTTCTTGTCGGGTCTTTTGGTCAAAGTGGTGAAAAACTGACTAAAACATTCCCATTGTTAAATTTTAAGAGTGTCTTTGTGTACATTGGATAAGAGTCCTTTACCAGATGTTTTTTCACAAACATTTTCTCCCAGTCTGTGGCTTGTCTTCCCATTATTTTGATAGTGTCTTCTGCATAGCAGATTTTTTTTTTTACTTTCCTACACCAGTTTTTTTATTTAAAACACAAATAAGTATTTCACTTTCTATAAAGGCAAATGGTTCAAATAATGCTGAATATGAATCATTGACTAATACAAGGGCTTTAAATATGAAACAAAATTATTTTTTTAAAAAAGAAAAAGAATACAGTTTATTTATACAAAAAAAGGACCCGGGATCTACAAGCTGATTCCAAAAATGAAATGGGTTTATAAAATCTGGTGAAATTAGAACATGCCACCCCTGCTTTGGAAAAGGGCTACAATACAACATTGAGTCAGCTGAGGATGGATTGCTAGAGGTGTGTCTATAAATGAATTTCAAGTCATTTTTATTTGTACAGAATCATCCAGATGGTCCCAAGGTTGAATGGGCAGTCCTGTGGCTTTCTTCCTTTTCCATATTCCCAAACAAGGCTATATGAGTTTAACTTTTGAAGAGCCACTTACAACAGCAGTTTCTTAGGAGCCTATGTGGCAGGTGGTTCAGATTTCTCTTTGAGAAACAAAACTGGCCGCCTACAGCAAAGCATCCAAGTGGACAAGTGTGTCTTTCCTTCTCCTTCACACGACATGTCTCCTTTCAAGACTCTTATCCTCCTCATTCTTGTTCCCTCACAAGTCTAAACTTTGAGATGATATGAAGGAAACCAACATCAAGAAAAGAAAAGAAAATTAAGCAATGAGGAAAACTGCAAGGTATACCACAGACCCCCAGAGAATCTCAATATCCCTGGTATAGTACAATTCAGTATAATTACGCAGCAGAAGTTTTAAATGACATACAGCTTATCAATTATTTCTTTCATGGATCATGTTTTTGGTGTTATATCTAAAATGTCATTGCCATAACCAAAGTCACCTAGATTTTTTCCCAAATTATCTTCTAGTAGTCTTATAGCTATGCATTCATCATTTAGGTATATTATCCACTTTGAATTAATTTTTGAGGAGGGTATAAAATACTCATCCAGATTCAGGTTTTTGCACATGGAGGTCCAATTGTCCCATTTGTTGAAAAGAATTTTTGTTACTTTATCAAAAATAGGTGATGATATTTCTGTGGATCTATTTCCCAGATCACTAATCCGTTCCATTGACTTACTCATATATTCTTTTGGCAATATCACATACTCTTGATTACTATGATTTTATAGTAAGTCTTGAAGTCAGGTATTTTTCAGTCCTCCGAATTTTTCTTCACTTTCAGTACTGAGTTGGTTATTCTGGGTCTTTCTTTGCCTCTCCATATCAACTTTAAAATTCATGGTAGAATCACAGTGTATAGCTTTTTATCTTTTAATACTATTCTCTTACATTAGCAATAATCCAAGAAAAGACTACAAGGTTTTAATGAAAATCAAAACACTTAAACTCTTCTTATAAAAACAAAACCATTTCCAATGTTTTTGAATATGCTTTAAACTAGTACAATTCTATTATTCTGTACAAGCAAAATACTAGATGGTGAATAAATCTAGAAAGCTTGGGTACTGTCTTTAAATTTAGGAAATAAAAAACTGATACATAATACTTCCAAGACATTCTGGGAAATGTAGATGGCAATATTTTCAAAGGATTTAATCTAGTTACCATTGAAAGGAACTTTCAATGTCATAGTCAAATCCAGAACATAGCAAGCACATCAGAAAACAAAAGCAATATTCTCAGCATTCAACATTTACCAAAATATGGAAAAAATGATTAAATTCACAGCAACATTTGTGTACTTTCAGAAGCCCATTCAGTAAAATATGTACACCAGACAATCTACCTTTTTCCAAGACAGTCAGGCTCTCCTTCATCCTCAGGGTTCACACATCAGTGAGAATTTTACACTCTTGTTTTTGTCCATTCTCTTGGATTTTAACATTGTCCCCTTCTTAAACGCGCTCAAGAGAAAACTTCAGAGACAGTAAGGTTTCTCCACTCCAAGGATAATATTATTTCTTAAAGGAATGTCTTTCTGTTAGTTCTGGATACTGAACTCTTTCTAATATCAAAAATTCCTAGGTTCTGTTTTCTTTCCAAACCATAGTGAATCATGTTAATGCTCCATGGAGAAGTATTCCCAAATAGGTATTAAGGCTTTAAAAATCATACCTTACCCTAGAGAGATGTTTCTTAACTATTTAGATGTCTTTTTTTCTTAATTGCAAACCTACATACTTCATAATACATGAAGGCTATTGATACACTATATATCTGTGTAGGTTTTGTGGCCCCTTGGAGGATTGTGCACCATTAATTCCTTTTTGGGGGGGAAGGGGAGTCTACTCCTAAGAACCAACTTTCCCCACTTGAAGTTTGACATATCACTCCTGAAGGAATACATGCTGTAGATGTCAAGGCTGTTTTATATGGGGTATTGTGGGATATTTTGGTGAGAAGGCCTGTCTTCTGATTTTTTCCTGCAGGAGGTCAAATTTAAGCATAACTTTACTTCATAAAGGACAACAGAAATGGAAGAGAGTTGTGGTTAAGCCTTTGTCCCCAACTTTGCACAATCAGCTACCTAGGAAAGTTCACAGAGATAAGCCTTTCGATGTTAATTCTGCAAAGACTAGAATAACAGTAAAAGGAGAAAAGGGGTATCTTGCTTATTCAGTGCCCTGGATTTTATTTTACTTCTGAGAACTTTGTATAACTGGATCCCCAGAAGATGTGTCCCCAAATATGGATGCTAAGCTCATGGTGGAGAATGATCTGAGATTGGACCACTAGTTCTGACCAACTAGTCCAGACCCCAAATTCACAAATATAAACCTGAGAGGGAAAAGCTCATTATACTAGCATACACAGTAAATATTTCATCTCAGGCAAATAGAGGTGGCTGTTGACCTGGTATAGCAAATAAAACTGAAACTGTTCCTGGATACAAATCTATTTCTGCCTTTCCTAATCGACACCAACTCATACTTCATGCCTCCCAATGCATTTACTCCCACTCATTTTCTCTTTATTTGCCTGATAATCTTACAACTTGTGGTTTCCTCTGTTAAACATTTTTGCAACTTCAATCATGAAGACTCACAGCTGAGGGGAGAGAGCACTATGGCCTCTCCCATGCCCAGAGCTCTGAAAACAATTATGACCTGCAAGAAGAATAATTTGATGCCAAGACATCTAGCTCCTTCTTGGGGAATCTGAGAACTATACCGCCAACAACTCCATACTCTAAAATAAAAACTATTACACTTTTCCCATAACTATGAAAAGTGTAAGAAAAAGATGGACAAGAAGAACCAACCTCTTTATTGCTAATATGCCCCCAAGAATATTGGATTTTACTTGCAATATAATCAATGGTGTCAAAACAGTTACATTTTATATTTAATTTACCTTTATTTGCCTCACAACTAGAACTTTCAAAGTTTTAAAATTTAATTCTAACTTTTGTAATTGCCTGTCAAAAGTCATCCAAAAGATGTCTTTTTTTTTCTTGCAGGTATATACCTATCCACCATGTTCCTTCTTCCTGTCCCACCATGCTGTTTTCAAAATTTTGAAGTCAAAATGAAACATCCAACATGCCCACAACCATCCAGTCTTATCCTTCTACCATGATTCCTTTCAGTTTTTTCCACTCACACAGAAGCATTTCCCAATGGCTTTAATCAAGTATTACCTTGTACACAGTACCCAGCATCCAGAAGTAATGAAGAATCTGACTCCTTACGGTTCATCTGTTTCACTCATCAAGGGTTAATGGAAATGATTTTGCTTCTTGGAAAAAGAACTGAGTGGAATTCCCACCATGGTAGAACTTCATTATTAGATATTAATGCTCTACAGACCCAGTGTGAATTGACTGATTTTATGATTTAGCAATTATAATGTGAACACTCAAAACTACATCCCAAGAGTTACTATACTTAGCTTAGTACAGCCAGATGATGTAGTTGAGTTTTAATTGCAGTGAATTTGGAATAGGACCATATATTTGTTAGACATAAAATTTCACTTATGGGCAAATTGCCTCTGTAATAGGATCCTGCCTTCCTTGTTCAAAATATCCCTCCTTTCTCTTCCAGCCTTATCTGACCCTCTGTTGCAGGGGAACCCAATTAGACTGGGAAAGCTACTAAAATGAGCAAAAGGGTCAGGGGAAATGAGGGAGAGGTGAGACAAAAAGGGAATGAGAATAAAAGAAAGAGAAGACGAGAGAACACTTCCCATACTTCACCCAGAGGGGATCTTTTGCCAGACATTGAATTTCACTCCAAGTAGCTTTAGCAAATATGGGTCCTTTTCACATGGTACCTCAAGGGATTTCTTTTGGAACTTTGAAATACTTTGCTAGTGCAGAATTCCACAGCTTTGCTACAAACAGAAATGTGATATTTATGATTAACACTTTTACAGAAGCTCCAGGCCACAGACTGTCAGTGATCACAAGCAAAGAAAAATAGTCAGTAGAGCAGCAAGTGTCTTATGTCACCCCTTAAACCATGCTTCTTGCCTGGACCATCTGGTACCAACAGTCTGGGTACAGAAATCTTTTTATATGTGTATTGCTTCTCTTCTTTAGATTAGAAGTTTCTTGAAGGCAGGGACTGTATTTTATTCACTTATATATTCCTACAGGGAATTACTATTATAGTAAATACATAAAAATATTTTATTAGCTAATAGTTACTCGTGCATTTTATGATAATAACTACATAGGGAATTCAGGAAGTTGAAGTCATCTCAACCAAGATACTTGGTAGGTAGTCTTTTGACATGCTGTTGTTGATATGAACATTAAACACAAGAGTTAGTTAAATACCACACACAGGCATACAAATGAGATGATTTGTAGAAAAGTGCAGGTGATAAGAAGGAAAGAAAGACAAAATAGAGGAAGGAAGAGAGGGAGGAAAATAAGTTAAGGCTGTTTCTAACTTCACTACCAAACTCCAGACTATCTGCCCCAATCAAGCAACAAGATGAAATTTCCCTCTGGACCTTTAACCATGAAGACATTGATATCTGACTAAAAACAGGTTAAAGGAATATAAATACAAACCTTCCATCTCAGCCCTATTACTCAGTTATAGCTGACAGGAAGTCTCCTTAATATCATTTGGATGTTCCCTGTTTATAAAGATCAGAAAAGAAAGGATGAAGATCTGAAACTATTTGGCCTTCTCCAGATCATTAAGGAAGGTTCTGGGGGAAAAAAAAAAATTAAAAATAGACTCCAGTCTAGCTTGAAGATGGTGCTTTTACCTCAAAAGAACCTTTTGTTTATTTCTACTTATTTCCAGGTTTGAATGCCTGGGAGAGTAACATTATGGCTTTATTTTGCAAACCTGTCAATGGCTGATCTAAGATTTTAAAGGAGGCAGAATCCAGGCAGTTGTATAAATGCAGGTCTAGCTGGAGACTCTCTCCTGGGGCTTCAGGTAATGTTCACTCAGGGTTCCAATAAGGCTTAGGCCAGTGCTAGAGGCATATTAGCAAAAGAATATCTGAGCGTGGAGATAACTGTCAGTGTAGCTCTGTGTTTCCTAATACCTTTAAAAGCGTGGATATTAAAAAGGCCTTGTCTACAAACTAAGAGTCTGTGGGAAGAGGTGATTCTCTTCCTTTAAATATGTCAACTAAAAATATATGTATGTATATCTTTTGATAACGCACAAGAGGAAAATAGTTTTTCTTCCCTTTGCAAAGGCAGGATAAAAACAAAACAAAATAAAACCCCTGACACTCTGTGTTTTATCACAGAACTCAGGCAGTGTTGATCACATGAATATCCCTAGGGCCCCAGTAAGCAGAGCCATCCTGCCTGAAGCTGGGTAGGGACTCAGAGGGCACCCTGCAAGGGAGCCATATACCCTTGAAGTGAAGGTTTCATAAATGGAATGCACCCAGGTTACAAGATCTTAGAGAAGCCAATTATTTCTATTTATTCTGATGGGCTCTTCAGAACTACAAACTGAGAAGGGGAATAGTTTGTTGAGATCTACCCTTAGAGATAAGAAGTAGCAACAAAAATTCAATAGGGTTTCCAGTTTCCATTTCAGTAAGGCAAAAATAAATGAAAGCTGGGAGGATAGACTAAGTTGAGCACCTGAGACCAGGGGAGAGGTTTTGCTTTTCTTTCAGAAATACTGAGCAACTAGTCTCTTCTCAAAAGGTCTCAGAGCTTAATGTTACAGATATCTTTGTTGGGATCTGGACCATGGAAATATTTAGAAGAATCAAAGCATGTCCTAGACCACTTTAAATCACTGGAGGAGGAAGTTACCTACTTTGTTCTTGCAGAGGACTGCCTCAGGGTACTGGATCATGCAACAATATACACTGTGCACCTACTCGGTGCAGGCGGATGGGACATCAGTGACAGCAAGCAAAACTTGCAGAACTCTGCCCACATGGATCTCTTTATCCAGCAAAGGGGGAAAATGAGTCCTATCACCACACAGAAAGTTGCGAGCAATTTCTATAATAGAAAAAGGATAAGGCTTATGAAGGCATATAACAGGATTCCTGAAAAAAAAAAAAGATCAATTGTAGAGAAGTTAAATGTGCACATAAAGGTGGCAAATAATATGTCTTAAGATGAGACAGTCAATCAACAAGTACATGAAAAAATGCTCACCATCTCTAGCAGTCAAGGAAATGCAAATCAAAACCACCCTAAGATACCATCTCACTCCAGTAAGATTGGCAGCCATTATGAAGTCAAACAACAACAAGTGCTGGCGAGGATGTGGGGAAAAGGGTACTCTTGTACATTGCTGGTGGGACTGCAAACGGGTGCGGCCAATTTGGAAAGCAGTATGGAGATTCCTGGGAAAGCTGGGAATGGAACCACCATTTGACCCAGCTATTGCCCTTCTCAGACTATTCCCTGAAGACCTTAAAAGAGTGCACTACAAGGATACTGCCACATCGGCGATGTTCATAGCAGCACAATTCACAATTGCTAGACTGTGGAACCAACCCAGATGCCCCTCAGTAGATGAATGGATAAAAAAATGTGGCATCTATACACAATGGAGTACTATGCAGCAATAAAAAATGACAAAATCATAGAATTTGCAGGGAAATGGATGGCACTAGAGCAGATTATGCTTAGTGAAGCTAGTCAATCCCTAAAAAACAAATACCAAATGTCTTCTTTGATATAATGAGAGCAACTAAGAACAGAGCAGGGAGGAAGAGCAGGAAGAAAAAATTAACATTAAACAGAGACATGAGGTGGGAGGGAAAGGGAGAAAAAAGGGAAATTGCATGGAAATGAAGGGAGACCCTCATTGTTATACAAAATTACATGTAAGAGGAAGTGAGGGGAACGGGATAATAAACAAGGAGAGAAATGAATTACAGTAGATGGGGTAGAGAGAGAAGATGGGAGGGGAGGGGAGGGGGATAGTAGAGGATAGGAAAGGTAGCAGAATACAACAGTCACTAATATGGCAGTACGTAAAAATGTGGATGTGTAACCGATGTGATTCTGCAATTTGCATTTGGGGTAAAATTGGGAGTTCATAACCCACTTGATTCTAATGTATGAAATATGATATGTCAAGAGCTTTGTAATGTTGTGAACAACCAATAAAAAAAATATTGAGGCAAAAAAAAAAAAGATGAGACAGTACACTTTTAGTAATTCTCATAAAAGGGGCGTTGGCATTTTTGTCCACTCTTACCAAATTCTTTAATGCTAATCTTGATGACACATTAAAATTAACCTAACCTGCCTGTCCTATCTATATGAATCTAATCAAGTCCAATGAATATTGTTTTAATAAATGTTTGCCCACCAAAAATTCCAAGATCGCATCTCTGATATACCTTGAACTTATCAACAATTTAGCTTGAGTTGAGAAAATGTTCATCACAGGCACTTTTATAGTGAAGACAAAGTACAAAGTCCTTTTGCATGTCTTAACTAATTCTTTAAAAAGCAATGTCCTGAAGAAAATTTACTGCTAGAAATAATTTTATAGAGGCAGAATTTAATTTTGACTTTCACATTTTATAACTTGAAAATGCCTAATGAATTCTGATTGAGATCAGTAAAATATATAGGTACAGATGTGGGCCACAAAATTACCAAAAAAAGAAATAATAAAAAAATTAGTATTTGTTGGTTTCGTTGCTCAGTGATTTATGAGACTTGAGTTTCTATTCATTAGTAATAACAGTAATATCAAGCATTTTAAAGAAAAAAATCTGAATGATTTTCCACATATTTTTCTTATATGTACAAAGCATTTCCTCTCTTGGTAACTCAATGGATGCTAAAAATTCATTTGATAGACTACAAACGTGGCACCAGTGCTTCACCTATCCTGTGTTCACACTCTTTGCCATGTAGCTTTGTTTCTCCCTCTCCCTTTGATACTGTCATCCCAGCTGAGGAAACATGAGGGCCGCTGGCAAGTTGCAGACATTGAACAACCTCAGGCAAGGCTAGCAGAACCACCAACCCATTTCCCAGAGACATGAATGACAAAAGCTTGCTGATTCTTATAGTTGGGGATTGTGGTAGTGTGTGATGCAGCATTATTGTGGCAATTGGAAACATATGGCCTAACATCTTAGCCATTATTGTCTCACCCAACTGAGCAGCCCTATTCCTGGTCTATGATGAGTTTCCCCCATTTTCTATGCAAGCTACTTCAAATTTTTCTGAAATTCCTCAAGCTCTCAATCACCTTCCTAGACTCTTCATTTAGTGAAACCTTTGGCTGCATATTTTTTTTAATAATTGAAATTGAATATATAGAGATCCATTTATCCACAGTCCAATTTGAGAGAGATGTCTTATTCGGTAAAACAGTCTAACTCCACAAGATATTGTAAAATAATTCCAATCCTTCAGTCACATTTTTCTCAGGATATAAGAAAGGAATCCAAACTCAAGACTTATTGCTGCAGTTATTATATTTCTCTGTCTTCTTTTAGTTATCTAATCCCCCCATTAAAAAAAAAAAAAAAACTCTAGAAATTCTACCCACCCGCCAAAGCTCTCTTGTTCATACTAGACAAACTCTTGCTCCAGTTTTTTCTGCTTATTTGTTAAAAATATGTGATCTTAGGCCCAAACCTAGACCCAGTGAATCTAAATTTCTATGGCAGAGGCCAGGTATTTTGTGTGGTTAAAAAGACCATGGATAATTCTTATAATCAAGTGAGCTTGGAAAGCAATGCTCACTTGAACTCTTGTTCTCAGCTCAGTTGCACATTGGGATCTCTTGGAAAGTTTTTAAAAGCCTCGTTGCCTGTGCCTGCTCCCCACCCCATGATCTGATTTAATTGAAATGGAACAAGGCCTGGACATCTGTACTTGTAAGGGCTCCCCAGGTGATTCTCATGTGCAGCAGTTTGAGAACTAGTGGTTCTGTGAAATTCCATACGTCTATTGCCCCAGGTGTACAGGGGGAAATACTGCAGGCATACCTGAGGGTATAACTGGAAGAAATCAAAACAATCATATATGTAAATCTTTCCCCTACAACAGTCCACCTGCAGACAAATACAATAAAGTTGATTTTCCTTCAAAAATGAGGAGTTAGTAAAGATTATGGGTTTTCTACTTGTATCCAGAGTAATTCCCAGCACTGAGAGCGTTGGAGGACAAAGGAAGAGGATGGAGAGGAAAGAAAGAGAAAAGGAGAGAAGGGATAACACAACATATTGTAAGAGATCTGCCAGACACACCTAGTAGAGACTGGAAATCATTATTTTAACATTAACTACAATAAATACCTCAGAATCTCACAGTTGCTCACAAAGTATACAGAAAAAAAATATAGCTTCTTTATTGATTGATTGTTTATTTACTTTCTATGACAGATCTAATCTTCCACATGAGTCTCTATGCTGAAGAGAGAGGACAAACTAGGATCTACCTAGACAATCAGTAGACAAACTAGGATCTTCTTAGACAAATCAGACACAGTCAAAATAATTCAATATGCAAAAAAGATTCCTTCTAGTAGCTATCTCTCTGTCAAGGTCACTTCTAAATGTCCTATCCTCAAGGATAAGATCATCAAGGATGATCAAAAGATCATAAGATCCTCAAGGATCATGGAGGAGATGATGGTATAGAATCCAAACACCTATTATTGGATCAGTGGTGGACCTTCTGTCCCTAACCCTAATCCTGCTCCAGTCAGATCCCTGTCTACTCATCTGATCACTAAGCTGTGTGAACATGTACCATCTGCCCTTGCAGAGTAGCATCATGGCTCCTATGGGTAAAGTCCATTTTCTCAGACCTCAGCCTCCAATCTCAGAGTCCCTCACACACATATGTCCACTTCATTCTGACCTCCATCCTCCACTTAAGGAGTAGCCCCTCAGAAACTCACCATTCCCTCAGTGGTAACACATTCTGAATTCTCTGTATACTGTGTACATGCCAGGGGAGCCACTTCTACACTTCAATTTCACACCAGACTCAAAGGTTAACATCTTCTTAGGTGTTCTCAACCTTCCCCACACAACATCCACTTGCCGAGTACTCTAGGGAAATTTCACACTTATGCAGATGTCTCTAAAAGTGATACCCACTTTACTGTCCTCACAATCCACCACCCACTGAAGTGACAGGATTTTTTTAGCTCTCTTCCTATCCAAATCCTGTCTTATGACTCATCCTTCCTGGAAGAAAAGTTACAAGGAGAGAAATTGGCTTAAATATAACAGAACATAAATCAGCACCAATTTCAAAATAATATTTCTGCCATTTGAGAAAAAAAATGTGTGCAATAAATGCAATTGACACTGCATTTATGAAAGGTGATTGCAACCCAATGAGGCTTAATCATTTGTGAAGCTCAGTGCAAAATGAATGTGAGACCCCCTTATTCAAACATTTTTGAGAAGTTTAGGACAGTGAGGGAGATCATTCAGCCATGCACAAGAGCCCACAGAGTCTTCACAAATTGCAGCTACATAGATTGCATACCTATAAAGTCAGCCTTGGTTGCAATTATGCTAGAAGACAACCTTTACAACAGTACCCATTGGAAGAGAAAACCTAAGGAATCAACCTGTGGAATTTCACATATGATTAATTTACAAATTAAAAAAAATCTCCAAATTATTTAATACAACTGCTTTAGTTTTGAAGACATCTTTCAAAGGGAAGAAGAGTAGAATGAAATTGACCAAATTATGCTATCTATAAATTTTAATACACCATAGTGAATTTCACCATTATGGATATCTATTAAACACCAATTTTTTAAAACTATACATGAATAGAAAGAAGACCATTAGGCTAGAGAAAGAGGAGCAGGAAGAAGGGAGGCCATGAGAGAAACAGGGAAAGAGGAAGCACTGGGGGATGAAGTGAAGCAAATTACATTCCATGCATGTATGACTATGTCAAAATGAATCCAATATTATGTATAGCTATAAATAATTATGTATAGCTACTAATAAAAACATAAAAAATTAATAAACAAAAAATAGTCATTTGTACTCTAACCTCAAACCTCCTGCTATATCCACCCTCTAACTAAAGGAAAGCTCTCTGAGCTGATTAAAATGCAAAAAAAAAAAAAGTTTCCATCTTTTTCTTTCCATCCCTCCCTCCATCCCTTTGGTAGTTGGAATAAAGTATTTTAATCTAAGCACACCTTTACTTTACCATCCAATTAATTATAAGACTGTCAGAGAGTTCTCTTTATGGAGATGGTTGCTGACCTCCCCAAATTCAGTATGAGCCTAAATTATAGAGCAAGTGGCAGCTTCATGAAAAATGAGGATAACTTTTTAACAACAATTTTAACTCAAGATCTCTACATCTTATTCATGCCCAGGAAATGGTAAATGCAGGTAAAGCCACAACTCATTCAAATTGCATTTTCTTTAAAAATGGCTAACATGTATTAAATTTACTTTCTTTAAAGCAGACTTAAGGGGGTTTGTTTGTTTTTGTTTGCTTGTTTTTTTTTTTTTGTATATTGCTTTAATTACTATTCTGCTAATAGTGTCTTTTAATCAAAACATGTGATCGGAGGGTAAATTGACTTTATAGTACAATGAGGAAATTAAGTCATTGAAAAGCACTACTATTCTTTTTTTAATTATATCAAGAGTATATTATAGGGCCTACCTAGCACTATTTCAGGTTTATGAATAATCTAAATATTAAGAATATAAAAAAAGTTTGTGATTCTTCTAGCCATCACAAATCTATCAGCAGATGCTTCATCTGGGCACAAACTTTAATACAGTCCAGATTTGAAAGTATTAATATTAAACACAATAAAATTGAATCAATTATTCCAGAAGAACAAACTGCTGATTTGACATTTGATCAGTATATTGTAAGTACAGACTACTATTTGGTGATAGTCAGAAGAGAAGACATACCTAGATGTTAACACCATACTAATGGCCATACCACTGCAATGAGCAAAAACATTGATGACAATGGCTAACATGTATTGAATTATAAGAGTTTTATATACACAGAAATTTATTCTTTCCAGTCACCTCATGAGGTAGGCAATATTATTACACTAATTTTATAAATGAGGAAACTGTGATGCAAACATGTTGATTAACCTGACCAACACCATACATCAATAAGTCACAGACCCAGAATTCAAAAAAAGTATGGCTCAGAAGTCTACATTCTTGCAAGGCTCTGGGTTCAATCCTCAGCACCACATAAAAATAAGTAAATAAATAAAATAAAGTTATCGTGTACAACTAAAAAAAATTTTAAAAGTCTACATTCTCATCCATATTCTATGCTGTTTCTCATAATAAGTAAAAGACAAAACTAAACACTATGTCAAGGTAATATAAAATTCAGAAATATAAAATTCACCTGGTATAACATCTTTATTATTTCACTCAGAATGAGTAGCATGGCCTTAAAATATTAGTCAGATGTATAAGCAATCATATCCAAGAGGATTTGGCACTAGAATTTGAATATAATGGCATTGTTAATCTGATTCTTCATGTTGTGTTCTAAACACAAGCAACTGAGTTTGTAAACGTGTATTACATAACTCAGTTTTATAAGCATGTGTCTCCTTCAAAATAATTTGAGTAATTCTGATAGTTTAGCCAAATTAACAAAAATAAATAATGACTAGAAGTTTCAATTAACCTTTTTCATGTGCAATTACCAATGACTTATTTCCAACAGCAACTTACCAGCTTGCACATTTTCAACCAGATGCTAAAATGCACAAGCAAACTCTTAGCCTTCTCTCATTTTCCAAGTTAGGGGTGAATCAAATCACCCTGAGAATTGGGGTCAGCTGCTTTGCTAGGGATTTAAATCATGACCGAGAAGTATCAAATGTAAAGCAATTAAGTCTGACCAGTCATGATGGCCATTTAATGAGCTTCCATGTGGCAGAAGGGAGTTCACTCTACCTGTCTCAAATAGGTTGTGATATGCCGTAAAGCTAACGTAATAAATAATTTAAATTCTGAAATATTGCAGCAGGAATGCCTTCCTGCTGACTGTGTAGTACCTGACTGTACTGTCATAAATGGAGACAGTGGTTAGGTACCTGCCCACTGACTGGTTAAGTAAGGGATGGGAAATGCTGCATGTCTTTTTATGGGAAAGAGTTAAAATACTGGTTAAGAGTTGAGGATATTAGGGCTTGTACTTAACATCCATTTATCGGGCACAATGGACAGGCCCTGTCTCCCGTGTCAGGCACCTAGCAGGCATGGCCCTGAGATTGAATTAATGGTGAGAAAGGAGGATGTCCTATAATTACACAAGAAATCATATACTCTGCTATTTAGCCAGCAAAGCTGAGTGGTTTCTGTAGATGGTAAATTAACCCAGTGAGGATTGGAAGAATATTTCTGTGCAAAAGATTTCTTTATTCATGAGAATAATTGGATATTGAAAAACCATCATGTATTGTATCTTGATTTGAAACTGTCAACGAATATGTGAAGCCCCCTCCCTCCCAGCCCCCTCTCCTTGGTCCTGTGTGTCTTTGCTCAGCCAATTATGGAGTTGCCTCATTGTAGTGATGCCCGGAGCCTGGGACCCACGACAGCTCCCAAACCACAGAGGTTGGGGCACAAACCCTCCGGCTTGAGAAGCCTGTCCTGATCTGCATTGTCCATTCAGGTCATTAAAGTGACCCCAGGAAAAAAGAGGAATAATAATATTTGGGGGGGAAAACCCCAAGAGATCAAAGAACAGTCCACCTTTCAGACGGAAATGTGAGCTTTGGCTTTAAGGTAGCATCCTCTAGGAATGAAGGAGAGTGCATATTTTTACGTTTCTGCATTTTCCACACATTCTCTTTCCACATCCACATTCCAAATATATCATTTGGAGAGAAAGTACCAGACAAATGCACTAGAAGTTCACAAGTTATGAGGTAATTGCATTAGCACATAGAGAAAAGGGAAAGCATGCACAAAATCCTGATTGGCATTTCTCTGTTTAAAAGGCATTATTTTCCAATACCTGAGCATGCCCAGAGGAGCTGTCTCTGAGCAGCTGTGAAACAGAACCTTTTTACTTCAGGGTTAGTGCAGGGAGCTCATTAGCACTGGCTCTACCCACAGCTAAACAGCCTTGTTTGCATATTGAAGCAATAGAATGTGAAGGTGTTAAAAAGGAAGAATTGCTGCCGCTACTCCTGACTGACATGTCTATCTGGGCTCTTGTGTTTACAAGAGAATAACGAAGCTGCCCCAAAGCCCCTACTGGGCCTGATTATTATGCAGAGGCTTCTTAGATTATGTATAATTGATATCCTTTTTCCCTCCAGCTAACCAATGGCAGCTCTCAAGAGTAATGCTAATTCTCCAGCATCTTACCATCCAAGCAAACACTGGAAATTGCTATCTTTCTTTCTGCTTAATAATTTTTATAAGACCAAAAAAGTGACATTTACATTTTTTAGAAGCACAATAACTGCATGGTTGTATAGATTTTACTGCTTAATAACAATCATTGAATCAAACAGTTGAGAGATGGTATTCAGGACTTGCTTAGCCTCTGCAAGTGTGTGTGTGTGTGTGTGTGTGTGTGTGTGTGTGTGTATTATGTGTTTGATAGAAATACACTGAACAACAGTCACTCTTTCTTTAAGGCAAAGTATTGCCTCTAATAATCCCCTTTCATTTGGGGCAGGGGGTGGGGAAGGAGATTACCCAAATTAGCAAACCCTATGTGTTCTAATCTCAGTTTACATTTGAAGGACTTCAAATGGAGCCACTATTACTGGCAATTTCTAAACACACCCATGCCTTCACATCACCATCCACTGGGGCAGTTCTTTTTAAGTCTTAAAAGTTACTTTTTGAGGGAAAAAGCAAAAATAGGTGACAAAATTAGGCAAAGGAGAGATAATTCTGCTGTATTACACATCTGTTCTTGGTCTATAGGTTGCTTGGAAGAGACAGATGAAGGAAAAGTGGATTGGTGGTATAAAGTCCTCATATAGCCTCCCGAGACCACTCAGTCTCCAATACAGATTTCCTAACCTTTTGTGAACATTGAAATCTGTGTGCGACTTGGAGATTGGAGCATATCAACTTAAATATGCCACTAAAAGATAACTTGACAATCTGTTAAACTGAAGGTCAGTCCTTGATGTGAACTGATACCTGTGAAAGTGTCCTAACAGGGTAACACCTTCAGTCCATGTACCAAATTCAGGCACAATCCCTAAAACAGCTTATAGCAGCTTCAAGGCAACAAGGAAATTTGTTTTCAAGTTAGTCATTCATTTTACAAATTTTATTGAGCAACTCTTAGGTCTTAAAACTTGTCCATAATTTAATTGTTAGCAAGCAAGATCATGCTTCTGCCTCAGGGAGCTCCCTGTGTAGTGATGGACAGAGACAATCAATCAGGCATTTGGGATAAGCTGTGATGTGCACCAAAGCTTAGGAGGCACAGGATGCTTTGAGAGCTAGTGGGGATGAAGCGTGGATTCCAATCAACCTAGTGATCAACTTCTTTTCTAAGCCAGGAAATGCAGAAGATACCTCATGTGCCCAGAACAACTTGATCTCTAAAGCCAACATGTAGGAAATAACCTAAAGACAAGAGAAGAACAAGGCTGTTCTAAGCTCAGAATGAGTTCAACTGCACAGTCTATCTCTACTGTTCATGGGAGAAGATTTGGGTGAAGCATGATTCTCTTTAGCAGTCAACTATATATCCCCAATGAGCTTCTCAGTTTTTCTCTGTAAACTATCCATCAATTTTACTTAATTGTTTTAAACTTGCTTATACTGCAGTTGGTACCATTTGGGGGAACTATGTTTCTAAAAATTACACTGTTGAATAAAGTGGGAGGCAAGGTATAGGGTGATTTCTGTTTCTTTTTGTATCCATGACTAGCGCTTTTTTACTCTATTCATTAAGGAGAACTGAATGTAAGGTATAAGGTCACAGACAGCTCAATTCAACAGGACGATGTGGGTAGAGAAAGAGTAAATTATGAGAAAAATAAACACTTGTATTTTCATTCAAAATAATTTGGCCCATGGTCTCTATACTGGGCCATAAAGCACCTCCAAATTCCTGATGCTTAACCATCCCCTGAAATTTTAAGAGTGAGTCAGATCATTTAGCATTAAGACTCACTAAGGTACCTGTACATTGAGAAAATGTGAGCATTTTTACTTCAACTATTAAGAAAACAGCCATTCTCCAGTGTTGTGACAGTTCCACTCCTGACACAGACTCACAGCAAACTAGGTCCAAGGCTGGCCTTAGGGTAAGGCCACAGTGAGAGAAGTACCCTTTGAAATCACAAGGAGAAGCAGGTCAGACCTGGCCTGGGTTTCCCCAGCCATAGCATATTCCTTTTCCAAGACTCCCTTTGGGGAAGAAAGACAAAAGGAGAAGTCTGAATCCTGCAGGCTGCTTAGTTGTCAGTTTTTACCCAACTTTCCAATATCCCCCAAAGTTTCCTCCTCCCTACAAGCCGGGAGCCAAAGCTATAGAGTAATTAATATCTCAGCAAAGCCAGAAAGTTAAAGTCTCCGAGAGAACAACTCAGGTATGTATTTCAGTATTTGTCACTCTGTCTCCTTTAGACTCTTGGTCAGTGGCTATAACTCCATATTTCTTGAACAGAGATGTCTGTGTCTTCCAGCATTTCAAATGTTTCTCTTTAGGGCTAAGATCAATGGTTATACTACAATGTAGCTTTTATTTTATTTACTTTTATTCATTATTCTTATTTACTTTTTTGCCTAGATTTATTTCCAGATCTGCTCTCTCCAATTGTCTTCAAAAACAAGGCAGATTGCCCCTGATAAATTGCAAAAAGGATCAAGCTTCTGTCTGCTCCCAGGCTATCATTGTGTTTGCACTAACATGTAGATCACAAGACTTTATCTTTCCATCACTATGACTAACAGAACATGATGGTCTGGTTCACCTCTCTAACAGTGCTTACAGTCATTCTGGAATTTTTTTCATGGAATCTCCGAAATGGTCTGGAAGAAGACCATTACCTCTATTTTAATCAGACAGTATGAAAGTAGTTACTGTGACCATTGTACAACTTACCAAACATGGAAATTTTCCTTCAGGAGTGAAGGAAAGGATCACTATGAGGATCCTACCCTGCCCTGAATAGTAAAAATAGGTAAACTGGCAAGCAGTTAAAGCCAGCGGTGTGTCTACTGTGAGGACAGTGCCATACAGAGAGAAGTTACAAAGGGTTAAAGTCACCCAATTTGAAAGAGATGAAATCCCTGGCTGTTAGGAGTGTCCAGCCTGCTAGGGGAGAGAATTTTGCAAAGAAACAAAAACAGTAAATGAGATGTGGAAAGGAGCTTAAGGGCCCTAAGCAGTCAGAGGAAGAGGAGGTTGATATTTCTTAGAGACATATTAGGATCCTTTCACAGAGAAAGTGAGAAATGAGTTTGGCTTTGAAATTTAAGGAGTTTTCTATGCAAAACAGTGAGAAGGCAGCCCTAGAAGAGAGAACAGCCTGTCAAATGGTGAAGAGATATTTTAAAAGGGTAAGTCTAAAGGTGGAGCCTGATGGATATAGCAAGACAGGGTCCATCACATTGTTAGCTGCTGATCATGGAAACACCCATGTGAAAATTGGTAGATACGCCTGTATTAGAGGGTTATTAGAAATTTGGAATCAAGAGAATCTCTTACTATTCAAAGCACCAGTCAGCTCTGACCAGTCAGCTTTACTGACCCAAAAGTTTATTACCAATCACTTCAACTCTTCAAAACAGAGTCAAGATCTAGAAAGACTTCCGAGCTGTTTGTGGGTTTCCCTCAAATCCCTTGCCTAAAGCTCTTGCATGATCTTCATCAGACAAGGCCTAAAACACAACTGAGAGTCTCTGTGGCTAGGATGAAGTTAATTATACCAGGTTACACTATCTTCAGGGATGTGAAGCAATCAATTGAAATGAAGGGCAGGGCTGTGAAACTGACTTTGACAACATTAATAATATTTAAAATTAAAGATACAAAAAAACCAAAAACAAACCACTAAAGAAGTAGGAAAGCCCAGAGATTTGACAAGATGAGTCTTAGTTTTCTGGACTGATGAACATCCAATGTTTGGGGTTTTAGAGCAGGAGAATAGTAAGTTTCAGTGACAAAATCTGAATAAATATTTAAAAGCAATGCCTTACTTTCATGGTGGTGCTGACCAAAAAAAAAAAAAAAAAAAGCATATTTTTAAAAATATTTTTCTAAACACTACAAAGTCTTTGACACTATAATTTGGAAATGCCTAGAAATATTTTTGAGTATTTAAACTGGTTGTTATGGTTTGAATCGGGAATATCCCCAAAGGCTCGTGTGCTGAAGGCTTTGTCCCCAAAGCAGCAATTGCCATTAATATACTTTTCCATGACAGGTATGCATTAGTTTACAACAATCATCACTAATTAGAAGTCTCCTTTATTTTTCCATTGATCACAATAGTATGAACCTTATTTTGTAGAAAATCTAGGGATAGAATAATAGAAATACACCAAATGTATTAGTACATTAATTACTTTACTCAATGCCAACCCCCAAATGAAAGAAGTAGACATGAGAGCTGAGATATTCTTGTATTAGATGAAAAGTTTCTCCAGGATGAAGAAGGGATGTTTTACAAGATCCTCTAAGTCATAATGTGTCCCTAAAGCTGCTGCAAAGGGACCAGAAGAAATACGTGATCTTTTGGCATCCTGCCAGGGCACAGGGGACGTTACTACAGTTTCATGGCCAAGCCTCAGGCTGATTTCTGAAATGACATCACAGCCACCCTATTTAGATGACCTTACCAGCTGATGTCTGGTACCAGCACCATAGGACACTAGGAAAATTAGGAGCTAAAGGGTGCTGGAGATATCATTTTACCTGGGTATTGATAAATATGAGTTTTATATGTTCCCCACATTGTTATGCTTCCTTCTATTCATGAGCTCAGATGGCATTTAAACTACAGCCTAGAACTACAACTTCTAGGCTTCAACCATTTCTCTAATGATTAATATGGAAATTTAACTTCCACCTCTTTCCTAAAGTTTGATATAAAATATAATACTAAATAACATCCCTATCCATCATTAGAATTAGCTCTTTTCTCCTAGTCAGAATCCCCAGTAACATACAACTACTCAGGTGATTGTGTAACTTACTTGGACTTCTTCAAATCTGTATGATCGGTCAAGAATTCTTGGGAACCTTGCACTCTTTGTAATATATTTCTGGAATATATCCTTACCTAAGATAAAACACTAATCAAAATAAAATTTGAGTTTATTCTTTTTCAGATTAATCAATAAAGGTATCTCCTTTTGTTAACATCAATTCCTATTTTAAAAGTCTTATAATTTTTCTGAATATGTCTGCTACTAATATTTATATTTGTCTTTGGTTCGCATATACACATTTTGCTTCCCACTCATGGACAAAAGGATTGAGGCTCCCGTTAAGAACTGTTATTGATTTGGATTTCCCTCAATTGTCTCCCACTGCAAATCAAAAACCCTTGATGTACTGAAGATGACTTTGGAAAGAAGTAAGAGCTAAAGCCAAATGATCAATGTATCCCTGAGACCTCCATTCTTCTTGTTGTTTACTCTATTGTTGTAATTCAGCAATTTAGGATGAGCTCTTCCTTATACAAAAGTCAGGAGTACATAGAAACAGTAGGTTTCTGAGAGGTGATTTTTTTTTCAAAATTTGTATTATTTTTCCTGATCACAAAAAGGACCTGGCATTTAAAGAAGCTAAATGACCTGTTTGCAGAGCCAGCTATCACTAACCATCAACCCAATCACAACTCTAATTCCAGACCTTCCCTAGCTGTGCCCCACCTTCCAACTCCTGGGTTATTTTCTTACATGGCTGGCAACCTCATAAAGGAAGAACCTCCTCCACCCCACACCTAAATCCCCAAGGATGCAGGGAATAGGGAGCTACAGTGCAAATCAGGGCCCTACTTCCCAATTGGTGTAACTGCTGATTAGGAAGGTGGGAAAGCTGATTCCCAGCTCTGCAAGGTGGCAGGAAAGAGAAGCAGACTTTTCTGCATAGCTAGATTCTGACAAATCCATGTTCAGCTCTCAGGGAACACTGTCTGATCTGTCTGTAATGAGTGACAGCTGTGACAGGTGTAAATACCCCTGTGTTGTAAATTTCATGAAAGCAATACACCTGGGCCATCTGGCTCAACACTGCAGCCTGCTGTGAGCTCCTCCTTGACACCCCAACTGCTGGGGAAAACACAATGCAAAGCCCGTGCCTCCACAGGAAGGACAAGCCAGGGCAGCAGGCGAGGCCTCTAGACCAGCAAAATAATCACAGCCACGGAGCTCAAACATTGATTGTGCAGCAGTGACTGCCTGAGTAGGTTCTTTTCTGCTTTTTTTTTTTTTTTCCTTTTGAAACAGGATCTCACTATGTTGCCCAAGCAGGCCTCAAACTCCTGGGCTCAAGCAATCCTCCCGCCTCATCCTCCCAAATAGCTTGGATTAGAGGGATGCAGCCACCAAGCCTGGCTCTGAGTTACTTTTCTTCTCTTGTTTTTTAATTATCAATTTATTTACTCTTCTGAATGACTCTATAACAGACAATATCCTTATATTCCTGGAAGACACAGAGAGGTTAAGTAACTTGATCAGTGTCCTGAGCTAATCAACAGCTGGACCCTAATGTAAACCCAGGTCTGTCCACTCCAGAGACTGAGATTTTTATTACTATACTAAAACATTGTTAGCCTTTGTTTCCTCCTGATGCTCCAAAAGGTTGGTAGTAAGGGTTTATTAATGTAAGAAAAATCAGAGATCTGTAAACTCTCAGCAGTAGAAAGTCGAAGCAGAACATTTTCTTAGCCTTTCGGAGGCTGCTGTGGGGCCAGACATAATAGTTAAACAGCTGGAAGAGTCACTTTAATGACTCACCACAGCTGTACTTTTTTTTTCCTTTCTTTCTTCCTTTCTTTCTTTCTTTCTTTTTGGCACTGGGCTGTTTGGGTTAAAACATGGAAAATGTCATGAAATCTTATAAAGAGAAGAGTGAAAAAATTACAAGAGAAGCTGGATTCTGAAAGGCACTAAGATACGATGACAGACAAAAGCCATCACAAGGGTTAATCACTGTGGGTTTTACACCACACCTGTCCAAGAGCAGGGTCCTGGAAAGAATGAGGCACTTGGTGCCAAACACCACCACACCTTTCCGGATCAAGTCACTGTGTTTAACCACCAGTCAGCAGGTCATCGTTGTCAGCTGTGGAGACACAGAACTGACATTTCAGAGGAACACTCTTTCAGAGAGATGAGGCTACAAATAGAGATTGTTGCCATACATGATTCAGGGGTCTGTGCAGCATTAGGAAGCTGTTTGGAATAGCACACTGAGAAATTAATACAAGACCACTTTGAAGCATATGATTTTTAAGGAGTTCTCAGGAAAAGTCGTATTTTAAGAATCTACTACAGTTCCAATTATGTTTTTGAGTATCTGACAGTGACAACATCCATTTCTACACATCACATGTTCAGGCAAAAGGTGTTCGTTGAAAACGTGGCCATGTGATTTTACAGTGCTCACTGTTTGCTCTCCTTTCCTGCCAGGCCATTTCCCCCAGCCACTCTGGGCTGCCAAGAATAAAAGTCCAGTTGTCAGTTTCAGGTTCAACTCCACCCAGTCCTTAAGCCAATCCTTTCAAGCCTTATAGAACATCAGAACTTTCCCCATCTCCTGGAGGTTTGGAAAAATGTCTTAGTTTAGTAATAAACATTCCAAAATACCACTGCTGTGCCTCTCAACCCACAAATCAGTTATCACTGCTATATAACAGAGCACTTCAAAACTGGTGCAAAATAACCATACATTCATCTGGTCGCCATTCTGGGGATTAGCAGTGAGGATGAGGTACATCAGGGATAGTCGGTCTCTGCTCATGTGGCATTGGGTGGGCTTCTTTCTGTAGTCACAGTCTGTTAGCAGGTCAGCTGGGGGCTGGCACAACCTGGTGGTTTCACTCACGTAACTAATAGCTGCCTGGGGCAGGTGGTTAAGTCACCTTGTTTCTTTTCTGTTTGGCCTCTGCTTTTCCAATAGGCTAGACAGAGGCATCTTTTTCAGGATGGCAGAAGCATTACAAGAGAGCAGAGCAGAAGCTACAGTGTTCTTGAGGCTTTGCTCCAGAATCAGGCAGTGTAACATCCAATGTGTGCTACTATGCAAAGAAAGTTTAGAAGGTCAAACCAAATTCAAGGTGTGGGAAAACAGACTTCATCTCTTAGTGGGAGGAGCTTCAAAGATTTGTGGACATTTTAAATACACCACAGTGTGAGGTGATACCATTCTGCTATGGATATCCACATCCTTCAACTTTTGATATTTAATCCACTTTCTGATGGACACTGGTTACTCTACTGGGTCTGTAGTTCTGCCCTGAGTCAAAACCTGGTGGGTTCCAGTTAGCTATCCCCTGTTCCTTAGAGAATAGTTGTGTATCTAGATCCTACCCAGTTCCTGTTCCAAACAGAAGTACATTCCAGTCATGGCAAAAATGTCTGGTGGCTTCCATCATTATTCATAAGATCAGTACACCTAGATGTTAAGAAATAATTCATCCAACAAATGTTTACCAGGCTCATGCTATTTGTCAGTAGATACTTGAGAAATTCCTGGTCTTTTGAGAAAACAGATTTGTCCACAGGTAAATTGCATTGGAATGTAATAATTGTGCTACAGAAATATGAACAATTAGCTGAACACTACCAGGATCTAGGGAAAACTTGACCAAAAGTGGGTAATTTAAATTGGAATTTTAAGGATAAATAGAATTTTGCTAGCTGATAATGGTAGAGAAAGAACTTTCAGGTGAAAGAATATGTAAAGTTATGATAGGAAGCCTGGTCATATTTAGAAAATCCTAAATCCTATTTTATACGGACATGAAGGAAGGGACTGAGATCAGGATCAGGCTGGGGTGCGTGCTTGAATCCTATGAGGAAGCACCTAGGCTGAAGGGTTCATATTTTATCCTGCAGGCTAGAATCCAGCTGGTAGGTGTTCTCAGACTTGGCTGCTCCTCAGAATAACCGGGATGTCAGCCCAGACTGATGAATCAGGAGAGCCTTGGAGCCTGGGAGTCTGAGCTGTTAAAAACTACCCTGGTTCCTCTGATGACCAGCCACATTGGGAAGCACTGCCATAATCTAACAAAGGAGTTCCCAGAAGAGTCAAAAGTAAGGAAAGTGATGTGTTTGCATTTAGATTTTGGAAAAGTAGCCCTTGCAGCAGGATGGAGTAGAGGGGTAATGAGGAGAAAATGAAAAAATGCCCCTAGTCAGCTATTGAGGTGACCTAAGTATGAAAGACAGCAGTGCTCAGGGTCTGAACCAGGGTGTGAGTCTGTGGAGAAGAGAAGGGTCAGAATACAGGGGTACTTCTGTGAAACAAGCATTAAAATTTTGTGAGGAGGAAGGTGAGGTAAATAAAGAGGAGAAAGAAAAACACTGAATTTTCAGTGAAGTGTATCAAGAGTGGAATGCCATTAGCTGAGGTCCAATATTTCAGACATGCAGAATGCCGGATGTCAACAAGAAAGCAGGATGGATATATCCATGTGATGGTTGGAAATATGAATTTGAAAATTTAAAATCAGGTACAGAGCCCTAAACTTGAAGAACTCGACAAAGAGATGGGAGCAGGAGCCATGGCAGTAAATAAGCTGGCCAGGCATCATACAGAGTAATTCTTAAACTTTGAAGAGAACAAGAATCATCTAAGGCTACTAAAAGGCATACTCCTTGGACCTGTTCCCAGAGATTCTGATTTGAGTGGTCAGGGATGTGTGTAAGGGATGAGTGTTTGTAACCAGAAAAATCATAGTTTGAGAAACTAACCTAGACAGAATGTGGAGGTAAGACTGAGACAAAATAGATAAAAGAGGCAGAGCAGAAGAATTCAACAATAGAAACTGTTGTGGACTAAACTGGATTCTTCAAAGTTAGTTTGTTGAAATCTTCACTCCTAATACCTCAGAATGTAACTGTACTTGGAGACGGGGCCTTTAAAGAGATAATTAGGATAAAACGAGGTTATAGGCATGGGTCAGTATGATTGATATCCCTATGAGTTGCAGAAATTTGGACACATATGCACAGAACAACCACATGACATCACCAGAAGAAGCCAAGGACAGGTCTCAGAAGGAACCAACCAGGTTAACCTTTTGACCTTGCACTTCCAGCCTCCGGAAATCTGAGGAAATAAATTTCTATTGTTAAGCCTAGGGCTTCACTATGGAAGCCCTAGGAAACTATTACATAAGCTAAGGTGAAATGGCAGAAAAATCAGAGATTAAAAACATGGGGAAATGATTGGGAATGGCCTGTAGCTCAGAGGTAGAACACATGCTTAGCATGTGCAAAGCCCTGGGCTCCATACCCAAAACCAAAAATAAAAAGTAAAAAGCAAGTAAGATAAATTAAGTAGAAAATTTATAAAAGGAAAGAAGGTATACTGAAACAATGAGGGAAAGGCAGTCCACAGTGTCTGATTCTGTAGGGAGATCAAAGATGATGAGACCCAGAAAAGAGGGTAATTGCTGAGTGATCTTCGCAAGACTAACATCAACACAATGATAAGGTACAAAGCAGACTGCCACCAGCCAAAGACTGACTGGAAGTTGAGGAAATAGGTAAGTGTAGACTCCAATTTCCAAAAGTCTAGCAGTTCTGAAGTGGGCTTTGGGCTAATGTCTTGAAGGTGAGGCACATTTGAGGGGAATGTTTTTAGGATGGAAGAGTTGGACATATTTGAAACCAAGAAAAGGAAATGAGCAGATAAGATCATACTGAACACTGATAGAGCAGAAGAAAGGAAGGGGCAATCAGAAAGCTAGTAAGAAGCGAAAATATGAGTTCAGATGATAAGAAAGAAGAGAAGTGGAAGAAAAAAGAAAGAGAAGAATGAGAAGGAGAAAGTGAGAAGGCATAGGAGGAAAGGTTACACTTCTTTTTCCCAACACAGAAGAAGAGAAAAAGATAGGTGATATGATAAATAACTTTGAGATGGAAGATTGGGCAGGGAGGGAGCTAACACCGTATTTCTGAAAATAGGCATGGATTTTTCTTGGAAAGTAAAATGTGCAATCAGTGGAGAAAAATTGAAGTTTGGGGGCCAGTAGATTTTATTTAGATTAAGCATGCAGGATATGTTAAATGGCAGCCTGTATGCTTTCCATGAAGTGTGATGAGACAGAACAATCTGATTTTCTCCAATTCACAAAATGAACAGGGAGGACAACCCCTTTCATCCCTTCACCTGAAATCAATTGTCTGGCTTCACAAGTAATAATTCGGTCAACACAATACTGTACTTGAAATGTGTGGGTATGAGAGAGAAAAAAAAAAAAGTCAGACCAACTGTGAAACTTGCAGCCATGCTTTACAGGTGAGGATTGACTTTTCTGCATTCTGTTGTGACAATTTCTTAATTTGTCAATATAGTTGCTGGTAGTGACCATATATAAAAATGAGCAAGATAAAAGTCTTTGATCTTAGCTTATAATTGCACTCAGCATAAGGGCTACACTAGAGGTGAGCATAAGGCAGAGAAAAACGAAGGTCAAAGGAGGGAGCTCCTCAGTGGGCCCAGAAGTTCTGATAGGAGTTCACGAGGAAGGTAAGGCTAGGAGGAGGTGACTGCAGGTATCAGAGATACACAGACAAAGGCAGCGAGGCAGTAAGCCGCATTATCTGTGCCACGAACAGCCAGTAATATGAAACCATGATGATCTGGGGCATGAAGAGTTGAATGGTGAGAGATAAGATGGAAAAACAGAAGGGCATGAGGTAAAACTGAGGGCGCTCTTTGCTTTGTAAGGGCCTCCAGCCTTATAGAGAGTCACGGGCAGGGTTGCTTGGAACAACAGCTAGGTAAAAGTGAGAGCAAAGAGGATTGCCAATATTCTAGAAGCAGAAAGGGAGTCTGAGGAAAAGCCTGAACAGAAGTGAGTTAAGCAGATGCAGAACTGGAGGAGGTAGCGTCAAGGAAGGAACTCCAGGAGCCCAAGGTCACAGAAAAGTCAATAAGAAAAGGGACTGAAATTCTTCCTCTTGATATGGCAGGTATAGACAATAGACATCCTAGCAAGGACAGTATTGGTGACATGGCAACAATTAGGGGTCAGTGCACGTAGGTCTTCTCCATTTTCCCTGAGTTCTTCATGCCATGTCAACATAAGTGCCACCAACAATGCTTTCCCATGGGCGAAGCAGTTCTCCTCCTAGTTATCTAACTCAGAAAACGCAGGTCACAGTCTTTTTAAAAATGATTCTGTAAAGAATATTGAAATTTTATAAAGAATTCACTTAGAAAAGGACGTTTAAGGGGGCTGTGGTTGTAGCTCAGTGGTAAAGCGCTTGCCTTGCATGCACGAGGCCCTGGATTCGGTCCCCAGCCACCACATAAAAATAAACAAATAAAAATAAAGATATTGTGTCCATCTACAAATTAAAAAATATTTTTAAAAAAGAAAAGGACTTTTAAGAATACATAGGTACAACCAGACAGGTTTCTTATTAATTTTAAAAATGGTGACATTCCATTTTGATCTGCATTTACCCTGGCTTTCCCTGATCTTGATTCTCCTAAGACACTTTTAGTGGACTGATAGAAGTATATTCATTGATGGTGAGATGTGCTTCCCTTTTTTTTTCCTTCCTCTTTCAGAGAGCTTCCACTTAGCCCTTGATTGTGTATGTCTAAGACGCCACACCTAATCACTTTTTTCGCTAGGTACTTGGGGTCAAACCCAGGGCCTTGTACGTACCAGACAAGTACTTTACTGCTGAGCTACATCCCCAGCCCTATCCATTTTTAACTGAGTGAAAGTCTGTCCATTGTCTGAGCCCTCTGATTCTAATGTAGTTTCCTTTTGCTTGTGACAAGGGGGAAAAAAAAAAACAGAAATGAAGTAATGGCAGAAATCAAGTCTGGTAAGACATTTAATTATATCTTCCCAATTAGTCAGCCTATCTTGAGTTCTTAAGTCTCTTCTAAGGACGCAGAAATTTTCTTATAATCATTATGTTGACTACAGAGAGCCCTAGAGATTAACCTCTTTTGTTTTCTAATGTAAAAAGTAACATGAATGGTCTAACATTTTAAACAAAATATACAATCTTTTTAATAGAACAGAACAAAATCTTGCATGACCTCAGTAACAACATTTTTATACTCCATGCATTTTGGCGAGGTCAACAAATAAATTTGAAGGACGCTGTGTGATGTGTAGACACAAAGCAGCCTCTGAGTGAGATTGAGTTTCTCTTCCATTGTCCAAGCCTTCAATGGCTTCTTCTCCTGATATCTACTCCTCCAGTAACAAGAGCTTTACTTTTAGTTAGTCACTACTTATAAAGTCAGCTGTTTTAATGAGGACTCCTGAAAATATTACAAAAGGCTTCAAGACCCAAGTAATGAATTCTTAATGATGGAATTTCAGACCCTGTGACAACTGAGTGCAATTTGGAGGAAACAGGTGTTGCTTGTTGCCTGTTAATCAACTTCTACATTTTCCCTGATGTACAGGGACAGAGTTTGATCTGTCACATGGTCTAACACTGAGGAGAATGATTGAAATCAGGACCACCCAAGTGTACTGAGGATATATTGGTGTCTTTCCATATCAGGGTGGCCATACTTTCTTTGCTGTGCAAAAGGCGTCCCGCTCCTCTGACCAGCCCATGTGTAGCTAACCCATCTTACTTCTTGGCAATCAGAAGGCACTCTGTTGAGTCTGCCAGCCTGAACCACCTGTCATATGTCTCGCTCCCCAAACAGCTGGTGAAAACCAATATCACACTGAGCTTCAGCCCCTGCTGTGGAGCCCGGACTTGGCCAGGGAATTAAACACACACACATGTTCATTCAAGCTTCTTCTGACTTTGCAAACACATCGTGACAAGTAGCACACCATTATGAGCAGAACCACAAAGCCTTTGGTTTTGATTACATGAAATGCCTCTGGTGAAAAAGAGCATTTGCTTTTTTCTTTTCTTTTTTTTTTTTTCCCCCAGCATGAGTATGTGACTCCAGATTTGGGGCGGAGTCCCACAGACACTGTCTTATCCGGTCTGTGTGCACTGATCCCATATACCCTGAGCTGAATTCTGTCTTGGGTTAGCCCAACCCTCCTAGCAGCAGGGAGTCTGAATAGGAAATTTTTCCCAGGCATAACCCAGCAGGGCTAAGATTTTCCCAGGAACAGGAAAAAAAAAAAAAAAAAGATTCTTCCCTCCTCACTGGCTCCATTAATCTAAAAGGCAACTATTTGACATGTTGCATTCCTCTGTTGTAAATAAATCCAATGATGTGAG
This sequence comes from Spermophilus citellus, assembly GCF_964194105.1. Taxonomy (NCBI): domain Eukaryota; kingdom Metazoa; phylum Chordata; class Mammalia; order Rodentia; family Sciuridae; genus Spermophilus; species Spermophilus citellus. The sequence continues at coordinate 71,043,685 of NC_138187.1, read as the reverse complement.
CCTTCCAGGTTATGGCTTTCCTGTCAAGTATCAGGTGTCATGATCCCTATGGTAATACAATAAATTTAAGGCTCTCAATGTAGCGGGGCCATCTGTCAGAAGAGCCAGCCTGTTCCAGATGAACATTCGGACAGAATTGGTAACCTTAAAGAAAAAAAGAAGTGTAAGTATCAGTAATGGCATTTTTTGTTTCTTCACCATGATTCTGGGCATGCTCTACAGAGATAAGGAAATGGCAAAGGGCAGATATGGGGAAGGCCATTTTGTCACTTCCTAACGTAAGTGCTCCACCATTCTCTGGTGAAAAGTGCTTACCTGAGTGTGGTTTAATTATTCCCAACCTACTCTTTCTGTACCTACCATCACTCCACCCATTCCTTAGGCTTACCTTGTGGCATCTTCTTTCTAGCCCTTGAAAAGCCTGAGTGAAGGGAAGGGTCAGTTATTTACACATAAATATGCAGTTAAGTCAACATGACCTTTGTTTCTATTGCCTTTTAAGCCTGGTCTCTATGGGGAATGGGCAGAAGAAAACATTGAACTATTTTATTTACCTGTGATTACTCTATTACGGGATAAAGTCAGAATTCCTTAACATTCAGTCAACAAATATGTGATTCACTTAACATTTCTGTATTAAAATCCTAATATATCATGTAGGCTTATACAGAAAAGCATCTATCAACAGAGAAGATGATGGACAACCAGTAAATGTTTGCTGAAAGAATAAATAATGAATAAACCAAAGAGGGAACAAAGTATGTATCATCATCCCTATTTATGTGTAAGGTTTCATGGCAGAAATAAAAAGGACAGTTCCAGGACCCCGCTATGGATACTAAAATCCATGGTTGCTCAAGTCCCTTATATTAAATAGAACGGTATTTACATATGAATTATGCACACATTTCAGAGGATCTCCAGATTACCTAATATAATGTGAATATTCTGTAAACAGTTGTTCTACGAAGCATTGATTAGGGAATAATGATAAGAAAAATCATCCAATCTTATTTTCCCTCCTCATTTCTATTCTTATGATGACCTAGCTCTATCACCTTTTTCATAATTCCCCACTCATACCTTGCATACTGCAGTCTCCATAGCTCTGGTCACACCAGTCTGACTAGATGGCTGCCCTCAACCCATCTCAAGCTGGGGTATCCTACAACCCTCTCACATCCGTCCTTTCTGGGGAACTCTTCCCCTTCCTCTTCCCACATAGAATTCTGCTCTCAATTTCCCATAGATTTTTTTTCTTCCAGAATTTATCCTATTTTGCACTATTTCTTAGTCATGATTATACCTCCTTCCCCAACAAGACTATGAAATCTGTTAGGACATGGAGACTGTCATTTTATTCCTTAGAAATTAAGGTTCGCCAGTGTTCAATGAATGCATTTTTAGTTATAGAGATATCAAGCATTGGTGACTCTTACTTCTTTGGATAAAATCAATCTTCTGTTGTTTGAAAAATCCTTCATAACCATTCTATAAAACATGCTTCTTGAGAGAAGAAGGGTAACTGCATCATTTTAGTTCTATTTGTTTTGCAATTAACAAAGAGAAAGTTAGGCCCTTTTAATGAAAGTGGCTAGCTGGGTTCCCAAACGGTTAACTTCTATCACTACCTGTTATCAATGGAAAAATTTATCTAGGTATCCTTGAGGGTGGGTTTTAAGTACAGGAAAAATTATTTATAGTTACTTTGGACTTTAAAATTAGTATGACTTATTAAAGTTACCAATTCACAACTCTGTTTACCTAAGCTTCTAAGTTTAATTCATAATTTTATAAAGATTTTAAAAGATTCATTATCTTACATATCTTAATTATTTATAATCTAATAAATTTAATAATAATTTATAAGGGGTCTTCTATAAACTTAGTTTATTCCCTTAAGTGCCTTAACTGCATGCATAAATTTAGAGTATCTGATTTGTTTTACATACCTCAATTGCTTCTAAGAACAAGAATCTTTTTAAAATACAATTTTTTGTAAATCAAACAAATTAAAGGCATAAATTTGACAAATTTTAAGTTTCATTAATATTTTAATAATGTTTACACACTTGGTTATCTTCTCAAAACTTTTGAGTTAAAAGCCCAATAATAATCATATTTAAAATTTGAATCATGAAGCCCATTTTGTTAGATACTCTGTCTTTGCAGGTATTTAAATTGCTACTAAATTGCTCAAATATATACATATAATCCCTAAATAGAATATTATGGGTCAGATATACCTCATCATTTAACTTTCTGTAACTTATCAGGGTTAAAAGATGCTTCTATTATACCAAGCAAGTGAGGGTTTCCAAATTCTTGGACCAATATTAAATATTATGAACCAGAAAAATTTGAGCTGAAGTTTAGGATTCATTCTTGTCTAAGAAACTGATGGGACTTGCTGATTCTCACTCAGCCTTTTTAACATAATACAGAACTGTGGACCTCCCAGCCTACTTCCCTAGGTTGACATTCCATGTTATTTAGTTCTTTTTCCTTTTCTAACACAGTTAATGTCCTTCCCTACTTTTTGTTTGTTTTGTTTTGTTACCCTGCCATAACATTTTAATGTCTTTCTGTCTAACTCTGAAGACCCTTTTAATGGCATCTCATTTGATCCTTGAGACTGTAATGAATTTCTTTCATCTGATTTGGGTAATTATATTCAACAGTAAGTTTTTCTAAAAGCTACAATTCTTAAATACAGTAATAAGACACCCAGTTGGGTTCTGCATGTTTATCTCTTGTGGGCTTTGTGAAACCATCTAGTTACAATATTAATCATGCTAATAACAGCGAACACTTGGAGAAAGTAATTTATCTTGCAGCTCATGCTCTTATTTAAATTGAACTCCCTCTTTAAAAACTCCTGATCTACTTTACCTGGATTCCCATAATACTTATCACTTGCTGACATTATACATTGCAACTTGTTTATGACGTCTTCGCCGATTAACCAGACTATAAGGACCTTTATTACTTTGTTCACTAATGTGTCCCAGTACTTAAAATAGTAGTTGGCAGTTAGTAAGCTTTCAAAAAAGATAAGTTGAATGAAAGAATGAATATAAATGGGACTGGCTACATAAGCTGTGGGACCCATTGTAAAATGAAAATATAAAGACTGTGTTTAAAAATTATTAAAAATTTCATGAAGGTAACAGTAGAGTATCAAACTAAGCATGGGCCCCATCTAAGTAGAGAATGCCATGCAACTATACTTACCACACACCCATGAATCCATCCCTGAATATTAGTAAACATGTATGCATGCTAAACTGGCACACAGTACACTAAATTGTGCCAAGGAATGTCTCACAATAAACAGAGCACTTGAAATTCTGAATACCCTTCTGTCTTCTGTAATCCCCTGAATGGACTACAGCATCATCATGTAAGGTGCTATGTTCTTTCAGTATTCACACCTTATTTGGGAATCTTTGGGCCAGAATTATTCTAGAGAACCTCTTTACAATCATTAGCAAAATTTTCAAGCATCTGTATGTTCATAATAAGAACTGCCACCAACCAAGGAAGAGCTAGATGACAGCTACAGAAAACATATCCTTACATTCCATCATGGTACATACACACACACACACACACACACAAAAAAAAATCCCCACAGAGATTATAGAAATAGATCAACTACAAAGGTTACATAGAGGTCTACATGCTACATTAATTCTCAGTAAATAAATTATACATATATGCATTATATGTATTCACACACACACACACACACACACACACACACATATATATATATATTTAAAACATGTGTTTATCAAATAAGTGTTTGTAAGATAAATTTAGTTTATTACATATCCATAATTTGGTGGAAAGAAACTTTAGGAACAAGTCAAGGACACACATACAAAAAACTGTCACTGATATTTTGTTTTGTTTTTAAAAACAGGGCTTTATAAGATTTATTTCTATTAAAATTGTATATTTTTATATTCTTAAAAAATCTAAATCGTTTAATTACAAAAGTAATGAGGAATGTGACACGAAGCCATAAGGATAAAACACTGTGGCTGGAGCCAAAGCAATGCTATTCCCCAGGGTGAGAAAGACAGAAAGGTCTTGCATCACAAGGGCGAGTCTGGGTGACTGCAAGGTCACCACTTGATGAGTAAAGATAGAGTCAAGACAAAAAATATCAAGTCAGGAAAGTCAGTCCCGCTGGGGAGACAAACACACAAAGCATAACTCACAGTTCTGGAAAAACTCCAACTTTTTCAGCCTCAGTCAGGATATAAATCAGATTTGCAATTAACCATTGGCCATTTACCTGAGGCCAATACAATTCAGGGAGCAGCAAGTCCACCTTTGCCTCCTTCTTGGGTTCTAGAATCTTCCTTTTTCTGTTCCCTAAAAATGTATCAGCCTAATGTCTCAGTGGGGAATTGGGGGACAAGAAGGATACATATTCCCAGGATGGGAAGTTTATGTCACTGGACAACACCAGCTAAGAGGTAAACCCAGAGCTTTAGTCCAACTCAGCTTAGCAAACTCCATGACCCAGAGCAGGTCACAAGATATCCCTATGTCCATTTCCTTGACCAAAGATGGACCAGGATTTCTCCCTATGATCTTCATTTTCTTAATGATCATGATAGTGTGAACGGAGTTTACCAGTAAATACGATAAGCTGTTATTTTTTTTCCTTTGAAAATAAACTGTTTTCCTAATACACAGAGGAAAAAACTGCAATGATTGAAAATCAGTGCATTAAATAATTTGCAAACCTTAAATAAATTCAGGCTACTTTCTAAAATATTTTTCAGAACAAAATAAATATAAACATACCAAAAGAATTCAGCTCACAAAGTTAAAAAAGATTTGGAAAAAAAATCAAAGACTCAACATAATATAACTCAGATAAATTTTTTTTGGCATGCAGAAGAAAATGTGGAAGTACTTTGTCTCTCTTACAACCCAGCCCTAGGCTAGACATGAAAATCCGGTAATGATAAATTAGGCTAACCCAATAAGTGGGTGTATGTACACCTGACATTTGTATCAATAGGATATACACTAGACACAAATTATCCAGACTGTAGTTCTGCAAAGACTAGAAAAAAAGATCAAAGTCCATTTGAAGTGGAAGAATTATAATTTCAAAATTAAGGGAAAGGACAACAGATTAAATTGAGTAGTTCCTGTTGCCCACTATGATAAGCTCTTCAAAGTCTTCATTATTCTTTCTTCTAAAATCAACAACCAGGACAACAAAAGAGAAGGTGGTGGGTGGTACCTTGCCCTGCCATTAGTGGGGGAGGGGAAGTCTAGTGGGAGTTTAGAAGGAAGTAAAGTCTGAATTTTCTAGCCCTATAAAAGTGAAAAATCACTTAACATTTTCCCTTGATTAACTTGCATGCCAAGGCTGATCAATTCACCTAAAATGTTTCTATATTCTACTCAGTAAGCAATTGTGTAATTCTGAAAAATAAGCAAATTTATCTCAATTGTCCCACAACTCCTAGCACCCTTGAAAGTTCCTCCTTTATTCATTGTAATATCCTTAGTAGATATCAGAGCAGTGTATTCCTATGGTTAAAGTAAAATAAGTATCTGTTGAGTCAACAAAGAAGAAATTAATATGTGCCAAAGGCACTTAAATTTGATGATTGTAACCGGGAATGTCCTCTAGTTTCACTTTATTTCTCCAGGTTCCCAATCTTGCCCATGTCTCCAGCCCTCCTCCAAGACCTCCACACTAGAATTTCTGGGCTCTTTTATTTCCTTATTAAGGAGAGATGGAAAAAAGAATGGTGTTTAAACCCATGGATTTTATTATGCTTAAAAAAATTTGTCAACATAAAAGAAAAATTATGTTTAAAAATCAGGAGTAGAGATCTCTATTCCTTCTTTCTCAGTTTCAGATTACTAAAATAACAAAGACATGGCTGTGGCACTATTAAGGTCTTTGCCTTCCACCCTGCCTGCAATTCTCAAATTGTCTATGGCATTGCAGCAAAACATAATAGTGCCACTACAATTTGATTTTATCCTACTTCCTCTATTATTTAGTTTATATTATTTCCCCAGAGACTCTCTTTTAATTTTGCCCCTGCCATGACCCTAAAATGTTCTTCTCATAACACCCTCTTGTCATTCTTCTCTTGAATGCTCCATTCAGATGCTACCGTTTAATGACACACACACACTCCTTTCTCTTTCTACCGCTTTTCAGGCAACACCATTCAACCTTTCCTGTATGCTTCCTGCTCTGAATTTCCTCTGATTATTAAGTAAGTTTTGCTTTGTCTGAGTTTGAGGTGCAGAGCTCATGATGATTTGCCAATATTCTCAGTGTTATATTTTTTTTCCATATCATGTTGATTATCTCTAGCAAAAATATAACAGAAAAGGTCATACTTTCCGACTTTCTACATCCCTAAAGGTCTCTATACAGCACTTCCGTGTTAAAAGGATCAGTAGTGCCTTTAACCAAATTAGGATTCTCTCTCTCAAGCAACAATTGTACAACATTCTTGCATCAAGTATAATTTCATTTGCTTCATTTTTCATTGATTGGCTTATTTCTGTATTTAACAAACGATAAACACCTGGGTGGAAGTCACTTTTTAAAGTCATTTCTTTTTAATAACTTTGAAGAATGTCAATAAACTGAAAATAATTTTGTCTACTCTAGGTAGAGTTGCAGAAACATGTATGTGCAAATTACAGAAAAGTGGCAGCAAATGGTGACACTGGATCCATGGTGTGGTTCTCAGAAACCATCTCACTATTTTAATCTTCACACATTCTGAGGGTATAGCTAGGTTTGCTAGGTTGCTCCCTGACATAGCTGGTGTCTACAGCAGCAGGCATCACAATTGTGGGTTGTTTACAAAACATGTTCACGAGGTTGGTGAGGTCTACTTGGCACTCACTTCCGTGTGTCTGCCTTTTGATGTCTAGAAAAGTGCCACTTGTTAACCAAATCACCACATTTAAAAGAAACTCCCTATGATTTGGAGCCTTGCCTGGCCAGACTTGCCTTCTCTTCTTTAACTCCATTTAAGTCAGGTCTGGTTCAACTTCAAGGCTACAAACTTCAAGGGACTTGACAGGAGAGGGAAGGAAAGAAAATGAGCCTGGGATCCTTTCCTCTTAGCTCTTGTAGCTATCTGAATGGTTTCTTGGTCCATTACTAAGCTTATTTTCTGTTTTAATTTTTCTTTTTCTCACCAATCAGTCATTGAATTGTTTGAGAGTGAAGTTGTAGTTTTTAAAAGTAGTAATTCCAATTGATACTTTGGTGATTATTGAGAATCTAGTCCTCTAAGAGGGTAAGCAAGATAATTGGATTCTAGTACTCACTCTGATTAGCAACAATACGATAGCTAAGGCAAATCCTACCATTATACAGGTAGAGTATCCCTTACCTGAAATACTTTGGATCAGAAGTTTTCAGACTTGGGATTTTTTTAATATGTGCATGCATACAACAAGATGTTTTGAGGATGTGACCCAAGTCTAAACACAAAACTAAAATTTCTGTTTCATATGTAACTTACATACATGGACTGAAAATAAGTTTATATAATATTTTTCTGGGCTGCAGTTTGACTTTGACCCATTATATGAGGTCAGATGTGAAACTTTCTTTTTGATACCATGTTCAAGAATTTCAATTTTGGAGCATTACAGGATTTGCACTTTTGGTTTAGGGATACTCAACCTGTAGATCACTTAATCATTAATTAAGCCTTTCTCCTCTAAAAGAAAATTTTAAAAAGATGAAGAAAATCAGTGAACTGTAGTGATTTATAGAGACACACACAGTAATTTAAGAAATAATATAGGTAAGGAAAATATAAGAAAAGATGAGCAAAATGAATAATAAAACATAACTATGGTACCAGTTGAGGTTTTTAATCAGGAACTCAGATTCTAGGTAGCCCAAATAAGCAGAATCATTTAGATTTTATTTTATCAACTCTATTACCTGTAAAATTGGAACAAAATATATATCTAAACTATTAGACAATGTGGTATAAAAATTTCTTATGTAGTATCTAAAATTAATTACTCAAAAATTTATCAAAGTTTAATCTAAATATTTTTAGAGTACCTATATAGCAAGGTCATTTTAAAAAGTTTGAAATTTTAGATAACTTCAAGATATTGCTTTAACCTGTATGTCAGAGATAGAACGTGCTAAAAATGGTTTATTGCCTCTGAGCCAATCTCAATGTGATCTTTATTTTTCCGTGAATAATTTAAGATCTTAAAAAATACCTTCACCATTCATATAAATCTTGGAAAAATGTATTCCAATGAACATTGCTCAGCAAAAATATCTTCACCATGTTGTCTTCAAATGATCCTCTAATTCATATTTTATAAGAATTGCCATGTTTTGCTAATAACTTTTATTAAAGAAATAATCAATAATTTATCATTTGATACTTTTACTACAAAAGTCACATGTCCACAATAAATATATATATACCTACTACATATACACATACACACACATACACTCATACACACAAACACACAATAATAGCTAGAGAAGATGGCTGAAATGTTCAAGGATGAAGAATTACAAGTGTGAGATTGGTAAATTTATTCACAATGCATCCAATCCATACAAACACAAAGAAGACGGATTCACACATCTTACATTAGCCTTATCATACTTTGTGGCTTAATCTACACACTAAAAACACGTTGGCTTTGTTATTTCTCTACACTTTCACATGAGCTAAAGTGAGACAGCTGGGGCATTGCTCTGTCAGACCCCCTCATGCTTTGAAAAGAAACTTTCACAGTCCATAAAGAAAGATTAAACTACTTCTCACTGCATTATATAATTTTTCATATTTTGGAAGAAAACACAACTTCAGAAAAGCCTGAAAGGGGCGACTCTCAGAACTAGAAATTATACCTCTACTGCTGAGAAGTAGGGATGCCGCAAAATCTTCCTTTCAACTTGCTTCTGGGAATGTCTTTAATGTTCTGAGGTCATGTGCTTGGGCTCTGCATTGTTCCTCTCTTGGCTGGCCCCAAGTCTGTGCGACTCTGTTTAATAAGCATGAGATAGTAACAATCACACCAGATTGTTCATCTGTAACTTGAGATTCCTGGAAGAAAAGTGCTACACAGTAGCTTATAGTTGAATTTCTTTCAGAGCACAGGCGATAGAGGAGGCATTTCTCAGCCTTCCCCCACCTCCCCGACTTTTTCTTTTCTCTTTCTTTTTTTTTTTTTTTTTTTGGCCTTTTACAGTACCAGGGTTGAACTCAGGCCCTGCTTTGTTTACAGAGCATGTCAAAAGAGTTAGGCTTTAGAATCTGTCAAGTGTGGGTTCAAATCCCAAGACTGCTACTTGTTAATGGTGAGAATTTAGGCAAACCATACTGAGCTTAACCTTCCTCATTTTTACAATAAGGATAACATTATATATCCTAGAAAATGCATTTGAAAGTGGCTGACTTGTAATAGACTCTAAAATATTAGTTTTTCTTTTTTATCTTGTTGCTCGTGACATCAAAACAATTATTTCAAGGAAAATAATGTCTTATATAAACAAAGACATTATTTGATTGTCTTTTACTTTTCCACTCTGTGATTTAACAAGTTATAAAATGTCCTAGAAAAGATTAATAAAGGGTTTTTGAACAAAAGTCATATTTTTATTCCTAATAATAAGAGCAACTTGGTCAGTTCTTGATTTTTGCCTAGTAAAAATTCATCGGTTACTTATTGAATAAGAAATAAAAAAGAGAATGTAATCCCTTATCAACTTTTGAGCATTGTCCATTTGTTGGTTTAGGATGAATGAATGTTACAGAACTTGGAATCCCACTCCCTAGCACTATAATAACAAAATCACTGATGATATTGACAACACGTAAAGGCAATATTTGCTCATTGTGTGTTCTAGTCATAATTTTGACATGGTTTTGGTTTTTGCTACATAAGTCTTATGCAAAAATATCTGGGTGATTATGAGAGTCCATCTAAAATCTTACAGTGGCAAAAGGGCTGGCAGCTATAGCAACCTTCACACATAGAGCAGGACCCTTGTCCACAGAATAACAGTCATGTCTCCTCTTTTACTTAGAATTTAGTGGTTCAAAGTGGTTGCACTTTTTCTTCCAAACTTGAGCCAATAGTCTAATGATTAGACTTAAACAATTAAAGTGCCACATATTCATGAAAACTTTGATGAGGCTTATCTTTCTTTGGAACTGTTATTCACTTATTAAGTGATTGGTTCATGCAGAATTAGACTTATGCTAAGAATCACTTCCATTGTTACAATCTAATATTTTATATAGATATTGACACTTTTAAATGTCAAGCTCCTAGAGAAAGCTGAAAATTTGGGGTATGTAATTAAATGTTTGCACTACATCTTACTAAAGGCTCAAATACATAGTAAATAGATTTTGTCAAATAATTATTTTTAAAGACAGTTCCATGTAGAGATGTAACATTAGTCCAATGGCAGATGCAATGTAAGAGTATGTATTTACTTACTATCAAAAACTAAAAGGGATACAAAAATCTGTTTAGTATTTTTAGGAAGTAAAAGGTGCCATTTAAAACATTTCCCCAGATGCCCTGGAAAGAAGCAAATGGTCACAAGAAAAACCTGGCTCTATCCAAAATAATCATTATTAAGTAATGTGTCTGGGAATTTGTGCCATTCCCCTGCAAAAATTAAAAAATTTATAGACATTTCCTTTATGGGAACAGCAGGGTTCTTTTCTCTTTTTCCTATTTCTACTATTTATACTTATTTTTCTCAGGAAAAAAAATGATGAAAGAATATGAAAATTTCACATATTTATATCCTGATTCCATTTAAACATTAAGAATTCAACCCATTTATCTCCTAAAACTCCAAACCCACTTATTATTTCATAATAATTTTACCAGTCTGTGTTCTGATCTTTCAAACACACATATTCCAGAGTTACTTGAATTCTTTAACCTATTAGCCAGAGTGAGCATAACTTTTTCCCCTACAAGTCTTCCCTTTATGAAACTAAATTCAAAAAGATTTTCATTCACATCTCACAAATCACTATCAGGCCTTCAGTATTAATCACATCAGACTCACCAAGGAAGGTCAACTGGTGAAACTAAAGCAGTATGGAAGAATGAGCCATAAAACTTGCTTCTGTAAAATGAGCTCCATCACATATAGCAGCACCTGGATGAAAACATGCCACTAGCATCATGTTGATCCAGGAGGAGCTCCCTCTATGAGAGTTTTTTGTTTTGTTTTGTTTTGTTTTAATCGATTGCACAATTGAAATAAGAAGGAAAACTCAAGAAAGTCCAGGAAGAAATGTCAAAACTAATGTACCCAGAACCCCCTTTTGTAAAAAAAAAAAAAAAAAGAAAGAAAGAAAGAAAGAAAGAGAGAAAGAAAGAAAGAAAAGAAAAGAAAAGAAAAGAAAAGAAAAGAAAAGAAAAGAAAAGAAAAGAAAAGGAGACCTAAGGAAACTGAGACTGGACTTCATGAACAGCCTCCAGGTCCCCTCTCTGATTCCTTGTTCTGTCCCTAATTGGCTTATACAGCAAAGTGGTAACTCTTGGCATTTATGGATCACATGAAAACTTAACCAGAATGTGAAATTCTCAAGTCCATCAGGCCTGGAAGCACATGCAGACAACCCTTGGTTGCCCACCAAACAGTCTTTGCTCCACCTACTCTTCACTCCAGAACCCCAGTTCAGCTCAGTACTGAGCGGCCATGTACTTCAGAGAAGATAGGCCTTCAATAAGCCAATGATAGGGTCAAAAAAGGCATAACTTGCAATTCTGGCCCATGAGACATAAGACTACTGGCAGTTCTTCCGGGACATTTCATCTCTTTTAAAATTGGACATGAAAAGCAATGTGCTATCTTTTTTTCCTTTGGCCCTTGGACAATGTTATATGAGGACAGGTCACTGGAAGCTGCCATTTACAATTATGAAGTAGCAAATATGAGAAAAAAAGACACCATGTTGAGGGTGGCAGAGAGGAAAGATGGGGGAAATTTGGCCATTGATAGTGCTATTGAGTTGCTAAACTACTTCTTTTGGACCTGCTCTGCAACCTTCTTATGAGAAGTAATAAATTTTCCTTATTGTTAAATCATTTGAGTTGAGTATTCTGTTCCTCACATCTAAACACATTTTGTTCTTAGGTATTTCAAATATAATGTTCTCTTATGAGACCAATTATTAAACAATATGTCCCATTTTGATGTTAAAAATCTGTGTGTTCATTGTAACTATGACATAAAATGAGGTATTCTGAAGGTGTTGAGATAAGAAAAAAAGTTGAGAATGATTGAAAAAGCCAAAGTTTTAGGACCCTGTAATTATATTGGAACTGACAATCTCCCCCAGCTTTACTTGGAACCTGCAATAACAAACATATTTACCAAGTATTTTCAAATCCCCCATAAAAAATAAGCATTTTTCCATGATTGTGATATCATACCAATATGGATGCACAAATCCAAGCATTAAAGTTGTAGGGTTAGTTTACCCATGCTAAGAAAACCTATTAGGCAGGATATGATCTTATGGTATAATAAGCAATATGTATTTGATCTCTAATCCCTTGTTTCTGACACTAGAGCTCCTAAACCCCTTATATATAGGTGTGCTAGGAGAATTTTTTGTTCTAATATTTGATATTTGACCTATGCTTCCTGGCACACAGCTAAAATCCTCAAATTCTCCAGAGAGATGAGTATCTTTGGCATGGTAATGACACCACCTGATTGGTGGATGTCACCTTCTAGATAACTTGGTGATGGGAGTGGTCAATAGATGAAAGACCAAAGCACAATTAGAGGGTTGGGACTTTCAATTCCACTCCCACCCCACTTCCAAACAAATGAGAAGTGTTGAGGTTTGAGGTGATCACAAGAACCAATGATTTAATCAAGCATGCCTACATAATGAAGCTGCCATAAAAACCCCAAAGGACTGGGTTTTTTTTTTTTTGGGGGGGGGGTGGTAATTCTGGACTAGTGAACACAGTCATGTGCTGGGAAACTAGCACACCCTAACTCCACAGGGAGAAAATCACCTGTGCTGAATTCCCTTCCAGATCTCATCTTAAGTATTTCTTTATCTGGCTATTCATTGATATCCTTTAGTATAACCCCTTAATCAGTCAAACACTAAACATGAGTAAAGTGTTTCCCTGAGTTCTCTGAACTAACCAAAACAGAAGGAGGGAGTCACAGGCACCTCTAATTTATGTCCATGATCAAAAGTTTTGGAGGTCCATTCCTGTGACTGGCATCTGAAGTGGGGGCAGTTTTGTGGGACTGAACTTTTATCCCATGATGTCTGACACTATCTCCAGGTAGATAGTATCAGAATAGAATTTTAGGATGCCTAGCTGGTGTCTGCTAAAGAACTGCTTAGTTGGTATGTGGGGAAACAATTCCCATACACCTGATATCAGAATTGTTAAGTGGTATATGGAGTAGGTAGGATACTTTGATTTTGCTGGTCTTTATCCAGGTGAAAATTTATATTTTGCTGCCTTACCAGGATATTAACACCCATTACCACCTATGGAGCCCACATCACAATCATTAGTTCTTGCGATTCTTTAGTATAGATGTTGCCTTCGTTTTTTTTTTTTTTAATAAAGGCAGGCAATTTCAATCCACTAGCTTCTATTTAAAGATCAACACACAAAGAAACAACACACAAATAGTACCACCATGGAGACTGAAAATCAGGAAGATATTTGAGGTCTGGGACACCCCCATACCCCTCAGTTCACCTCACTAGACAACAACTTGTTCCGCCTACAGTGCAAAGTGACCCTGTAGAATATGTGCACACTGCCCCTGCCTGACCTTGGCTCAGATTGAGAATCCTCAAGGAACATTTATAGTTCCACATATTTCAAATGAAATCTGTAACTATTATACTGGGCCTTCTCCTTTTGGCTGTGGTAAAGCACAAACACAATGAAATCTTTTGAGTGATTTTTTTAAAATTCCATTATGTGAATAATTGAATTGGGTCAATTCATTTTAAAGTAATTAGATCAACCATATTATATAAAAGATTCTTTGGATTTAATATGTACTACTAATGAAAAAAATGTTTTCATATTAATTTTTGGTAAATATGAAATGTTTCAACTTTAAGCAAATAAAATACATTTTCCTCTGAATTACCCAGATAATTGCCTGACCTCTCTATTTGTCCCTATTCTGCCAATTCAGACTGGGCCAAGGAGAAAAAATAAGTATGCCTTTTTAAGCAGGATAATTTTACTAAGTAAACAATGTAAATACCATAAGAATTTTTTTAAATTCTAGAATGTAGATGTATTTCCACAATACTAGCAAAATAGAACATTTCTAGGTACTCCTCCATGGTTAAGTAATGTTTTACAGAGTCTCTGCTGAGAGACCACATGCTGACATGATACATTTCTGCAGTATGGATATGAAATACAAGATAAAATACTAGATTCCAATTAAAGTCTTGTGGCCCCAGACAGAGCTGGTATATTGGCCTAAAAAGATTCTCATCCACTTCCAGATTCCCCAGGGAGGCTTAAGTATGTTCAATAAAAATGAGCAGTGTAGATTCTTTTTTTCTCTCTTTTTTCATAGGATTTTCCAAAACCTGAACTCAACCCAAATACTTAATGGTAAAAATTTAGATTTCATTCAGTGACAAGGAACAAGAAGATTAAAAGGTAGTTGGGGCAGTGAAAAGATCATGTACTGAGAGGAAATAGATTTGGGTTCTGCTTTCAATTCTGTCACTAATTCACTGAGGTCCCTGAGGACCATGGTTTTCTCAACTCTAAAATAAAGAGGGTGTTCTCTTGTCTCCCACATGTCTCACACTGCAATTGTACTCAATGGCCTTGGTGCAAATATAAGGAATTTGTGTGTAGCTCTGCAAAATGTCTCAAAATACCTTAAGGTCAACTCTAAAATATTTTAGGGCAAGGTAAGTAACTTTTCAAGAAAATCTTAAATGCATCATTTTTTATGGTCTTCAATGTCTACTTCCTCACTCTGATCCCTACCCAGTTTTTAGTCTTGGATAAGGAAAAGCATCATTATTTATCTTTCGAGTCAAGCCAGAAATAAGGAGGAATCCTCAATACCTCCTTCTGTCATCCACTAACTCTCATCTATATCTGGGCCTCCCAAATACCTCTAACTCAATTGTCCATGTTTAAATGTCTACTTCAGCACCCTTGCAGATCTAATCCACTCTATAATTTTCCCAAAACTACTTACCCTACTATATGAGAAAGGATTCTGTAGATTCTTTTTAAAATCAGTTTTGGTCATGTCACTTGTGTGCATGCACACATTCCCCAAACCCTACAATGTTATCTTTATTCCTAGCAGGAACAAGAGAAAAAGAAGTATTTCCCTCTCTTCACCTAGTCTGTGCTTCCTCCACACTGATATTTGAGGGCAGAGGCCCCCTCCTCAGAGAAGCTTTTGCTGGCCTCAATGACCAATCAGATCGCTCTATATGGGTCCTCAGAGATATTCCTCTACTCCATAGCATTTATCTCATTTGTAATTCCACCTGTATTTTTTGTGATTCTTCTGCCTCCCCAATGAGTCTCCAAATTCCACAAAAGCTGAGACAGTGTCACTTTTGTTCAGATCTTTAGACCTAGAAGTTAGCACAATGTTTGACGTGTATTGGATGGTCCATAATACTAACAGAATGAACATTGGATGCTATATTTAGAAGATGAATTTGCTAAATCCTAGACATTCAGAGTGATCTATGGGTCATTGTTCAGGGCCAATCATCTAACAAATTCTTACCTGATATCTTCATAGCATGGCTAAACAATATTCTAAGCAATGGGGACATAGTGATAATGATGACATGTATCCCTTACCTCAGGGTCCTATAAACTGGTTATTAGATTTTATGGTATGATTTCCACTACTGAAGTAGCTAGATTGCAGGAATTCCACTATTAACCAACTCTATGATCTTACAACAATTCTAGGATGTTATATATGATAAAATTGCATCTTCAGTTTCCTCATCACAAGAAGATTAGATAATAATAGCTTGAAGTTCTCATCTGTCAAGTCATTTGTTATTATTAATTACTAAATGATAAAGTCCTACAGGTTTTCTTGGTATAAAGTAATAGCTTATCAAGTAGTTATCATCTCACTTCAACTCATTAGAAGCTTGCCATTTTCTGACTCACATATATCTCATGAGTTGCCTCTCTTGAGTCTTTAATGACAATAGTATTATCCTAGAAGCAAAAATATTTTTAAAACTTCTAAAAGAAGACAAAAGCCCATTTATTTGTCTTAACAAGAGGCATTTATTCTCTAAAAGAAGGACAAGTGAGCAAGTCCATAATGTAAAAAAAGTAAAAGTAAATAGGTGGTTTTACCTTTAATCAAAGACTAAAATTATATATTATTTGGTTAGGGACAAATTAATCATGACAAATATTTCATCAAAAATTTAGACAGTGGTTGAGCACTTGCCTAGCATATTTGAGGCCCTGGGTTCATCCCCAATAACAAACACACACACACACACACACACACACACACACACAAAAGGATGCCAAAGATTAAGAGAAAAATAATATTCATCCCAAATTGTCTTATAATAGTCATGAAATTTAGTAATGATGTAAAAATAAATTCTACATCATGTTAAAGATGAGAATGATTTTAGAGACCTACTAAGTTCAACCTTTTAATTTTTCAAAGTGTGGAAACAAAGACTAAGAGATTAAATTATTTGCTCAAGGTCAAAGGGGGTCAATGACAGCATCTGGCATACACTCTAGATATGGGGCTGGGAATAGCAAAGGGCATGGATTCCCAGCTAAAACATGAGTTTCCTTTCTACATTCTACCAGTTAGTCAATAATTTATTTGAAAAATTCCATTAGAAAATGCAAAATTATACTGAGAAAATTGAAGTTAATCATCAGTTCCCCAGCCCTGTGGAGTTCTATGTGGTTACTGAAGGCAGAGGGAGATAGGAGTTGCCAGGACATCAGGAGGTCCAACGTTAGTCCCATGTACATTTTTAAAAGTAAAAGAGGATATTTTATTCTCATATAAATATTTTAGTCTCACTTCTTTTTAAATTTGAAAAATAATAAAAATGGAAAGAAGAAAATTCTCTTTTATATATCCTTGGAAACCAATTCACCCTCTTAGCTTATTTGTACGTATTCTTCAAGTTCTCAGCATAAATTTCAGAGCTATGATCAAACATTGAGCACTAACATGTTACACTACCACGATTTCTCTTTTTACTAAAGTATAGAGTTGAGTGTCAAAAATAGCATCACAAGTTGTGGGCTTTTAGCACAAAGATCTCATAATTTCATGTCATTCTCTTTTATTTGGTATCATGGTTAAATTGTCATAATGGGGGAGGGAGATGGGTATGCAAATAATGTGCATTACTTGTATAGATGAAGAAGCTGAAAATAAATAATATAGTGAGCCTTTCATAAAACTGACCTCAGCTAAACTTATTTTCACTGTTGAACATGTTTGAGGTCATGTCATTAACAAACAAGTATTATAATTCATATTTCAATGAATTTAAGATAATTCTTCTCTAAAATGTGATGAGAATGTGTTAATCCAAGTTAATAAAAATTTTCAGTTATCTCAAACAATGTGTTAGCAGGCCAGCCTAAGTTAGATATAGTTTCAATTTTTAAAAAATCCCATAATAATAGGGGTATATCAAAGAACAAAAGCCAACTCAAAAGAATTTCCTATGGCCAGAGTTAGAAAAATTTGAACAACAAAATAAATAAAGTAGCATTGAGTTATAATTCAAAGTATAAAATAAATATCCTCAACTGAATGTTAATATAAATAAATAACATTTTAATAAGTAGAGAAATAAAGACAAGTCTTATATGTATAAAAATCCTAAATAAATTCTTTTTCCTAAAAAAGGAGAGACATAACTCTTCACTTCTTCAATCTTCCCTCATGACCTCCTTCCGCAGAATATAGGTCAGAAAGGGGAAAGGGGCAGAATAACTCTAACAGGAGAAACTGAGGAAGGCTACTTCCACCAAGGGATCAAGGTCAATGCCTACAACTGATATCATGTCCTCTTGATATCGTGTGGTCAAAATGACAGTTTACCTCTGTGATCTTCGTTCTCCAACTCCCTATTCCCAGTCTAACCATAAGACAAAACATCAGACAAAACCCAATAGGGGGCATCCTGCAAATGTACCTGGCCAGCATTCCTCAAAACTGTCAAGATTATCAAACACAAGGGAAATCTCAGTAACTGTCACAGCCAAGAGAAGTGGAGAGAGTCGTGATGCCTAAAGGTAACATGGTATCCTGGATGGGACTTTGAAACAGAAAACTCAGGAAATCTGAGTAAACGATGGTCTTTAGTTAATAGTAATGTATCAATATTGGTTCATTAATTTTAATAAATCTATCATATTACTAAAAGATGTTAGTAAAAGAGATTATGTGCAGAGCTGGATATATGAGAATTCTCTATACCAGCTGCTCAATTTTTCTGTAAATCTAAAACTGTTCCACTAATTAAAACATAAAATATGAGTCATATTTTATAAGTCAAATATGTTTGGGGGCTTGGGGGGAGGTTATTGTTATTGTTGTTGTTTTTTAGACAGGGTCAGATTATATTGGCCTTGAAGTCTTGGATGCAAGTGATTTTTCTGTCTCAGTCTCTAAAGTTCCTGGGAATCCCTTGCCACTAAAATCAACTGGAGTCATATTAATTTGTTAATAATCAAAAATGCTCTGCTTAAACCTGACTACATCTCAAAACTGGCTCCTAAAAAAAAAAAAAAAAAGGAGTATCTTTAGATTGGGAATGGTCCAGGCATCAATGGCTCTCAATCCTGGTCATTTATTTAAATCACCTAATGTATTCCAATAACAATATATCAAAATTTCTGCTGATGGGCATTAATAACTTCAAAACCCTATCATATTACAAAAAAGTCTAGTTTTGCCAACAGAAGAATTTCATGTAACCAAATCATATTATTTGCCGTATAATAAATCATAACAGAAATCAAAAGTCACACAGTTTTCTCTCTCTTTAGATATCTGTGGGATTCTGACATCATAAAAATAAGTAAAATAGTGATTATAATCAATTTAACAAATTTGGGGAATTTAAAGCTGAAAATTATGGAACCTTTCTTATTTTTTACTTTCCCTTCCTTGGGAAATTATTTGTTAAGACATTGAAAATGTGTTTTAAAAAAGAAGAGAGCTTGAATTAAGGGAAGAGGAAATGAAATCTTTAAAAAAAATCAAAACTATACTCAAGGCATCTCAAGTTCTGATGAATACAGACAGAATCCCTGCTAGGTCTAGGAAAGCACTATCAAAATCATCCTTAGTACATCAGGAGACAAGCCCTAAGCCCCAGCATAAAGGCTACAAGGTGTGTGACCTCCAGCTCCCAGAGAGGCCCATCCTAACAATGAGGGCTTTCCAGACGCTGAGATAGACTTTGCAGGATCAGAGGTCATCCCTGTCTATTTTTTAAATGCTATTTTAAGAATAGGAGCCCATCGTTGGCCATTCAACTCAAAAATGTGTCAATTATACGCTGACTAATTGAACTCTTCTATGCTATGAAATCAGGAAGCTGCGAAGTTCAGGAACACAAATATGAAGAAAAGAATCCAGGGCTTGTTTTCCCTCTGCTGCACTTCACACTAACTATCTGATCTGGAGAGGTCAGACAGGAGTCTGAAAAGCCCTGGGGATGGCAGAATCTCTCTGAAAAACAGGTATCAAATTAGATTTTTTTTTTTTTTTAAATCAAGGGCAGGGGTAATTCCTACTTAATCAACGGGGCTTCTGTCAGAGCACTGGTTGCTTAAGAAAGCCAAAGAAACCCACAAGGTTTAAGATGGTTCATTCTCAGTCCCTGGATATAGAAATAGCCATAGGCCCTTTCAGTTATGCTTAGCTCATCAAATCAACACTCTGTTCTATGCACTGTGGTGAGGTGAAAACTACCAATCAATCTTTTGGAGTTAGAAGACATGTGGCCCCACCATGACAAGTTAGTAGGCTATTTGAATTTCTGTGCCTCAGTTTCCTCATGGGCAAAATAAAACTAAGAATACTTAATATGTGTAAGGATGGGATTCTTAATATCAAATGGGTAATATATGATTTGCTTTATATTGTATAAGTAGGCAGATAGTACTTGGTATTAATATATTGCTATTGCAAATAATGATATTATTAATAATAGTGGTGTTATTAATTCTTTTAAGATTTACCAACAACCACACTCTCAACTCTCACCGATTTTCAACCTAAACCTTATCTTATATTCCTTCAATAATCCACATTTCTCCTCTCCTTTAAAGTTCTGCTAGGTATCTCCCTCCCTCAGGAAGTTAACTTATTCAATGCTGGTCAGTCACTTTGCTATCAACTCCCACAGGGTCCTTACATGTATAATCAAAGATCTTCCACACCATACCTGGTCAAGAACCATAACATCATTTTAGAGCTGAAAGGGACTCTGGAAACCACCTATCCCTAATGTCTTTATTTTATAAGTGAAGGATGGAAGTTCAGAACATTTAACTGACCCACTGTTTGGTGGCAGAATGGAGACTAAAGACCAGGTGTCCAGAAAATGTTCCCAGCATTATCCAAATCTGACATTAACCTGTGACAGTGTGTTACGGTTTGGACATGAGGTATGTCCCAAAAGCTCCTGGGTTAATGCAAGAAGTCAAACGATTACAGTACAATATTTAATCAGTGGATAATCCATCTGATGGGTTAATAATTTGAATGGAATACCAAGTGGTAACTGTAGGTGGGTAGGATGTAGCTAGAGGAAGTAGGTAACTGAGGGCATACACTTCAGGATTATATCTGGTCCCCCTGGCTGCTTGCTCTTCCTGCTTCCTGCTTCCATGAATGAGCTAAGCAGCTTTCCTCTGCCACACCTTCCTCCCTGAAGTTTGGCCTTACCTTAGGCCCAGAGCAATGGAGTCAGCTGATCATGAGCTGAGACCTCTGAAACAGTAAGCCAAAATAACACTTTTCCTCTTCTAGGTTGTTCTTGACAGGTATCTTGGTCACAGCAACAACAACAACAACAACAACAAAAAAAAAAAACTGATCCACAGTGTTAGCATTATTTCCTAAACAACACAAAGGACCTTTTTAATATAAAGTATGGATTCCTCAAAGCCTCATTTTTCAGGCAATAAAGTCTACAAAGGACAAAGGGGTATAGATGGTTCATCTAAAACATGTGAGTGATGGTTCATCTAAAACTTGGAAATGTTTATTGACAGCACTTAGTATTACATTTTATACACAACAGATGCTCAATTGTTGCTTTTTAAGTAGGAGCAGTTCATATATGAATGAATGAAGACTCAAGAAGGAAGCTGCTCAAAACCTTCATCCAAAGTATACAACTAAAGAATTTGAAAACTTGATCTCACACAAAAATTCATTCCTTTTTTAGAAATTTGAACCTTTAAAAATTAACTTTCCTAAGTTTAAATGCTATTTGAAGACGGAATTCTCCATGTGAAGAGAAGCCAAAAAGCTATCGAGGATTATATTAAACCACTATAGTTTCTAGTTAAAATCCCAGATAGATTGTGAAAAACAAGAGTCACATATTAAGATATGGCTAATGTCATACTGATTAAAATATTACATTTCTGGTCCAGTTACAGACCAATGAGCAATGAAACAAAATGGAGAGTCTAATAGCAGATCCAAATTCACATCAAAAGTGAAGTGTAATAGAAGCAACATCACAAATAAGCAGAGAAAAATAAATGGATCATTTAACTAACGGTGTTGGGAAAATTTGCTCATCATAATGAGAAGTTCTAGTTATATCCCTACCTCACCCTATAAACAAAAATAAATCAAAATAAATTTAAAATAAGTGTAAAATAAGATATTGGAGTTGGCTGGGGGAGGGGGAGAGTCGCTTGATGACTCTGGGTCAGGTAGGATTTTTTAAATGTCAGAAAAAAACAATATCAGTAAAGGGAGAAAAGGAAGGATCTGATTACACTAACATCAAAGATTCCTGCTCTACTAAACATACTGCAGACAATGTTAAAAGACAAGTGACAGATGGAGAGAAGATAGTTCTAATGTATATAACCAAGAAAGATTTAATACTCAGAATAATTTAAAACTCCTATAGATCAGTACAAATGAGAGAGAGGCAACCCCATAGAAAACTGGACAAAGGGTATGAATGCTTCAATAGCTGAAGTAGAATCTGAGTAGTTGATATGAACAGATGTGTGTCCTCATTGATGGGTAATCAGAGGCTTCCAAATTAGAGACATTAATTTATAGCTACACTGATAAAAATAAATAAATATGAATTAAAATACTAGCCACGATTGGCAAGCATGTGGGGAAATACAAATTCTCCCAAGTGCAGGTGACTTTGCAAATATTTGTACAGCTACATTACTGAGCAATCCAGCAATATATAATATAATCATTTAAGTACATGATCTATAACAGGAGTTTCTGAATAAACACAAACATGTATAAAGATATTATAATAGCAAAGAAAGAGGAAAATATTTTAAGTGTGATATATGCACATAATAGTTTATTATATAAGGGCCAAAGATGATAAATTACCAAGGACAATGAAAAACAGTTAAAAAAATTATTGAGGAAAACATAAATAAGCAGTTGAACCTTGTACAGAAGACAATAATGTTGGGATCAAGTTCAGAATATATAGAAAACAACATTGTCTATTTTTCATAGACATTCATATGTAGGAGGTAGATGCTCACCAAGCAGATGGGAATAAGCACCCTATGGGGAGCCAGACTATTGGTAATGAGGTTGGAAGCCAAGGGGAAGGGAAATAAAAGGATCTGAGACTAGAATTATTCTTTTAATGTGGCACGAACCAAGGAGGAGCATTGGTCATATTAATACAATTTTCTACACTTAAATGCTAAAGCAGTTATAAATAATAAAGAGAACATTCCTGAGTTGGAGTGAGGATAGAAAAAGTAAATCACCTATTTTTTAATTTATAAACAGTTCAAGTAAAGAAAGGGGTTAACCTAAAATTCGCTGAATTCAGAAATGTATTTGGATAAGTGGCAAGCCCCTCTGATAGCCCTTTCATAGTCAAGGGGTAATTGAGTGTTAATTCTACTGACCTTATTTGCAGTAGTTCCTCCATCCCCGGAGCATCCCTGGCTGTCAGGCAGCATGCTTTACATAGCTGTCGACTTAATGTTTTTCTTTTGACTGAATTTTTTACCTGAGGCATTTCAGTCCTGTAACTTCAGCAATCAATTTAGGCCCAAAGCAGCTCAGGCCTCCGTGCCTGGAGAAGGAGGCATTTGCATGCAAGCTAACAGCTTAAGCACCAGGGAAATGAGCTAGGTCCAAACAGATGTAAGAAGTAGGACTGTATGCTAAATCACTACACAGCTAATTTACCAGTCATGAAATTAAACTTTGTGCATGATAGTGGGAGAGTCACAAGTACTTGTGCCTGTGTGTGTGTGTGTGTGTGAGTGTGCATTTTTCTGTGGTGTGGCAGTGATCAGTTAAATTTTTTTAGTCTTTTTCAAGTTTTAAACTATTTTTTAATACTGTTTGCCTAATGATCCTAAGCCATTGCTTTAAGAAGCAATCATGAAATTCTAATAGCTAGATATGTCATAAAAGGAGAAGTGGTTTGAAATGTAATTTGAATTGAGTTATACTGAGCAAATTAGAATTATGTTGTTTAATATTTTAGGCAACCCAATTTCTTCCAAAGAGAAGCATATGTTATTAAGAAACATAACTTGCACCAAAAATTTGTCATTATATATTTTTTAATTTTTCCAAAAATAACACAAACTCCAGATTTTTGCTTCTTGCAAGGATACAGGATAAAACATTTGTTAAGATGAAAGAAAACCAGTAAAATCATTTATTATATCCAAACTTTTTAACCAAGGGAGAAATTGCCATATTCATTGACTTTATGTGTAAAAGAAGTGGCTAGGATTCCAGTTAGAAGTTTCTTCCTAGCTATGTTACAGAATAAAAATAATCAAGCCAAAATGTGACTGGCATATAAAGAATCTCAGAGCCAGATATTTGTGGGTATTTGGAATGAGAACAAACAGTTTGCCTCTCAGCTGTACTGGAGGAAAGGAGACCTTATAATGCATTCCCAGCTAGCCCTCAGGGATGACATTTAATAGTCTTAACTCCACCTAACATAGTGCAGCCAGTGATCCCCTACCTAGCAAATCACAATAATTGTTCTCACCCCATTGGTCTGCAGGTCAATGCTGTGAAAAGAAGTAACTCCTTAGTAAAAAAGCAACACATTCATTTATATAAGACAAGAAGAGCAAAGAATCTCAAAAAATCCAAACTGAATAAAGAATAATATTGTCTAGAAACCGAACCTAGCAGGTTTCAGCCCACACTGTTGAAGACAGAAATAAAGGCAAGGCATTCTGTAAGCCACAAGACATTCAATAAATGATGGACATTCTTTGCAGCAGCCTTTGCCCCAGTTATATCTGGATGAACAGACAGAAATTCACTTAGGAGTAAATAGGTCTAGTGGGCAAAAGATTCCTAAAGAATGAGCAGTGTCTCCTGCCCCCAGGGCTTGCTCCTTGGGCGTCATTTATCAGAAGAAATGATTGTTAAGCACACTGCCTTCACAGACCTTCCCTCTCCCTGAATCATCCAGGACCATGGTAGATGGGTTGGCCCCAGGTAACTCTGGTCCATTTTAATAGTGCATTCATATATCCACTCAGAATGCTTTATTGGGACTGAGTACCTTCAACTGAGTGTCAGAATATTATTTTGCACTCAAAATTTCTATCAAGCCACTAAAATGTGGGCAACGAAGGAAGTGGAGGAGGAAAGAGACCAGAGAGTTCTGAGGAGGTGTTTCTCAGTCTCTAAGGTGAACTCAAATCACCCTGGAGTTAATTAAAATGCAGATTCTGACTCTGCAGATCTGAGGAGGGGTGGAGCCTGCACTGTATCACCTCACAAGTGTGGGCCTCAAAGATAGTCTGGCCACAAGTTGAGCAGCCAAGGTTAAAAACAGGTGAAACAAGCAGAAGGGGATAATAGGTAGCAAAACTCCTTTACGGTGACTAATTGATGGGAAAACCAGGAAGTAAATAACTGCACAGTCTACCTCAGCAAGATGTGTCTTCGAGGTGCTGAGAACTCATCTACTGCCGCCTCTGCTCTTCATTTTCCCCCTTAGTCCTGCTCCTTTCCCCATGTGCCTAGATATGCCAGTGACATTATCAGCCACCCAAATACTGCAAATTTACTCTCAACTCCACCTTCTCCTTCCCATCTCCACACCAGACAGACACCCAGGGCCCTCAAGGCAGCCTTCCCAATCTCTTCTGTTTTCTGTCTCTATTCTCAGTGCTACAGCCGTGATTCAGGCCTTGTTGTCTTTAGTGGACCACTAACCTGCCCTCTGAATGGTTATCTTTCACTGTTTTCTCTTTCAGATAGTCTCCCATCATTCCATGCTGCTATTACAATTCTCAATCCCAAATGTGATCTATATCATTTCCCTGTTAAAATTCCTCCCATCTGACATGGTTTCCTGTTTCCTAAGGAACAGAGAAGAAAACCTTGAGTGTGTATCAAAGACCTTGCGGAGGCTGATTCCAGCCTCTTTCTCTGGTCTCATTTACTGTCTTTATCTCTCCATACCTGTTAATCAGTTTTCCATCACTGTGACAAAAAATGCCGGATATAAGCAATTTAAATGGAGAAAAGACATATTTGAGCTCACAGTTTCAGAGGTTTCCGTCCATGGTCAAATTTGGGCCTGTGGCGAGGTTGAACTTCATTACAAAGACAGCTTAGTAGAGCAAAGCTGCTCGCATTGTGGCAGCCAGGAAGCAAATGAGAGAGACTGAAAGGAGCCAGGGCCCCAAAGTCCCCTATGAGGATACACCTTCAATGACCTAACTTCTTCCCAGGAGGACCCACTTCCTAAAGTTTCCACCACCACAAAGACTGGGGACCAAGCCTTCATTACATGGGCTTTTTCCCTCAAAGATCCAATTCAATCTCTAAACTACAGCAACCCATAATAACCCTCTGGTAGATGGTCATTTAAAACACTTTACATGAAAGAAAGTTTACAGGAATGATTTGTCTCCATAAACCCTTCCAAGGCACACCCCCAAAGACCTGCTTCCTCCCACTAGGCCCAAACTCCTGAAGTTTCTATCACCTCACAACACCACCACTAGCTGCAGACCAAGTCTTGAGCCTTTGGGGAACATTCTAGACACAAAAATTAACAAGACTCTTTGCTCCTTTTCTCAGGCACCACTCTTCACATGAATTCAGGTCCTATCAAATTCTGATAAATTCAGCCACTGCATTTCCTCCTCCTAGTGTAACGCATTCCAGCCATCAATCTCTACCACTTTGGGGGCTAAAATCCACCTCCCATTCCACAAAATTGACTGTAAGCAGTGTTTTATTCTGTATGAAAACTTCCAGGTATGATATCTCCTGGCACAGAATAGGTAAATAAGAAATACCACTGGATCAATGAAGAAGGCTAGAGAGCTATCCTCTGTTCCTTCCATCACACAGCTGGAAGACTCGCTTGAGTTTGGAGACAGGGAAGAATCAGTGGAAATTCTCATGTTCTACTGACTCCTACCTTAGCTGTCAAAACAGAAAATTCAGAGTTTTAAGGTCCTAGAAAGCTCAGGAAGCTTTTACTTGGTCATCAAGGTCAATGTCTGAAGCAAAGAGGTTTGTTAAGGACACCAGTATAAGCAGGAGACATGGAAGATTGAAGGTGATATGCAGTGGGAGAGGACTTTGTATCATCTCAAGATCAAAGTTGTCATTCTTTTATTGGCTTCTTTACCTTTAAAGGGATCTCAGAGCAATTTAGAAATTTTAGTAAAGTTTCTGAACTTTTTTTAGCCTGCCCCAGCAAAGTGGTACATGAATATGAGATGAATAAGAAATCAGAGGTACCAGGGACACTAGACCATTATACTTTCTTTTTCAGTTGGTAGTAAGAGCACACCAAAGCTCATGCAATCAGATGTCTGGAGCAACCACAGAAGGAAATTAAGATCTCAAGAAATGAAGACCACATCCATTAATTCAAGTCAATAACATAATCGGTTTTATGAAGACAAAAGAAATACATGTGTCCCCAGTATGGGGAAGTTGTGAACATGTTTAAAAACAAACAAATTGGGCTGGGGATATGGCTCAAGTGGTAACGCGCTTGCCTGGCATGCGCGGGGCGCTGGGTTCGATCCTCAGCACCACATAAAAATAAAATAATGATGTTGTGTTCACCGAAAACTAAAAAATAAATATTAAAAAATTCTCTCTCTCTCTCTCTCTCTCTCTCTCTCTCTAAAAAAATAAAATAAAAACAAGTAGCTTTAGAATGCTGAAGTAAGAAAGTTTCAGTCCACTGTTATATTGCCTTTCTCTCATACTGAAAATAGTAAAGAATGATTGTTCACTCATCTATCCATTCAATCAATCAGCCAACCAGCATATATGGAATTCTGTGGTGGTTTCAACATTGTCCACTAATTCATTGACACTTTCCACATCACATAGGTTAGTTTCCATCCCTTTAAATGGGGCCTGGGGGCATAGCATATAACATTGTGAATGAACTCAATACAGAAAAAATGAGGATGTTGAAGCATCAGAGAAGACATGTAGTTTTGCAGAGTTCTCTTGGGACATATGACTTTTAAGCCTTGGGGCACCATCTAAGAAGTTCACCTACTCAGAAGCTGACATTTTGGAGAGACCACAAAGAGAAACCAAATAGAGATAAAGAGACATACATAAGGAATCTCTGCCATTC
Source organism: Spermophilus citellus (assembly GCF_964194105.1). Classification (NCBI taxonomy): domain Eukaryota; kingdom Metazoa; phylum Chordata; class Mammalia; order Rodentia; family Sciuridae; genus Spermophilus; species Spermophilus citellus. Next base: position 71,015,759 of record NC_138187.1, on the reverse strand, counting down.
CAGTTGTTTGAGTCTTCCCAGCCAGGCCAAAGACATGTGAATGAAGAGATTTTGAAATGAATGCAGCTTGGATACCATGTAACTGTAATCACAAGAGAGATGCCAACCCTGAGCCACCTAGCTGAAATAAATCAATCCCGAGAACCAAGTGAGACAATAATTGCAATAATAATAATAAATAATTGTTGTTACTGTACATCACTGAGTTGGTGTGATTTGTCACAAAGTAACAGACAACTGGAATGAGTGCTTATAGATGTCATGTGCTGTGATGAGTATTAGAGACACTCTTCCCCTATGGAGTTTAGACTTGGGGACCCAGTGCTCTATGATAATGTGGGCAACAATGCCCTGGTCTCCATGATTGTGCTGTCCAAATAGTAAATATTCATTTAAATAGAGACATGCTAATATTAAAAAAAAATCAGATAAGTGCTAAAAGTAAATGAATAGCCAGCCAACAGAAGTGATTAAAGGAAGGAGTTCTTAGGACCTGCAATCAGAAAAAAAAAAAAAAAAAAAAAAAAAAAAAAAACAGAAGAACACAGGAACTGGGCTAACTGCCAAAGATTGGTGTGAGTAAAATGTGCTGGAGAGGGAGGGGCTCTTTATTCTAAGTGGTTATATGAGTTCCTTTGGGGGAGAGTTCCCATGCAGGAAAAAAAAGTATGAAGAAAAAGAGTAGAAAAATCAACAAGAGGCAGACAATTGAGGGTCTTCAAGGGCATCGTAAGGTTAAAAAAAAAAAAAAACTAGACTTCATTTTCTAGGCAAGAGGAGAGTCCTAAAGGTTTACAAGCCACAGATTTGCCATTACGAAAAGTACAGGGGGAGAAACATAGATCAATGTACTGGAATCACACCAGAGGCAGAGAGGCCCATCAGAAGACCCTTAAAATAACTGTCATATTTAGGAGATCTTTCACTCAACTTCCCTCTTCCACTATGACATGCCCCTCACCTCAGTTCTTCCAAAATATCCTTTTTTGCCGCTCTTATCTGTTGCAGCCCTTTCTAGTCTATGGTGCCATGACATTCTCTTAATGACTCATGTTGTCTTGTGCTGGGGATTCAGTTATTGGTAGGATTTCCTGGCTGTTCTCAATTCAAGGGATAAGTCGACTCCTTCCATCACCAGGCCCACTGACAGTTGCTTTCTGCTGATCCAAGAAATTCTTCGTGCTTGCTGTTTGTTTTGACTATTTGATCCTCAGGGCTCTACAGAGTACCACTAGTTCACCGACGCCTGACAGGTTCTATACTGAAGTGAACGATACAAGTGCAGACATGTTCAAGTGTACCCTGAAGTAGAAGCATTCCTGGTTTCTGGAAGAGATGACATGTAATAACAATTATATGGTGCTTTCATCTTCAAAGCCCTGCACAAACATTATCTAATTAACCCTCACTACATACTTAGAAGGCGGGGAAGCATCATTAAACCTGGGTTGCAGGAGAGGAGATTGAATGACAAGCCCTCCACTGGAAAAGTTCTATGTTGGTGCCAAAACTAGCAAAGAAGAACTCCTAACCCTCCCTCCTAAACCAAGGTCAAGGAAGAAAATCAACAGTGAGATTTTAAAGTACATTGCAAAGGTCATGTCTAATATCTCCTCTTAAAATTTTATCAGAGAAGAGGAAAATAAATTGTGTTCATACAGGGAGGCAGGATTCTAGGGTGCTAGTGTTAGATCAGTACTGTCAAGTCCTGTGACCTCTCCATACTTTGAATTCTTTATCTGTCAAAGGAGCTCTATCAGTTTGCAATTCCCAACACATAGCAGCAGGACTAAAACAATTCATGAAAAGGCTGCTCAGAAAATGAACTCTACTGAGGTGCTAGGATATCAAAATGTTATCAACTGGGAAAATTTGTAAGAGAGATGTATCCTCATATTCCTTTTTTACATACTTTCTACCTCTTTCTGCCACATCCACACAGAAGCAATGTCCCTCATTAACTCTCCAAGCTGCATCCTCAAGATCTCTCTCTAGCAAACTTACCTTAGAAATAGACTCCACAATCACTGTCATAATGATTTAGAATCAAATGAAGTTTTGATAAAATCAGAGGGGGTCCTTACCTTTTAATAGGAGCCGAAAGTACTCTTCATTCAAATTGAAGTCCTGACCATGGTCTTCCAACTATAGGGAATTCTCAGGGGAGGTATCTGAATGGTGGGGCCCTGACATCATACCACCCATGCTTGTAACAACCTCAGTGGCAGCCAACATTTTTGACTACTTACAAGGACCCAAGCTCTGTTTTGAAAGGAAGTCTGGTACGTGGCTGACAGGATGACCTCTAGACTTTCTACTTCTAAGAAATTATTTCATCTCTGTACCTTTGCTTCTTATCTCTAAAATGGGAATAAGCATGCCCCCTCTCATAGTTATTGTGATGATTAAATGAATTAATGCCTATTAAGTGCATAGCACAGTGCCAGTTACACAATAAGCACCAAAATGCAGTGATTATTATTATAAACACTGACTTGCACTAACCAGCATGTGTTAGATGATCACCAGTTAATAAGCACTAGTCCCATTTTATAGATAAAGAGGATGAGGCACAAGGCTGAACACACTGGTTCTAGTCAAACAGGTAATCGGTAGTGGAGTTGAGACTCTCATAGAACAGCCTGAATGCAAAGCCCAGCCCTGGCCATCAAGGGGCATTACATGGGCCTCTCTGCTTCCAGGGTCTTTCAGGCAGCAATCCTGGCTGCCAATTGCCAGTCTAGGTTCAAGTCACAACTGGCCCACATCAAATGCACCAAGTTCTCTCTCTTCTCCCTATCTTGATATCTTTATCTTTGAAACAGACATAATAGCTACCATACAAGTTGGCCATAAAGATCAAAAAACTTGTGGAAGGGGATTTTGAAAATTCTAAAATGCTCTCTCTTCAAATGTAAGGGACTATTATTATCTACTGCAAGCTGAGCTAAAATGTGGCATCTCTGAGTAAGAGGTCAAAGAACCCAAGTTCCACAGGTTTTGAAAGGTCACTTGTGATTCAGTGGTTCCTCAGTTCATGGATATGATTGGCAGCCCAAGAAACCAGGTCAGAGCTGAGTTCATAGATCTGAAGTCAGGTACCAGGTGGGGCATCCCACCCCAGGAAAGACCTTATCTTTCAATCCTACTGGGATCCCCACCATGCAGCCCTCCCCAGCAGGTCATGAGGAGGCAAACCTTCATCTACCCCATAAGCCAGAAAGCCTTTCACCTACCAGTCACTGTGTAGTTACCATTCAGTTCCTCAAGCTTCCTCCAAGTCTGTGTACCTGACAAGGGACCCTCTCGACTGTGGAATCTGGAGTTCTCTGAGGAAGGCAGGATGAAAGGGGGATCTTTGTAGCATATGTAGGATTCCAGGGGTTTTGGCTCAACCACAGGCACTTTGTAAGCCCTCCTGTGTTTTCCTGTTTTATGGCCAAGCAATTCTGAAGTTTCCAAAAGCACTGTGGGCCATTTCTGGTGAGTACTCTCCTGAGAAACCTGAAGAGCATGCATACCAGGCCTTATGAAGAGCATGCATACTACAACTTGTTGGGGACCAGTTGTTCTCCATGTGTTGCTTTTAAATTCCCAAGGGCAAAGGACCCAAATGGTATTGTTGGAGGATACAAGCAAGCATTTTTAAATTGCTGATTATTTTTTAATGGTAGCAAATCTGCTTTCCCAGTAGAATCAAAATGATCACTTTTAAAAATCATCACTTTCCTATCTTGTGATTTGGTTGACAAAACCCACCATCCCTTATCCCAGAAAAAGAATAAACAAAGGACAATGGGCAGTTCTGAAAAGACAATATCCAGTATGATCCCTTTCCGTCCTCCACCTGCAGTGGTGGCCCAGGTGCCAGGCTGATGAAGGTGACAAGGTCCAGGGATAATTATGCTAGCAGCTTCAGAGCTGCCTCTGGGATCTGTCACACTACCAGGCTGCTCATTGCCTGCCACACTGCCAGGCTCCTCTGAATGCTATTTCCTATCCTCACAGCTTGATTTCGCTACAATTTGCACATACTTTACGACTTATGAATAATGCCCCCATTCAAATATGTCATGGGATACAGTATATTTTGGGAACCACTTAATGGCAAAGGTGAGTGATTTGCCCAAGCTCGTATATATTTTCAGATCCCTACTTCCCACTGTTTTCCAAATACCACCCCTGGTTCCCAGTCTTTGCCTTATTGTCACAAGTGTTATCGTTTAGCATGTATCAACTATGCTCTGTTGAGCCAGGCGCTCTAGCAAATGAATAGAAACATAATGTTCCTGCCAAGTTGATTTATCATTTAAGCAGAGTGAGCAAGAGAAGAAACAAACAGTAGGAGAAGATGCACGACTCACACTGAGGTTAGACCATGGCAAAACTGGGCCAGATGTCTTCGCTGTGCAGCATCCTGATGCCTCCCACAGACAGCTGCTTCTTGGAGGGAGACTATTCTGGGGTGAGCTTTAAGGATTTTTTTTCCCCTGAAAGAAGGCTATCACTCTGTTTTTAACATCCCCCTGAAACAGTATCCTGGTCCTTCTTCAGGCAGCCTTGCTGGTCATCCACAATTCTAACTCACAGCTTCTTTTTCCCTTCAATCTGTTACCCTCATCCTGTTATTTAATCAGGGAAGAGGGCAGGTTTGAGAGCACTCTACACCCCGCCGAGGGAAATCTTTATCACTTCTTTTTTGTTAGAGCAGGCTTTTTGTATGTCTGGGTCCCTACATTCAAAAGTAAGCCAATGCTGCTTTCTGTCATTTTTCTCCTCTACTGGCAATTGGGTGACATTAGTACTTTCAGCTATGCTGCTTTTTATTTTAAACCAAGTATTGTTTACAATTATTAAATAAATCTAAAATCAAGGAGTTGGGAGAGAGTCAGAAGAGTGTATGTCAGGTAAGATCTCACAAGACGTAAGTTTTAGATAAGCAGAGTTTCAAGATCAGTGTAGGACAGGGAGATGCAAAGTTAAGGATTGGGAGGAGCCGGCAGCTGCTCCATGACCCACACCCCAGGGATGAAGGCTGCTTGAAAGCCTTTCCCTGCAAGGGTCGCGCCCACACCAAAGTCACAACATGAGCTCAGGAAAGGACTTGTGTACACACTGAGGTTAGACCATGGCAAAAGCTTGTGGGAATTCTGTCCTAAGTCCTAGGTTTGTCCCACCCGGACCGTGGGGGCCTGGCAGCATTTCTTTTCTTTCTTTTCTTTCTTTTTTTTTTTTTTTTTTTTCTGCTTTGACAACCCCTCTTCTGTGCACTCAGCTGAGCTGAGACTGGAAATGCTCTGTATAGAGTCCTTGCAAGGAGAGGCAGTTGCTTCCTGAGGGCTGCTTCCCCCAGCTCTCCCGGAAGCCCTCCCTTTTGCACCTGGTGTGAATACTCATTGCCAGACAGTTTAGCTTGATTCTCTTTGAGGCTCTGATGGTCTCTGCCTAGAACTGGTACCTCCAGTTAATCTCAGAGAGGTAGCAAATGTGTGCATCCTCTATGCTCAGCTTTAGTTTGTCATAGGTACAACAACCTATGAAAAAGAGTCTTGTTTTTAGGCTATTATTTAACAGATATTTTTTTAACTCCTAAGATTTAAAAAGTCTAGAAATTTCCCAAAATATACTCAGCTAGCATGAAGTGAGGATCAGATTAGTATCCAGTCTGCATGCCTCCCAGATCCAAACTCAACTAACTACCTTTTAGAACCACAGTGATTGCAGAACACAAACTTCCTCTGCTAAAATGGGAAGTCAGTCTTTTTTTATATGAAAAAAATCATTATGATTATTTGGTTCTCATTAAATATATTTTTATTTACTGACATCATGTGGTCATGCTCTTCAAACAGAGCTGTTTCACCTCCTCATTAGACTCCAAGGATTCTCAAAGGTAAGGACCATTTTTTCTGTTTTAAATTATTTTCTTCTTTGCTTAGCTTCACTAAGGTAATTTTCAACCTCCAACTGAATTAAAAAGTGTTCCTAATCTGCCTAACCTGGCAGGGTATGGCTTGCAGTTTGTGGAATGGAATTTTGTTTTAATAATTTTTTTATAACATTTCCAAAAATCCAGCTGAAGCTTCAACACAAATGTGTCACTTCTGAAACCAAAGAGTATCTAATGATGCTTCTACACTTATGCTCAGGGAGAGACCTCATCCCTTAGTCAAAGGGGGACCAAGGACGCCCCTGAACCTGGAATCAGTACCAGAGTCCTGTACTCTCCCTGCTCTGGTCAATAAAGGATATGTGTGCTGTGGACAAGACTCCATCGTTAACTTGTTCCCATGTTTCCTCTGACCAAATCTTCATGATATCCAGTGTTATCATCATTTTTTTTCAAAACACAATTATGCTCATACCCATGCCTGGCCATCAACAATATGGCAGTCTTTATCTTAGAATATGCAATGTAAATGTGTTAGATCAAGTATTTTAGCAAAGGCATAAAAATGCCCTCTAAAAATTAAAAATGTGAGGTGTGTTTTTGTGTGTGCAAGTGTGTGTCTGTGTTGCTGAGGGTCTCATGCATGCTAGGCAAGTGCTCTAACATGAAGCTACATCCTCAGCCCCAAAATGTATATTTTGAAGACAGACTTTAATACACTATATATCATTAAAAAAATAGAGCAGAAGGCCACTATAATGTTAGGGTATAGTATAATGTTTTTAATGTACCATCAAGAAATTAAAAGAAATTTAACACTCCCATGATGTATTGGTAAAAAGCTTCATTCCCTTAATTCACTAACTCATTTCACACTGATTATTTGAGTCTTGACTTATTTCTTATTTACTTACTTAGAAAAAGAAATTATTGTAAGATACTATTTTAATTGAGGGAAAATCATATTATTTCCAAAGAATTTTTTAAAAAAGAGAAGCAAAGTAAAGGTACCTGCGAAACTAAAAGATCATTGGCCCAATTTCAAGTAGACTTTGTGCATCCTTTTCAAGGACCCAGAAGTATCTGTCAAATTGATCAAAAGGAAATTCCCCTAATGAATGAGCCCAAGCAAACCTCAACATGGGAACACAGAGTAGAGTCCAACTTAACCACAGTTTCCGGGTACCATCTCCAGAAAAAAATTCAGAGAATTTACACATCATCTGAATATATAAGAGCAGGAAAATCATCAGGGCAAGGCAAATAAATCAACTATAACTTTCATAAAAAACAGAAAAATACTATAACTGCAGGTTCATATTCTCTTAGGTGGACAACTAGTTAAAATCATCTTGGGTGTTACTATAGCTGTAATCAATTTTTCTCAGCCAAGTATAAATTCTTCCAATATAATTCATATTTATTTAAAAGTGTAAAGACTTAAAAAGACAAATTTTAAAGTAAATTGTTCTCAATATCAAAAGTCTTATGAGTATGATGTAGAGTTTTTAAAAATGTGTACCACTTGATTCCTATCTCTGTTTTACTAGGTAGCTAGAATGTATCACAATAAAATCCTTGAATTAGAGGGTGACATTGGTTTCCAAAAGTATGATAACAATATTTTGCTCTTTTTTACTTATCATCCTGTAGTGGAAGTAAAAAGGAAACAACCCTGACCTGAATATTCTTGCCATTTGTTGCACATGATGAAGACTCGTACAGAAAGACAGGAGGAATAGGCAATGAAAATGTGTTTCTAGGATCTTCTAGAAATAGTTCCTCTATTTCATTAGCACAGTCTGATTAATGAATCAATTTGGAGTTTGAGCCTAACTTTTTGGTAAGACTTGACACCCAACTTCAGATAATCATAAATTTTCATTTTAAAAATAAGCATGAGGAAGACAATTTTGACCACTTATATGTGCTTTGACTCTCTGGTCTATATATATTTTTTAAATATGTAAAGCGTTTTGGTTGTAGCTATAAGTACTCATTAACTTCATCATCAGAAAGCACTCATTAAATCCTAATTGAGCCAGGTGCTTGGATTAGAAATGGCACCCTGAAATTTCAAGTTGTGGAAAGCTTCTCACTGTACTTATAATGGAAAGATGCCTGTGTCTACGAATGGTTTAGCTTCACATATTTGAAAGTACGTTCCATCCCAAGAGATTTGTTTTGTATGAGTCTCTAGATAGCAAGATGTAAGATGAGAGTGGTGAAGGGGGATGGTATATGCACTTGCTTGCAAACAGGTACTGGTGTCTATCACTAAAATATAGATATGCACATATCTATATTTCCCTGAAATAAGTCCCTATAATGAAGGCATGTCCCCCTAGAGAGTAGCATATTTAATTAGAATGGATTTATGTGCAGCTTGGCTCACCAGGATAGCCTCAAGAGATGAACGTCTTGTTATGGGAAAGCCCAAGAGGTGTAGCCGCCAATCTTCCTCCAGCAGACTCGGCACAAAATGAATTGTAAAGCACAGCATGTTCTTCCTGCAATAAAAATAAAGAGCCAGTCACTGGTTTCTGCCCATGTTTCAAGAATGAGTTCTTAGAACCCAAGAGTCACACCTTTTGCAGCAGCAGGTAAACATGCTTCTACAAAGTTGAAACCCTGAGAACCAACCCATTAGCCTCTCAGATGCTATAATTTAGCAAGGAGGCAGGACTCTCTTCTACCCCAACTTCATATCATAACGGATTTCTAAATACAAACCTCTCAAATCTTTTAATTGCAAATATTTCATTCATCCCTCTCTAACCAAAAAATTACTCTTGATAATTTTTTGTCATTAATCCATTTTTGTCATTAATCCTTTCTAAAGAAAACAATTTTCTTTGAAATAAAATATTTACATCTCTTTTTGCATAAAGAGAAAAAAACAATAATTTTAAAGTTATGGTATTTAATGCACTTTGAATTTAAAACTAAAATGATTCATATTAAAATATTTGTTATTAAAATCTTAAATAACTGAAAGTCCAGAAATCCTATGTTGGTATAGCTCCTTTAAGTTGACAAAAAATAGTATAAATCTTTACAACAATACTTTTGAATGAGGCAAGGAAGATATTACTATCATTCCTATCCAGCCAACAAATTTGACTATCCTCTGATAAATTTAAAAACTCTGAAATGATTAGAGGGCACAGATCCAAATAATAAGAATTTTAACTTAAATTGCAGACTGTGTCAAACTGAAATGGGATTGAAAGTGCCATTTATACATGCATCATTTTTATTGGCTGCCCAGAAATTTCTAGTATAAACCTAATCTAATCATTACCAGCATTCATTTTAAGGTGATTCCATAGTCATGTAAGAAGCAATAGCCTGAGGTCTAGGGTCACCCCTCTTGTCCAACATGTGTAACTCATGTGTAAGTCAGCTTTCTATCACTGCAATAAAATATCTGAGATAATTAACTTAATAAGGAAACAGGTTTATTTTGGCTCATGGTTTTAGAGTTTTCAGCCCATGGTCACTGATGCTTTGGGCCTGTGGCAGCACAGTACAACAGAAGCATGTGGGGGAGAAGGCCTGTTCACTTCATGGCAGCTGGAAAGCCAAGAAAGAGAGAAAGAGGAAGGGGCCAGGGTCCTGCTATCCCCTGCAGGGGCACTGCCCCTGCGACCTAACTTCCTCCCACTAGGCCCCACCTCTTAAAGGTTTCATCACCTCCCAATAGTGTCAAAGGCAGGAGATTAAGCCTTCAAAACATTAGACCTTTGGGAATGTTGATGATCCCAACTACAACAACCCAGAATAACCCTTTGTTAACAAATCACTTTACCTAAAGCAGTCAAATCAAAGAAAGTTTGCCAAAATTATTTCAGTGTCCTATCGTGCATACGTACTAAGCTATCTTGGTGACCATTAACCATTCTGGTAAGGCTTTTGAAAAGTGCTTTACCAGGAAGCTTTCTAAATAAACTGCAGATTATTTAGCAGAACTGAATCAAAAAGAAACTTTCCAAGGTTTAGCAAAAAGGCACAGGCAAAGAACATAGCCTGAAATAATGACTAGGCAGCTCAAGAAGAAGGAAAAAAGAGTAGAAAATGCCATCCCTGGATTCATTATGCCTCTTGAACTGCTGGGAGTGAAGTTAATTTTTAAATGCTTTGAGGTGATTAAGAAGCAGGGCATCACTCTAAATGTAAATAAGTCCCTTTTTCATTTCCTTGAAGCTGACTCGGATTGGGGCAGTCACCAGCTACTTAGCCTGCTGATAAATTTGAGATCTGTAGTTTAGTTCATAATTAACCCTGTCTTCTTAGGAAGCCCAAGTTTAGTAAACTCATTTGTAAATACAAGCACACCCAGAGACCTTGTTCTCAACAGGTTCACTGGGGAAACATCGGTTTGTCACAGAAAGCCATGTTAAGATCTGAAAGCCTTGTTTTATTGATGATGGATTGCTGACCAAATATTTGGATGAAGGTGGTGTCATTTCCTTCAACCAACAAATCTGAGAAGTAATTTGAGAGAACATCTTAGCAATTGAATTTTTGGTCCCTTTTCTGATAACAAGATTTCTGTTCCTTCAACTTACAGCTTCTGGAAAGAGCCCAATGAATTATTTATTTCCCACTCGCTCACTCTCCCTGCGTAGGCTGTATTCATTCCTCTATCTTATCGTAATAAGCCAGGTCACCCCTGAACTGAACTTAAATCACGACTGCTTGGCATTGCCTGCTTTATGGGTCTGGATGGCCTACTTTATATTGTTTGTACTTCACTGAAGTCAGTGTGCTGGTGTAAGATTGTATAACTGCTTTACCCCGGGAACCCTCATAAAAATGAGAGGGTTGGCTCATAAAACTATCCCACTGTGCAAAACTGTAAATAGCTTCCTCAGAGGCAGGACGAATCCAAGGCTGCAAAAAGTGCATACCTTTGGTGCCAGAGAACAGAACCACCCCCTCCAGAGTTTGTACCTCCACAATCCGGTGGATCCTGCTTGTCCTGGGAATTGAAATGCCAATTGTTCTATCCATGTTTTGCAACTCAACACCATTTCCTCACCCCTATTTCCCTTCTGTTTCCGCTTTGCCACTGTTTGCAGACATGGGAAACAGGCCAGAGGGCTCAGATGAGGACAAGGCCCCTGCTGAGCACAGTCATGTTGACAGGCCAACTGACAATCTCTCATCGTCCTCACTGTGTTTACATGAGGGATTAAATAAATAAACAGTCTCCGAACAGCTGCTGTTTTTGCTATCTGTTTTCAAGTTTCAGGATGGTGTTCTAGAACAAATAACCCTACCCTAATAGGTTGGGCAGAAGTGAATTCAGGGATTATTAAGATGTCTACATTGTTTGCAGTACTTCCATTACCAGCACACTGGGACACATGTTTTATCTTCTTCAGACAGTCACTAAATACAACCAGCACCTCAATTTGAAAAGAGTTTTCTTCCCAGACTGTTTTCTTGGGAAGCAAGAAAGGAATAGAAAGGCAACTTCACAGCTGCAATGCAACGTGGGAGAAAGGCTGCCCTGCAAAGACCTACCTGGGAAAGACAGCTCTTTCATTCACAGGCAGCATCAATTTGAGCCCATGCAAAGTACATTTCACCTTTCCTAAAGCAACCAGACCCGAGGGAAGAGCTGCTAGAAAGACAGGGTAGCCCAGAGCAGTGGTTATCAAAGAGGGGCAAATTATCATCATCTGAGAAGGTATTCAAAATGCAAATTCTTAGGCTTATGCATAAGAGAAGTTGGACCTAGAAATGAATGTTTTAAAATGCTCTCCAGTAAATTTTGATGTGGTTAAAGTTTTCAAACAACTCCTACAAAGAGTAAGCACAGAGCAGGGCTGGAGTCTATCATCAAATCATTTTGATTTAGTGAATACATTTCGCATATTAAACCCTAGTATAGGGCCTACTGATAGAAATATTCCATAGCTGTTAGTTATAATTTCTTTCATTCTTTTGAAATGGAAACACCCTAGTGTTCCCATTGGAACAAAGTATATGCACCCCATGGATAAGGGTGGATACATTCCAAGAAGCCCAGTAATGGCCTAAACCTTACATACACTGTTTTCCTACATGCCTATTGATAAAGTTCTATTGTATAAATTAGGTAAAGTAAAAGGTCAACAATAATAAATGATAACAAAATAGAACAATTATAATAATATACTGCAATCAAAGTTAAGTGAATGTATGTGCTCTCTCTTACCCTCTCTGGCTCTCTCTCTTTCATCTCTTCATACTACATATTTTTAGACTGTGGTTGATGCAAGTAACTGAAACCACAGAAAGCCCATATAGATATGGAGTGATGACTGTGTGTGCTCAAAAAATGAAATACACAAATGAATCCCCACACACACGTCAGGACTATATGTGATTAGTTTTTGTCTTGCCAAGAAAAGCGCTAATGACAATGCACGTTCTCTGCTTTTCAGAGAACAAATTAGAAAAACGATTGTACTCATCTCTGACACCCTGAGACCATCAAATGCATTTAATAAATGGAATAGGTAAAAAGAGGTGGAGGGAAGAAGAAGGGATGGAAAGGGTGAGAATTGAAATTGGTTGTTTTTCTGAATCAATATTTATATGGAGACAGTGGCTCTCAGCATTTATTTCACCAAGTAATCTATCCTAGAGCTGTGAAAGAGCTTTAGTCCCTTTTTTGCTTCTTCCCTTCAGTTAAAGCAACTTTTATTCTGATGAAAAACTACATTCACAGGGATGCAAGGTTGGTTCAACATATATAAGTCAATAAACGTAATACATCACATCAACAGACTTAAAGACAAGAATTATATGATTATTTCGATAGCTGCAGAAAAAGCATTTGACAAAATACAGCACCTCTTCATGTTCAAAACACCAGAAAAACTAGGGATACTAGGAACATACTTCAACATTGTAAAAGCTAACTATGCGAAACCCAAGGCCAACATCAATCTAAATGGAGAAAAACTGAAAGCCTTCCCTCCATAAACTGGAACAAGACAAGGCTGCCCTCTTTCACCACTTTTATTCAACATCTATGGAAAAATTCAACACATCAATAGACTTAAAGATAAGAATACAAAATACAACACCCCTAAATGTTCAAAGCACTAGAAAAACTAGGTATACTAGGAATACATCTCAACATTGTAAAAGCTGCTATGCTAAGTCCAAGGCCAATATCATTCTAAATGGAGAAAAATTGAAAGCATTCCCTCTAAAAACTGGAACAAGACAGGGATGCCCTCTTTCACTACTTCTATTCAACATAGTCCTTGAAACTCTAGCCAGAGCAATCAGACAGATGAAGAAAATTAAAGGGATACAAATAGGAAAACAAGAACTTAAACTATCCCTATTTGCCTACAATATGATTCTATACTTAGAAGATCCAAAAAAACTCTACCAGAAAACTTCTATAACTAATAAATGAATTCAGCAAAGTAGCAGGATATATAAAATCAATACCCATAAATCAAATGCATTTCAATAGACCAGTGATGAACCCACTGCAAAAGCAATTAGGAAAACTACCCCATTTACAATACCTTCAAAAAAATAAAATACTTGGGAATCAATCTAACAAAAGAGGTAAAAAATCTCTACAATGAAAAATACAGAACACTAAAGAGAGAAATTGAAGAAGACCTTAGAAGTTGGAAAAATCTCACATGCTCTTGGATAAACAGAATTAATATTGTCAAAATGGCCTTAATACCAAAACTATTATACAGATTTAATGCAATTCCTATTAAAATCCCAATGTCATTCTTCATATAAATAAAAAAAGCAATCATGAAATTCATTTTGAAAAATAAGAGACCAAGAATAGCCAAAGCAACCCTTAGTAAGAATAGTGAAGCAGGAGGCATCACAATACCAGACCTTAAACTATATTATAGAGCAATAATAACAAAAATGGCATGGTATTGGCACCAAAATAGACACGCAGACCAATGGTAAAAAATAGAAGACACAGAGACAAATCTTCATAAATACACTTATGCTGGACAAAGGCACCAAGAAAATACATTGGAGAAAAGATAAGCCTCTTCAACAAATGGTGCTAGAAAAACTGGAAATCCATATGTAGCAAAATGAAATTAAACCTCTATTTTTCACCCTGCATAAAAATCATTGCAAAGTGAATCAAAGAATTAGACACTAAAACAGAGACCCTGTGCCTAATAGAAAAAAAAGTAGGCCCAAATCTTCACCATGTCAGCCTAGGACCTGGCTTCCTTAACAAGACTCCTAAAGCACAAGAAGTAGAAATAAGAATCAATAAACAGGATGGATTCAAACTGAAAAGTTTCTTCTCAGCAAAGGAAATGATCAATAACATGAAGAGAGAGCCTACAGAATGGGAAAAAAATCTTTACCACATACACCTCAGATAGAGCACTAACCTCTAGGATATATAAAGAACTCAAAAAACAACACCAAAAAAAAATAACCCAATTAATAAATGGGCTAATGAATTTAACAAACACTTCACAGAAGAGGAAATATAATCAATCAACAAACATATGGAAAATTTTCATCATCTCTAGCAATTAGAGAAATGCAAATCAAAACTACTCTAAGATTTCATCTCACTCCAGTCAGAATGGTCAGAATGGCAATTATCAGGAATACAAACAACAATAAGTGTTAAGGATGTGGGTAAAAAGGTATGTGCATACATTTCTGGGGTTGAACTGCAAAGTAGTGAAGCCACCTTGAAAAGCAGTATGGATATTTCTCAGAAAACTTGGAATGGTGGTTCCACTTCTCAGTTTATACCCAAAGGACTTAAAATCAGCATACTACAGTGATACAACCACATCATGTTTATAGCAGACTAATTCACAATAGCTAAACTATGGTACCAACCTAGACGCCCTCCAACAGATGAATGGATAAAGAAAATGTGATACATATATACAATGGAATATTACTTGGCCTTCAAGAAAAATGAAATTATGGCATTTGCAGGTAAATGGATAGAATTAGAGAACATCATACTAAGTGAAATAAGCCAGTCCCAAGAAACCAAAAACCAAATGTTTTCTCTGATAAGTGGATGCTGATCCATAGTTGGGCAGGTGAGGAGGGAAGGAACTTTGGATTGTGGAGAGGGAAGCGAGGGGAAGGGTGAGGCTGTGAGGATGGGAAGGACAGTAGAATGAGACACATTATTACCCTGTATGTATGTATGATTACACTACTGGTGTGACTCTGCAACATGTACAGCCAGAGGAATGAGAAGTTGTGCTACATTTGTGTACAATGTGTCAAAATGCATTCTACTGTCATCTATAACTAATTAGAACAAATTAATAAAAAAATAGAAGGGAGAGCAGTAGAACAGAAGAAAGGGATCGGGGTGGGAGAGGAAGGAAAGGGAAGATACTGGGGAATAAAATTGTTCAAATTATACTGTTTTATTGTGTGCACATATGAATATGTTATAATATATCCAAAAAAAACCCACTTTCAGTTCCCCTCTAATTCTGATGCTTGCTGCAAAGAAGTGCTTGAATACAGTACTTGAGGAAGCTTTTGAGATTTCCAGATGATGGGCTAAAGAGGTGGGGTCATGGGGCTATAGAAGGGGAGCTCATATGAAATCTGCTCATGAGACTATAGGGAGCATATCATGGGATCACAGGAGATACCTCATCGTGGGATCCTAAGGAGGGACTGATCATAACTTCAGAAATCAGTCATCATGCCCACCCAAGGTCGAAGTTAAATCAAGTGAGAAGAAAACTGCTAGCTAGAAATCTCTGTAAAATAAATAAATAAATAATAAGTAAATAATGCTAAATCTGAAAATTCTACTTCCTTCATTTGCTGTAAGAAAAATCTTTACTATCTTGATAAATTGAGATGGGATGAAGCCATAACCAACTACCAAACCTAAACCAAGACTACAGGAGACTACCTGTGTGAAGCTGATGGTGTATTTTCTCTTCTAGAAACAACAACCCAATTCTTGAGAGGCAGCTGCAGAATATTAGAAGGAAGATCTCAAATCCAAAGATTGTTTGGCATTTCTTCACTTTTCTCCCAAAATCAGACTTATCAAGGAACAACAGAACAGAGCTATTATTTAATATTAACTGTAAGGTAAGAACACTTCTTGGAAGTCAGAGGCACACCTGCTGAAAGAAGGTCCATTCATTGGTCCAAGGCTGGAAGCAACAGAGCTCTCTGCCTTCAATAGTATATTTGTAGCACCATTGTGTGGCTGTCACACCTGTAACCACCATCCCATTTGCCCAAATCCCACCCTAAGTATGGTTTCTTCAAAGAAGTTCCATAACATCTGTGATCTATTCTGATCCGATTTTCTTCATTAAAGAATTGCATTAGTCAGTTTTCCATCATTCTGACAAAATGCCTGAGAAAATCAACTTAGAGAAGGAAAGATCTATTTTTTTGGCACGTGGTTTTGGTCCATGATGGAATGCCTCCATCACTTTGGGTCTGTGGTGAGACAGAGCATCATGGCAGATGGGCATGGAGCTAGGAAGCAAAGAGAGAAAGGGGCCAGGAACAAGATACAACCTTCAAAGGCACGCCCCAGTAACTTACTTCCTCCAACTGGGCCCATTCAGCTCTGAAATTATCAATAGATTAATCCACTGATGAGATCAGAGTCATCACAATCCAATCACTTCCCAAAAGCTCCACCTCTGAACATTTCTGCATTAGAGACCAAGTCTTCATTCAACACACGAGCCTTTGGGTACATGTTAGATCCAAAGCTTAACAGGATGTGACTGTAAGACAGGATATTAACTACCTTCAAGTTAGATTAATTTTAAGCCCATATAATAAATACAGGATGTTAGTTATCCTCCATAGGAAGATATCTTATTGATTTCCTACCTCTGGCCACCACCATTTTCCAGTGTCTGGAACAATTTAACTAAACATCTCTTGGGTGCAAGAGGTTTCCACTCTTCTCCCCTAACTGTCATTTGTCTTTATCTTACCCCAAGGAGTAATTTCTATCACTTCAGCCTTTTCCTGCTCACAATCCAAGATAATTTTTTCACTAGGAAGGAAACTCCAACCAAGAACTTTTTGCTGATAGTATTCAATAAATGGTTGGTTGGCTGATCAATCCCCAGATATAATTCTACTGAATAAAAACTCTTCTTCCTTTCTGTTTTTGTTGTTGTTGTTGTTGTTGTTGTTGTTGTTGTTTGGATACAAGGGATTGAGCCCAGGGATTGAACCACTGCTCTTCTTTCTTAAATCATTTTCATGCTTACCACCAACTTACCAGTTTCTGGTCTTTATTCTTCTCTATGTTGAATCATCAGGTCTGTTCTGAATAGAAAACCAACCACTGCTTGTCCACAAAAGCTATCAGACAGAGGAAGTGCAATGAGAACAGGAGGTGGAGTGACCAAATTCTCTTCTAAAAGTTATCATGTAATAACAGGAAAGAGAACAGATTAAAACAAAAAAGAATAAATAAATGAGTAAATACAAACAAAAGTAATAAAAACATATGTTCAACTTGGAAATTCAGCCATCTTTGACATAAACTTTTACTTATGAGAGCTCTTTGCATAATATATTTGTTTCCCTTTGCTCTCCTCCTCTTTTTACAATTGACCAAAAGCCACAGAAAGCAGATATCCTTTACTACCCTAATGTAGGAATGGTGAAAATGAGATATTTCCCAAACATCTCAACTTAGAATTTATTCAGAACCATATTCTCATATCTGATAAGAATCAATCAGCAATTCTACTTAAGCAAATGGATCTAATTTGCAAGGAGGCAGAATCAAACTTAAGGAATCCCTCTCCCTTCTTCTCATGGCCTTTTGAGGAATTATTTAATATCTCTTACTAAATGAAATATTACAGGTCCACCAGAAGAACCCCCATCTCTGAGAAAATAGCATCAAACAGCAAGCAGCCTGTGGCCCTGTAGATAGTGATCAAATGTTGACTCCACTGATCAGTGAGTGACTTCACTTCTCTGAGCCTCAATTTCCTCACTGGAAAATGGGATGAGGCCATTAAAGAACACATTGTTCACTTTGGAGAATTCCAGCCTCCTAGTGAGGATTTGTATGTGATTTGCTACCACTGCAGTTTCACAAAGAACTTGTACTTAAGCTGTCCCAACTGATCTTGACAACATTAACCTGAGGATGGTGAGGCAAATATTATTGATACCTTCATTTTAAAAATTAAAATAAAATTGGATTATACTGGTGAACTGACCTGCATTCAACCACTTAGAATAGGCCAGAGCTGGCACTTAAATTCAGTGCCAGCTGAATTTAACTACAAATACTTTCTTTGTATTAGGAGAAAGTTCTTTTATAATTAATAAAAAGTTGTCTTATTTGATTATAACAGCAATTACCTGAAATATCAATATAACTTATTAATAATGTCTGTGGGGCAGACACTATATTTTTACAATTTGACAAATGGGAAAACAAGATAGGGAGTAAAGACTTGAAGGAAGACACAATGGGTCAGCGGGAGGGCAGCAACTAACACCAAGTCTGCAGGCTCTTATTCTAGTTGTCTTTTCACTAAACCAGCTGATGCTTCTGAAAGAAGAAACAAACTCTTCCTTAAACTAAAACAAAGAATTTCAATTAGTTAACCCTGAAGAAAAGCTTTCAAAAATTAACTGTTTTCAAAGTGCAGAAGGCACTTTCTGCAAATCATTTCAAGAGCAGTTAACCTTTCAGAACGTTTTAAAGGACAATTTAAAACAAAGTTAGGGAAAGATAAGATACCTAATATAAATACATTGCCCAAGATTCCACCTAATCTCTGGCCTTCACTTTACAGGCTCTGGAGTTGAGGGTGGAGGTGTGGAGAGATACACAGAGCAAGGGGGGACCACCCGTGTCTACTCCCTTGAAGCCACCTGGGCTGGGGGAGTGCACGGAACCGCAGGTCTAGTTGAGGGCCTCTCCCATGGGGTCTCTTGTTTTCCCTGGAAAGGCCTTCAGTTCAAGTGCCTCCTGATAGCTATTTCCAGACAGGAGGAGGGCTCTTGTTCACTGGACAAGGCCCAGGGAGAGGAGACTCTGCTGAGCTGTGAGAGAGGGCTTATAATTTTGTAACCAGCAAATGAAAGGGCAGAGAAAAATCAGCAGGAATCCTTGCATTTTAAGGTATCTCTAATTTGTGCAATTATGTAAATGCATTATGCAGCTCTCCCTAGATTCAGTACTGCTGTGAGAGAACAGATACTAAAACTGCCTGATAACACTCACTTGGATTATTTATGTGTTTAATTGGAGAATTGTGATGGGGAGGGGCGGGGGGCTTTATTCATTTTAAGTATTTCATAATTTGGAATCTTTTCTGCTCCGTTTTCTGAAACGTAGACTGAAGTGGAATGAGACTTCCATACTATCATCCAGTTTTACAATAAATTTTGTACAGAGTTACTTCAATGTGACAAGCAAGATGAGAAAAGGCAAGTGAATGATTTGACAATACTGGGAAAGGGAGAGGAGGTACACAACTGTAGGAAGAATGGGGTACAAGTGGGCCATAGTGCATGGTCACCGGCAATTAGACCAGCTGGCTCTTGGCCACTATGAAGATTAACAACTTGATGATTTGTTACTCTTTGATATATTTGCATAAGTTTAGCTCCCCAAAGGCATATGTGCTGAAGGGTTGTTTGCTAGCTTATGAAACCACTGGAAGGTTGTAAAAACTTCAGGAGGTGGGGTCTAGTAGAAGGAAGTTAGGTCATTGGGGGTGTGCCCTTGAATGGGATATTGGAGCCCAGGACCCTCCTCTCTGTTTCTCTTTCCCTCCCCACTGCCATAAAGTGAGCTATTTCTTCCACCTTATGTTCCCACCACAATGTGTTGCTCAATGTAGGCCTAAAAGCAATGGAGCCAACTAACCCAGACACCATATACCAAAATAAATCTTTCCTTCTTATAAATTATATATCTCAGGTATTTTGTCATAATAATAAAAAGCTGACTAACACACTCTCACTTTTTAAGTGACTGTGGTAAAATGTCAAATTGAAATTAATATAGACAATAATAAAAATGATCTTGGCAATCATTTTGTAATAAGTTACTGGTTCTTCAAAAAAATCTTGACTTGAGCCTCATTTTTTTTTTTTTTTTTGTTTTCCAGAAGTATAAGAACTAGAATTGATGTTAAATAAAATAACAATTCACCTATGGTGAAATGAGCCGAGCGAGCCCCCATTGTTTTATATACATGTTCTCAACAGATTTTCTGATTTAGTCCCTAAATTCTGAGATTGAGTACAGTACAAAGAAAGGAGGGAAAATCTACCAGGAAGTCTGATGGAGGGAGGGCTGTCCAAAGGCAGCAGAGGCAGGGAGGTGGGGCTGGCAGTGTTAGGGCCATGGCTGAGGTGTGTGTCTAGTGAGGAGGGATTGGGGTAATTGGGGAACTGGATGGTGGAGAGAATTAAGAACAAGGCTGTGAGTATGAGAAGGTTTGCATTACTGCATTTATGTCTGAAAATATTCCTGCATGGTGTTTTTTCATCTCTAATCTCTAATGACAAAATGAGCTCAAAAAAGGTGATGGATTTGCTCACAGTCATGCAGAAACTGTAGGGTAAAACCAAGACGTGAACCCAGCTCTAAATTATGTGCTCTTTTGGACTTTGATAAAAGCTGTTGGATAAAAATAAAATCAATATGCATTTAAATGAAATCAATATACATTTAAATGAAATCATATATTCAAGAGATCCTCACTGATATGGGGGATGAAAAACTAAAGGTCTACTCTGAAGAGGGGCTCCCGGTTTTGTTCACACTGAAAAAGAGTGAAATGTCACCCCTGGTGTGGTCAACTGAGACCAAAGTAAATCTCAGGACCTTGGGGATACAGGGGAGGAGGACCTCCCAACCTGGAGACAGGGGCAGGTGAGAATTCCAGAGTAGGGTAAAGTTCAACCCATCCTAAGGGAATAGTGTCCCGTCTAGTTACATGGTAGGAAGACAGAGGGTACAACTTGTAAAAGGTAGCAAGCAACTAAACTTAAAAGAATTGGATATCCCCGGACCTCAGGGTAATAGAAGAAAAAGGAAGAGGAATGAGGTTGGAAGAGAAGCAGAGTCACATGGTGCAGATCCTTGTGTGCACACTAATGATTTTATCTTAAAGATACAGAAAACTCTTTGAAAGCTTTAAAACAAGAAAATTTTCTAGAAAAGGGTTCACCTGTTCCCAGCATATAGAAAGGACATTTGTTAAAGGAGATGGAAATGCTGATTAGCCTGATTTGAGCATGACACACTGCATACCTATACCTAATTAAATTGTATTGTGCACATAAATATATACAAATATTAGGTATCCATACTTTTAAAAAAAATCCTAAAAAGCAGGAAATTTACACGATCACACTTGTATTTTAGAATGATCCCTCAGCCTCCAGGGTAGAAAATAGATTCAGGAGTGTGTTGGATGCAGGTTGCCATCTCTCTCCCATTTCCTCCTTTTTCATTCCTAACAGGTTATTTGGTGCTTGTGCGGATTAGTCTGCATTTGTCCCTCCAGAAGTAGTCTCTTCACTTTCTAGCCCTGCTCTTCACACCACCTGACCTTCACGACACCTACCTTCTGCCTTGGGAGACAATGAGATGGGAGAGAAGAGAGATCTTATAGTACTTCTTCCTACCCACCTCCCTGCTGGCATAGATTTGTGTCCCTCTCTGACCACACATCTGTCTGCTGGCATCTGCCATAGCTACAATCCTCCTTGCTTCAGTGACATCATTCTCTTCTCATGCTTCTTAGGTTCACAGATAGCTGTAGATTTCCATAATTGCTAATCCCAAGGAGTGTCACTTTTTTTTTTTAGTTCCCTGAAACCTTACTATCCTCAGTAATTTGTCCCTTCATTTAATTCTTTTGGAATAGAGATTCCTATGGAGACTCTGTCTTGCTACCCCATCCCTAGTTGCAAAGGGTGATCCTGGTTCACCTACGCCAACCAACATACACAATCCTTTGGCAAGGGCTCTTGATTCAGGGAGTGATGAGAGCCTTAGTTTGGGCTGATCAGCCTAAAGGAAATGATGTATGTTACATCCTTGAGGGAGATCTCTCTGAGTCTCTCCTTTCTCTCTCTCTCTCCCGACCTTTCTCTTTACCAAACATGCAGTTCATTGCTATAAGCTGCCCCAAGCAACACCATAATAAAGCTGATCCTGAAGAGAAGAGTGGAAGGACAAAGCAAGCTTGGGTTCTTCATGTCATTCCTCAGCTACTTTCAGGCAACTCGACCTTTGAACCCTGTTATTTGAACATAAATTTTTATTGTTTAAGTCACTTAAGTAAAATGTTTCTATCACTCATAGCCAAAAGAATTCCCCAACCCAACCCAACTAAGGGGAAAAGAAGAGAAACAATGTTTGTCCAAGCCATAAAAAGACACACAAAAAAAAAGAAGAAAAAGAAAAGAGAAACTATACTAAGGCAATTGACAATGATGATGGGAGAAAAGGGAAAGAGCCAAGATGCACAATAGACATAATTTCTACATATTTCATGAAAAGTGAGTACAGACTACCCCACCACCAATCCACATGGAGACCAGAACAATAGGTAGAAATATCACAGTGACTAAGTTCCCATGTTGAAAGTTGTTTCCGACATCAGAAGTGAACATGCTGTAAATAATACAAGCACCCATCTTTCATGTGGTTTTATGATTTCAGGTCATTCTAAAATGCTCTTTTCATTTTGTGAGATGTATTATTGGCAGACTTAGGGACTTCTCAGTTCTAATTACTCTATTGCTAAATATTACAAAGGCACATTGTGCTTTATGTACAATGCATTTCTTATGTGTCATATATGATGTGATTTTTCTATAAATGAAAGCCATGTTTTACATTTTAGGTCTTATCAGAGCAATGTTTGTTTCAGTGGAACTTGTATTACAGCTTCTTTTCCTATTTCTTTGATGGTCAAGAATTATCTTATAAGCAAATAATAACATTCTTGAGATGTGTATTCGGATTTATAAATTTCTAGTCTTACCTACAGATTAAAAAAATAGGACATACCTCTGTAAATCCAATCTCTTGTAATTGCATCATGTAGTCAGCAAGTATTTATTATTTAAGTGATATTTTAAGATGTTTTTTCAAATATGTAAGGTCAAAATATCCTCAAATAATTGCAACAGTCCAGCTGAAAAATAACAAATATACTTTTTAAATATGAGAACTCAGAAGAGGATATACATCAATCAACAAATATATAAAAAATTCTCATCATCTCTAGCATTCAGAGAAATGTAAATCAAAACTACTCTAAGATATCATCTCACTCCAGTCAGAATGGCAGCTATTATGAAGACAAACAACAAGTGTTGGTGAGGATGTGGGGAAAAGGCACACTCATACATTGCTGGTGGGACTGCAAATTGATGCAGCCAATTTGGAAAACAGTATGGAGATTCTTTGAAAATCTAGGAATGGAACCACCATTTGACGTAGCTATTCCTCTTCTCCCATTATACCCAAAGGACTTAAAAACAGCATACTACAGGGACACAGCCACATCAATGTTTATATCAGCACAATTCACAATAGCTAAACTGTGGAGCCAACCTAGATGTCCTTCAGTGGATGAATGGATAAAAAAAATTGTGGCATTTATAAACAATGGAATATATTACTCAGAACTAAAAAAAGAACAAAATCATGGAATTTGCAGGTAAATGGATGGTATTGGAGAAGATAATGCTAAGTGAAGTTAGCCAAACCCCCCCCAAAACAAATGCCAAATATTTTCTCTGATATAAGAGGAGTGACTCATAGTGGGGTAGGGAGGGAGAACATGGGAGGATAAGATTAATTCTAGATAGAGAAGACTTGCCCAACTCTCTTTGCAAATGCCTTCTAGAACATCAATATTAAAGGTACAATCTGCATTTCTCAGATTTCTTTGCAGCTATGGGTTCTGGATATGGTGCAAGTTTTGCCAAACTACACCAACAAGAGAAATCTTCCCTGTGAAGAAGCAATCATACATGCAGTTGAGCTGTTCTTGCTAACATAGTGGCATAAATGTGAACTTCTGAAAAACACTGGGGGAAGCTTTCATGTCTATCCCCCAGTGTCATAAGTGTCAAATGACAGTGGGTCACAACGGATGATGACTACAGCAATGGGTTTTCACTTTATCCCTACATCTCCTGGGATTACTAACTGTGAGACATCCAGACCTGTTTTTCTAGCCTTCGGGGAATTATGTGAGTTATTTAATACTCATTAATTTATCTCTTTCTGCTTAAGTGAACCAGAGGGAATCCATCCAAGAACCCTGACACATGTAGTCAAAAAGACTTTATAAAAAAGAGAAGGAATTTGGACTGTGCGTTTGAAAGTTGGGCAGAATTTCAATAATTGACAAAAAGAGAGAAGAGGAAATTCTAGGTGACAAGAGACAAAAAAAAAAAAAAGAAAAAGAGACATGGGAAATAGGGTAGTCAAAGAGACAAGAGCAGAGGGTTCATATTGATTGAATAGTGATGGTATTAAGATGGAAAGAGAAGTGAAGGATCCTTAACCAACAGAACTTAACATGGGCCACTGGCTCTCACCCCAAAGCCAATGTGGATATGACCATCAAACTAGACTGGAAAGCATGAAAAAGAGGAAAACATAGATGGCGAGTAAAAAAACATGAATAAGACCCAAATCCCAGTCAAACCTCAATTTACAACCCTGGGGTATCACAGTACATTGTTACATGGGAGTACAGAACCTGGTTGCCCGCGCTCGAGTCTTGTCTCCCGATTCTACCATTTACTTGTGTAACCTTGTGCAAGTTCCTTGGCGTATTTGTGCCTCAGTTTCTTGGTTTGTAACAAGAAGATGACATCTTTCTCAAAGATTCCAATGACAGTTAAATGTCTTACTATGTGCAAACCCCTCTGAACCATGCCTGTCATGCAGGAAGCACTATAAAAAATTCCAATATTGTAATTAATATTGAAATTTGCTCAACTCACCGGTAGAAAGAACATGTTATTTCTTCTCAGAGGAGGACATACAATCAATCAACAAATACACGAAAAAATGCTCACCATCTCTAGCAATCAGAGAAATGAAAATTAAAACCACCCTAAGATACCATCTCACTCCAGTAAGATTGGCAGCCATTATGAAGTCAAACAACAACAAGTGCTGGCAAGGATGTGGGGAAAAGGGTACACTTGTACATTGCCGGTGGGACTGCAAATTGGTGCAGCCAATTTGAAAAGCAGTATGGAGATTCCTCGGAAAGCTGGGAATGGAACCACCATTTGACCCAGCTATTCTCGGACTATACCCAAAAGACTTTAAAAGAGCATACTACAGGGACACAGCTACATCAATGTTCATAGCAGCACAATTCACAATAGCTAGACTGTGGAACCAACCCAGATGCCTTTCAATAGATGAATGGATAAAAAAAAAAATGTGGCATTTAGACACAATGGAATATCACTCAGCTCTAAAAAATAACAAAATCATGGCATTTGCAAGGAAATGGATGGCATTGGAGCAGATTATGCTAAGTGAAGCTAGCCAATCCCTAAGGAGCAAATGCCGAATGTCTTCTTTGATATAAGGGGGGGGGGCGACTCAAAACAGAGCAGGGAGGAAGAGCATGAGAAGAAGATTACCATTAAATAGGGAGAGAGGTGCGTGGGGATGGGAGAGAGAAGGGGAACTGCACGAAAGATGGAAGGAGACCCTCATTGTTATGCAAAATTACATATAAGATGGTGTGAGGGGGAAGAAAAAAAGAGAGAGAAATGTGTCACAGTAGATTGGGTAGAGAGAGGTGATGGGAGGGGAGGGGAGGGGAGGGGAGGGGGGAATAGGAAGGGTAGCAGAATACAACAGACACTAGTATGTCTGTATGTATAAATGTGGCTATAAAACCAAGGTGATACTGCAATCTGTACACGTGGAAAAATAAGAATTCATACCCCATTTGAATCAATGTATGATATGTCAAGATCATTGTAATGTTTTGAGCAACTAATAAAAAAAATTTTAAAAAAAGAATGTTATTCAAATTAGAGAGACAAAATACTCATGTTATCTACTTAAAATTTCAAAATATAAAGGTTGAAAACAGAGAGAGGAAAAAGAAGAGTCAAGTTAACATGTAGAAAATGATGGAATAACTTTTAATATTGGACAAAACCAATTCAAGATGAAAAGTATAATGAAGGAAAACCCAAAATATATATAGAACGACATATGCTATTTTAAAGGAAAATTTAGATAAAAATGCTTAATAATCATGAATGTAGATGCATTTGATATAAATCTCCCATGTATTTAGATTTGATATACTCCTCTCAGAAAAGATAGATCAAGCTGTCAAAAATTAGCATACGTAGATCTAAATTGCATGACTAATAGCCTCAAAACATAACATAAATTTAGAATTTTATACTCACCAAACAAAAATACAAGTTCTTTTCAAGCACACCTGCAGTATTTATTAAACCTGACTAGGTACAGACCACGTCGTAGTCCTCAATAAATTATAGGGGAAAAAATAACATTATATGGATGATATTCATTTATCAAAATGAAGTAGAAGTAAAAACTATTACCAAAAATGCTAGATTAAATAAAGTCCACATGTCTGGAAACAAACAAATTACATCTTATTTGAAGAAGAAGAAATCATAAGGAAATTTCTAAATATTTAAAAATGAACAATGATAAAAATACTTTGTCAACATGTATGTGGTAAATGTAATACCCAAAAGGAAATTTAAAACCCCAAATGCAGTTCTCAGAAAACAAGAGAGATCAAAAACAAACAACCTCAGTGTAGAGCTTATTTGCACTGAAAGCTTTTCTCTGTAGCTTTAATTCAATGCAGGAAGATTTAAGGAGACATACCATCTCCCCAGTTTCTCTTTATCCAAGATCTTAATTTGTGTTTTTCTATAGACTGTCAGAGTCATGCTCCTGAGAGTGTTTATTTTCCATCATTCTATCAAGGCTGGGTGATGTGACTGATTTTGGCACCCCCACTCCCATGTAGCCACAGGCACCAGATGCTGGTTTCAGCACCAGCTCAGTAGCTTTCCACCTGCCTGGCTCCTTGGGGTTCTCAGGTCCAGGCTTCTAAACCAGAACCTTCACATAATCACCAGACTCCTGTTTCCCAGGATCTTCCAGACCCACAGGACTTCTGAAAATTTGTTGGGCCTTGTTTTCTCCAGGCCCTAAGTCTTTTTATTTCCCCTTATTCCCCATTTTCCAGATATTTGTCTTGGAAATATTGATAATTATTACAATAAATCATCCAGTTACAACATGTGTGAAAATCTCCCATTTCTTTAAAAATAAAAAAAATTATAAACTATAAAACAGAGCTAAAGATGAGTGAACATTGAGTCTTATATTTTATACTTTTATGTGTTTTATACGCTTATATATTATAAGAGCAGAACTAAATGTTCTTTGTGTGTGTGTATGCCCATATGAGAAGGAGATATAGCAAGGGTCCAAAATGACAACTATCCCTGCTCTAGACCTTACAACCTTGTGGGAGAAAGGCAGTTAACAAACCAAATAAGTATATCATGTTGTATGATGATACTGAACAGGAAAGTAAAGCAAGTAATGGAGAAGGAGTGCCTAAGGCCGGGTGGTGGGGACCTCACAATTAAAGGGCAGATTGGAAGCTTAAATCTGACTCCCATCAGGAAAAGGAGGCCGTGACAACTTTCTCTAGTCATACTAGACTCTCTTTTCCTTCACCCCAAACCCCACCAGCACAGAATAGCCACTAATTCCTTTGATTTATTCCTTTTCTTTCTCCTTTGTGATACTGGGGATTGAATGCAGGGGTGCTCTACCAACTGAGCTACATCCTAAGCCTTTATTATTTTACTTTGAGGCAGGGTGTTGCTCTGGCCTCCAAATTGTAATTCTCCTTCCTCAGCCTACCCAATGACTGGATTACAGGTGTCCCCATCCTGCCCTCTCTCCCTAGACCTGACTCACTTCTGTCTGCTCCCAGGAGTCTCCCAAGCCAGGTGGCCTGAGCTGACCTCTCTGGCTCCTGCATCCCTGTAATGAATGTATCATTAGCGCCTCTCTTTGGGCATTTAGCGCTCACTGCCATGAACACATGGCTTCTTGAGTACAAAGGAAAAAAATGTCAGTTATTAATGCTTGGGGCTAATGCTCTGTATCAAAGTACATGAATGATAAGCCAAAAATTATGAATTATTGAAGCTGCTCTACAAAGGCCTGCAGCTGGTATGACAAGTGCTATATGGAACCTCCTGGAAGTCTAGGAAATTTACTGTGTAGCCACTGAAGCTTCCGTTTCCTCATCCGGAAAGTGGGTGTGCATAATCCCTACTTCATAGTAGTGTCGTTGGGAGGACAAAGTGAAATTAAGTAATAAGCCTGTGCCTGGCACTAATCAACCAATAAGCATTTCTGTCCTACCATCACATAAAATGGGGTTTCTCTTGTGCTTCCCCTCTAGGTAGATCACCTGTGTTCAGATTCCCAGACCTGAACTCCCTTCCTCAACCCTTCATCTATTAAAGTTTATTAAGTAAGTCTGCTCTTGCTCATTTATCCTTACCATGAGCATGATTTTAATTCAATGGACATAAATTTCAGTGTGTCACCTCCACCAGTATTTGCATATTCGAGCTTCTAATTTGCAGAGAAGTTTCAAATCTCACTAAATCGATAGACCAGGAGAAATGTGGACAGTTAAGCTGATTTGAGTGAGCTTCCAAAACTTCCTCCTCCCACCTTCCAGAGATGGATGTGTTAAGAGCTTGCTCAGCCACAGCTGTGGAAAGCGTCCTCCATGTCAAACGTGAAGGATATTTTCCAGATTCTGACATTCAGCCCCTGAGAGATCCTCCATACCTCTTCCCTCCCATCAGGAATCAACTGAATGCAAGTTTCAATTCTCAGTGACCCAGAAGTATCCTCAGCACCCTGAGGAGATATGTTCCCTTTTGAGAACTGTGGCATAGAAGACATATATTGTGCCTGAGAGGTGTTGCCCAGATGCTTAGGAGGCTGACATGAGAGAATGGCTGGAGTCTATGAGTTTGGAGCCAGGCAATATAGCAAGACCCTGTTTCTTTAAAAAATATATAAAATAAAAAGGCATGCATTCTTTTCCCAGGAAGAACCCTCCCACGGGACTGTCTATATAGGAAGCTGTTTTAAATGGCATCTCAATCCTCTTTGCAGTTAGTTTTCTCAGCATTAAAAAAAAAAAAAAACCCTCAGCATGAAATGTATCCATCTCCATTTTGTTATGAACTTGGGTAGCTTGAACTGTAGACCCAAAAGCTTCCACTTCGCATGGGAGGAACTGCTAAGTGAGCCCCTTAACCTCCTTAATCTCAGGAAGAGCACCCAGATGGAGCTCTGGAAATGTCAGCAATGAGATCTCACTCTGCCCAGGAGTTCTTATGACAATAATAAGATGATAAAATAAATTTACTATTGTTACAGTGTCTCCCCACTCGAAACACAAACTCCTTCAGGGAAGAAGGACTTTCCTATAAATCATGTGCCCCAGAAGTCCACAGCACCCTGAACACAACATGATTTTTCTCATACAGTTAGTCAAATAAACCTCAGTACAAAGCTAGGGTTTCTCTACCCTCTACCTCCCATCATCTGTTTGAGGATGACCCTTTGAGGTGAGCAGTCTTATGGTGACTGATTCTTCAGCTTTGACAATGTCACCCTATGGCTGATCAGAAGGAATTCAAATGCCAACAACAGCCAAAAAAAAAGAGCACACAATAAAGTTCTGAAAGTGATACATGTGTTTTGTAGAAAAGGACAAGATTTTCACCACTTCTGTGAGTTTTTATTTATAAATAAATAAATTACTGATTGGAAACATGAGATTATAAATTACTTCAAGCTGGTGCACGCAGTTTTTAATAGTGCCAATTAACATAGTCTCTGTATTGACATTTTAGAGAGCTGCATGTGAGCAATTTTACCCTCTACGAAGCTGATCCTAATGCAGGAAGTCACTGATGAATGAGATTGTTTGCTACAAGGACAAGAAATGCAAATGCTTAGGAAAGACCAAAAAAAATTAGAAAAATCACCTGAGAAATAAAATTTCTTGGTTTGTTTTAGCAGCTTTAACGATGACTCTAATAAGCACCAAGAAGCCATGCCTTGTTATTCTCAGCTGCATTTAATCTCACACCTGTTCATACTCATTAATCCTTAACTTCTGATAGTATTTCCATAATTTCCATGGAAGGGGGCATTTTATCCTCACCTCAGTAATTAATTGTGCAATGCATACTGTAGAAGAGAAAGCCAGCAAGCACCCAGAAATGATAAGCAGGTGGGACAGTCCAGGCTGCACATGGGGTGGGCACAAGTGTCCTTAAGATGCCCAGGGGCAGAAAGGCCTTTTCTATTCATCAGCCCAGGAGGCTGCAGCTCAGCAATACTTCTCACTGAGCCAAGAGAGCAGGGCCTTTCTTGCCTCATAAAACTCGTTCTCATTACAGGCTTGATATTATTAACAGCTAAATGACATTATTTAACTTCCTCACTGGAAACCTAACCCACACTGACAGTAACCATGTTTATCAGTGTCAAAACTAACTTGGATTTGAAGGATCCATATAACCTACTCAGTCTAGAAAATACTTGTATCAAAATTAAAAGTTGCAAAGATATTCATAGCCACTGGGGTGATTTTTTCCTTTTTCTTTTTCTTTTTTTTTTTTTTCTTTCTTAGGGAGGGGAGTATAGGTACAATAAATTTATTCCTACAATGCCATTCCTGAAATCACTCTCAGTCTTTCAATGTTTTTGTAAAGATCTATTTTGCTACCATGCTCCATATGTAGAGAGATATATATATAGATAAAGATATAGATATATGTTGCATATATATTATATAGTGTATATATAATATTACATATATTATATATAATATGTTATATATATATATATATTCTTTGTGTGTGTGCATATGTGTGTGTGTGTCCATATATCTATCTATCTATACAGATAGATAATCTTTGTCAGTGTTCTTAGCCCCAGTTAGTGTTAAATTCTGGAGCAGGCCTGTGGTCTGTGTGAACATCAGCAGTTGCTTGGGGCTGAGTAAATGTCATTAGTGTCTGAATTTGGAGACCAGCCTCTCCTGGGGCTCAGTGTCTTTCAGCTTCCCTCCCTTCCCTTATTGTTTTTCTACCTGTAACAGAGAAAATCAGAAAAGAAACAGCTCCAGAGGATCTGATTTTGGTTGCCACAGGGAAGTACTGCCAAAAGCTGAAGCATAATTCTGAGAAAGCTTGTTCTCCACTTTTGGCTCAGAACCAAAATTTGCCTCCAGCCTGAATCTCCTGCTGAGGGAGACAGCTGGGAAGAGACCAGTGTTCCCAGCCAACTGGTCCTGGAAACAGTACCCTCCTGCAGCAGCACAGGAGGCCCCCTGCCATGAGAGGGCAAGTGCTGCTCCTAATACCTTGTCCTGGCTCTGTCTACCTGTGTGTCTGTCTCCAGGACTTATGGACTCTGAGAACCAGAGAGCCTCTTTCTTGATCATTTTTGGACATGCATTTCATGGATGTCTTTAGGATAAACAAGCAGATCTATGGGAGCCATTAGCTCTGTTCCCCTGTCCCTTAAGCTTCTCTTTGCCCTTCATGATTCCACTTTTCCTTCATTCCCCACCTGCACTCTGGTTTTTCCTGGATGAAAATGTTGAGGATGGAGCAGAAAGCCTGTGAGATCTCACAAAACCTCCTCCTGTTGGCTGCAACACACATGAGTAGTTAGGAGCCATCCTTACTCACAGAGATACTGACTCATGATTCTTCCCCATGGCAGGCAGCCCCTGACCTGACCTACCAAGGTATGAAGTACACCAGACTAGACCCTACTATACACACTGAACACAAAGATCCAGAGACAGACAATGCTCCAATTCTCTGCATTCCTTCATTCACTCATTCATTCATTTGCTACTCAACCAGTTACCCAGATTTCATGGAAAAAAGAATTGGATCTCTTATCAGCCCATCACAGGTTCCAAATCTCACTCACCTAAAGCCTCTCCAAAACAAGTACAAAAGATCTGAGAGACTTGGGTGAAGCCACACTCCAGACACACTACTTCTATGACCTTGAACATTTCACTAAACCAAGTTTTCTCATTATTCAAAAGTGAGATAACAGCATGTGCCCTTGTTTCTTCCTGGGGATCCTCTGTGAGTTCTAGAAAATGGTATACTATGGGACTCTAAACTATGATGTAAGAAAGAAGTACTGTTGTTTCTTAGTCCTTTTACAACTGGTAAAGATTTGGGATGTTATAGTGAGTCAGAGGGAACATGTAATGCCACCTTTTTGTGCTAATATTTTTCCCAAAACTTAGTTCATTCTTTCTCAGCACCTATAGGCAGGTGCAAGTGACTTGGGGTCCTTCACTGCCACTCGTAATCTCATAATGGAATCAAACACCTCTGCATTTTCCTGTTCCCCAAATGCAGCAGTTGTAGCTGCTTTGAAGCCTTTGAAAGGCCAGATATCACACTCCATATATTCTCTGGAAAGGACATTTGGATAGGAGGTCACATATTGGGTTGAAATTGAAAGATATCATCCATTACTAATTTCCCAAATAGAAGCCTATTTGGCTTTACTAAGACTGAGAATGTGAGAAGGCCCTAGGAAGTTCCCATTTGCAGGACACCCCTATCTTTCATCAGCAATTCACAAACCCATTTGGCCTTAGATAGCAGAGGAGGTTTGGAGGACAGGGAGAGGAGAAGAAGGTGAGAGGTGGAAAAGACTCTCATGGCACTCCTAACACCAGAAGAGTAGACCCAGAGGCCACCCAGGGCCCTGCCCCAGAATGCTCTCTGCCAGGCCTTATTTCTAAACACAGGAATTCAACAGTCCTGTGAATGATGGGGAGTAAGATAGAGTGGAAGAACATTAGCAAAGAGGAAAAATATTGAAGGGATATTTAAAAATAAAAAGTCACATATGAAAGAAGCAAATGATAGGAAGACACCCTGAGAAAACTCAAGTGGGACTTTGCAATGCCAATGGAGAGACATCTAGAGGCAGACACTCCCCAGCTCCTTCCATGAGAAAAATCATGGAAAGTTCCCAGCAACTAAATGCAAGGTGTATGAGCAAGCTTCTGTAATTTCCACTTGCAATCCTCATGTTTAGGTCAAGGTCAACTCACCTGGACTGTGAAATAGCCTAATCACCTGCCTCCCTGACTACCCTCAAACTGCCTTACACAAACAGCTCTTTTAAATGTATAATTCTATCAGTGTCACTTCCTAATGAAAACCCATTGATAGAATATGCCACCACCAATCTAATACAGAGCAAAACCAAATAAAATAGACAAAACATAAAACTAAAGACACAATGAGGAAAAAAAAAAAAACACCTAATAGTCCCTCCACAAATCAGAAATAGAAAAGAAGCACAAGTCAGTGGGCTGTGCTGGAGCCAGGGGCCTCCTGGATGCCCATCCTGGAAGGAGGCTGTGGCAGGTCACAGTTTGGTTCTAGTGAGGTAAAAAGGACAAAATTACTCCACTGCAAAGTTGCAACTAGGGCTAACTTCACTCAAGAACTCCCACCCTCCATCCAACACCAATCCATAAAAGAAGAAAACTGTGACTAACTATCTCCCCAATGGCTAGGATTTCTAATAAGCTATAAGCCAGAAAGGAAAAAGATGGAAAGACAGTTAATCCTCAGTCAAGGCAGAAAACAAATCACAATATCCCCCAATACCACTTAGGAACAGGAGCCCTGTAACCTTACAGGTTTAGGGCAGGGAGCCCTGAGCAGCTGGACAAAGGTGACCACAAAACCACTGGCCCAGGAGGGCTGAACACAGAAAGAAACAGAAAGAAGAAAAACAAACACAAAAGGCTCCCACTCAAAATAAGCCTGCAAAGCAAAATTCCAAAACAGAGGAGGAAATCTAATACTGAGAAAGAAGGCCAATAAAATCAACATTCAAAACACGAATATGCCCCAGAGGAAGCTAAGCTTTTGGAACCATCTGGCAAAACTTTAGCAAATAGGTGTTTCATTGCCCAATGAGATAAATGGATAACTTCCATTTTTAAAGTGTGAGAAACTTTAAAATGACAACAAACAAACAAAAAAAAAGACACTGAGTTTTGTTTTTTTTTTAAAGCCTTAATAGATGATATGTGCCCAAACTTGACACAGGGAGAAGAATTGCAAGGAATCCCCTCCAATGTAGCCCAGCAGGACTGTAGGCAATTCAGATACACAGAGAATGACTGAAAGATGCAAATGCCCAACAGGACTTCTCAAAGAAGGAAATAGACAAAATGGTGAAAGAATATTACTCAGAATTCAAACTTTCCCGGATTTGAAGACGTGAATCCTCAGATGGAATGCACCCTCTAAGTAGAATTCAGGATTAAAATATTAAAGCCATTTCCCAAATTATCATACTAAAACT
This sequence comes from Spermophilus citellus, assembly GCF_964194105.1. Lineage (NCBI taxonomy): Eukaryota > Metazoa > Chordata > Mammalia > Rodentia > Sciuridae > Spermophilus > Spermophilus citellus. Next base: position 70,981,347 of record NC_138187.1, on the reverse strand, counting down.
ACAGAACATGAAAAATAGCTCTCAGAGAGAAAAGACATTATCTACAAAGGAACTAGTTAGAATGGCAATGGAACTCACCAGCAACAACAAATAACAAAACACAACGGAATAATATCTTCAACTTGATGAGAAAAAATAATAACTTTCAACTTTAGAGAGTTTATAGGGAAAACTAAGTTTAGACCTAGAAAATTTAAAAGCATTTCAATATCTATAGGTCCTCACTTTAAAAAATTAAAGGATTATTTCAGAGAAAAGAAAAACAAACTCAGAGAATAGATATGGGTTTCAAAAAATAAAGATGAGTAGAAAAAACAATAAAATGTTCTAGCAAGCATATTTATTACATGAAAAAATACTTTTTATATTTATTTTTAGTTGTACACAATACTTTTATTTTGTTTATTTGTTTTTATATGGTGCTGAGGATTGAACCCAGGGCCTCACATATGCTAGGCGAGCGCTCTACCGCTGAGCCACAACCTCAGCCCCCCCAAAAAATACTTTTTTAAAGAGAAAACTAGTTTCAAAAATAAGATGGATAGATGTTCTATTGATGGTTGATTATGTGCCCATGTCACTTATGTGCCATGTCACATACACAGTGAAATTTATAACTAGTAAAATGGTTTAAAAATTAAGAACTGATTGAAAAATGAAACTACAATTTTTAGCTTACAAATCAGAAAAGATCAAAAAGGAAAAATTTAGAAAACTAGCAACACATAGGACAGTAGGAAAAAGAAGAAAAAAAATCAGATAAAAGAGGACAGTCTGAATAAAATTCAAAATAAGGTGGTAAAAATATATCAATAATTATAATAAGTGTAAAAGGATTTTCCCATCTATTTAAAGGTAGAAATTATCTCATAATTTAAAAAATAATTCCTATATGCTACTTGTAAAAGAACATGTGCAACAAAAGACACTACAATATTACAAATTAAGGAGAATAACGGATCAAGCAAATAATTTTTAAAACAAATTTATCATAGTAATTTAAAGCCAGGCAAAAATAAACATGTTAAGGAAAAAAATGGATAAAAAGAGATTGTAAAACAAATTATTATTTACCCCAAAATAAATTCTAGCTGGATTACAAAACTTAAAGTGTCAGACTTTTAAAAACTTAGAGCATAATGCAGGGAAATAATTTAATAAAATCTTGGGTAATGATTCCTTAAACTAAACAGTGAAAATTACAAACCATTAGCTTAAATATTATTTTCAAAATTTTAAAACTAAATTGAATATTAATATTAAAACTTACTTTTTTTTCTTTTGTACCAAGAATTAAACCCAGGAGCGCTTTACCACTAAGCCACATCCCCAGCCCTCTTCATTTTTTATTTTCAGAGTCTCTCTAAGTTGCTTAGGGACTTGCTAAATTGCTGAGGCTGGCTTTGAACTTAGGATCCTCCTGCCTCAGCCTCCCTAGTCGCTGAGATACAGGCATGTACCACCAAGACAAACAAAACTTACTTTGTCAAAAATTCTGTGTTTGTTGTGTTCACTTGTGTAAACAAATCATCGAACAAGATAAATCATGGACCTGGAGAAAGCACTTATTGTGCATACAATGTACAAAGATTACAATTGGTGTATGTAGAAAACTCCTATAATTCAATAAGAAAGGAAAGGGATACATACAAAACACAGTAAGAAACAAGGGCAAAGGAGAGGAAAAATCAAATCTTTGAGAAGCTCACCTTCAATTCCTACAGAAGGCAAATTTCAAGAACAGTAGAAGAGTAGCCATGTAAGATATCAAGAACTATTATTAGATTATGGTATATATTGCATAGCTAAGATTGACAAGCAAACAGTGGAAAGTAATTTGTTGGAAGTTACGCATCTCACTTAATACCATAATTCTAATTCTGGGAATATTTCTAAGAACAACTTCTGCTTATTTTTCTAATGGGCCTTGTACAAGAAGACTCTTAGCAGAGTAGGGGTATAGATTGGTGGTAGAGTGCATACTTAGTATGTACCAAGCATTATATGCTTTTAAATGGAAAATGTATAAACAAATTTTTATATTAATTTTATATTCACACATTTGCATATTATGCTGCAGTTAAAAATAACCTGCTACACCAAAATGTGTAAACCACAAAAACAGTTTTATGAAAAGAGCAAGTTACAAGATCACAGATAGAGTATATAATTAATTATAGAATAATTAATTTATAGTATATAATATTAATTATAGAAAATTTTAAACCTTGGAAAACAATATTGTATATTGTTTATGGCTTCATAGAACTTTAGTGGAGGTATAAAAACCTGAATGTGGATGATGAATATAAATTCTATAGAATGATTGGGTTTTTTTTATGTTTTTAAGTTTGTTTTTGTGGTGCTGGGGAATGAACCCAGCCAGGGCTTTGTGCATGGGAGGCAAGTACTCTTAACAACTGAGCTATATTCCCAGCCTAGAATGGTTATCTTTGAAAAGAGGAAGAAGTTAGAAAGATTATGCACAAAGACTTCAAGAAAATCTACAATGTTGCATAACATTTTTTTTTTAAGGAGGAAATCATGGCACAATTTTAAACCTAATAAAGCTGGGTGGGAAATTCAGAGATCTTTGTTTATTCTATCCTATAACTTTCAGTATTTATAAATACTGTATTTCAACACAGTTACATCAAAGATCATTCCATTGCTATTCACTGTTCTTAGCATGTAAATAAAAATCCCAGGCTCTTCCTGCATCAGCCACTTTCTTCCTAGCTCCTATCTTTCCGGACTCTCAGTACCCTCCTGTCCTTCACTTTGTCTGCCTTGGGGGTCGTTGTAAAATCTGTGCTTCTCTTTAATAAGAATGTTTGCCTCCCCCCCACACCCCCACCCTCTTCATTTAACTGACTCCTCTTTCATTGTCAAGCTCAAATGTCATACCATAGAAACCATTGTTCTTGCCTTCCCATATTACAAACTCTCATATCTCATGAACATAACTTTCATAGTCCTTATAAACGTTAAAATTAATCACTCCTGTATTTTTTTTAACACCTGCTCTGTAAATTCCATAAAAGCAAAGAAAATACCTTACTGGTTCTATTTACCACTTAATCTAACACAAGGCCTGAAGCATAGTGTATGCCTAGTTGATGTACTGGAAGAAGACAAAGGAGGGAAGAGAGAGCGTGGAGGGAAGAAACAAGGAAGGGTTTGGGATTGTGGGAGCAAGGCAGGGCATGTGAGGGAGAAGAGGATAATTCTAACCATTAGGAATTAGTGGTTGGGGATGGTGAGGCTGAAGAGGGAGGCCAAGAGAGGTAAAGGAGGAGAGACAAAGAAAAAACAAGATTGTACCCAAGATAACTTTAATTTCTTAAAACCTATATTGAAAAGAGCTTTAGGGGCTGGTTTCTATTGGACTGTGCTCAATCTCCCAGTGTACTGTTATCCCCACAATTACTGATCTGTAATTATATATTTCCATCAGGGTCCTGGTTACAGGAAGCCATGATTAAGAGTTTCTGCTAAATTGGCCCCTTGTGTATTAGTCATTATTTTAACATTCAGTGTAACAGCATCCTCAATAATGAATCCATATATATAAAAGGGGGAAAAGAAATTATTCTGTTAATGCCAGGCATTAGTTCAGAGAATGAAGCGATTAATTAAAGTGGATCAAACAGAGTTTTCAAAAAGTGGAATGCACTCACACACACACACACACACACACACACACACACACACCATCAACATTCATGCTCATGCTTATATACACACACCAATTAATTTGGTTCTGGTGCAGTGAATATGTATTAGAAAATAAATCTAAGAAAGAAAGCTCCTGAAGGTTTTTAAATCTATTTTGTATTCTAAAATAAGATTTGAATGATGATTACGATCCCAATGATTGATAATGATGACTACTGCTGAAGAGTGACTAATATTAAGAGGGTATTTACTATTTGCCAGGTATTATACTAAATATTTAACATGCATTAATTATCTTGTGTGATCCCTATAAGGCCTTTTGAATAAGGAATTTTATTACTCCATTTTATAGGTGAGAAAACTGAGGTATTTCCTCTCAAAAGTTACCTAATCATAGAGCCTAAATGTTTTATCACTTTGCCAACAGTTTCACTTGTCATTCCCAGCCCCTTTCCACATTGTGTCAGACATATGCCACACACCACATACTCCTTAAAGTTTATTTTCACAGATATATAGTAGAAACTAGATATGAAAAACTTTCATTCAAATGTTTGAAAACAGAGACATATGCAGTAAAAGCAGATATACATACTAAATTTTGCAAAATGATAAATTTAATTCCCCCCTCTATATTTTCATTCTGAGCAGATGGTCACACGACTGTTTAGCCCAGTTGGTAAGCGTCCCTTACCCAGACGACAAAATCCCAACAGATGTTTGAGCCTTAAACATGATGAATTTATAACATCGACAGAGCTTCCGGCTCCCGACTTTTTGTACCATACCCCACAAAGTTGGTTGATTTGTTTTAAAATAAGTAGAATTGATGTTTTTTATGGCAATAACACATTAATTGATATGTTTTCAGTTACAATGAAAAGGTGATAAAAATATGGTTGATAAAAATAAATGAAGATGCAACAACCCATATCTGAGAAGGAAGGATAATTTTGTGTTTTCTATGATCATTTATAAGCCATTCAGCTAGAACAGTAAATAGTGCTCACCTGTTAATCCCAGCCACTCAGGAGGCTGAGACAGGAGGATCGTGAATTCAGCAATTTAGTGAGGTCTTAAGCTACTTAGCGATACTTGTCTCAAAATAAAAATAAAAAGGGCTGGGGATGTTGCTCAGTGGTTAAGCACCTGTGGGTTCAATCCCTGGTACAAAGAAGGAGGTGGGGGGGAAGCATTCAGATGCAAATAGTTTATTTTCCAGCATTGGATGAGAGTTCAAGTACCCTCATTGAGTCCTTTATGTCCAGCATTCTCAAACAATCTTCAAAGCCATAAAATACACCACTTTGAAAGACATCCTGAGTCAGACAGATTTTTATAAGCAAAGCAGGTGCCTATCCTAGCATATCCAAAGAGAATTTTATAAATGAAAATGAATTTTCTTCTTTCCTTAAGTAGTATTGGGGCCGACAAAACTGGTACAAATCTGTAAAGAAAAAAATGTAGTTTAATTCAATGAAAGACAAATTAAAATATTTCTATGATTTTTCAAATAGATTTTTTTATTCTTTTTGCTTTTCTTGCCTTATACACACCAGAAACAAAACTCTTATTTGAAGATGGAGGCAAAGGGACTATAGTTATCATCTTCAAATCCCAGATTTCAGATACAACCATAAATATTTCCAAGCCAGAAGGCAATGACTTTACTGGGAAATAAAGACTGGTTTTCCCACCAACATTTTATGAATGCTCTGATTGATGCTCAGCATTTATAATACAGAACTCATCAAAAAGACAGGAAGAATCACATATTGCAGACTGTGTTTTTCTACTCATTAGCTGTGTGATCTTGGACAAATTCTTAATCTGTCTGAAGTTTCTTGGGTTATAAAATGGGGGAGTACACCTAACTGATAACAGTCAGAGGCATCCAAAATAACACTGGACAGACATACAGCACATTGCCAACAAAAAAGTGTGGCTCATGGGACTTGAGTCAATCCCAGAAGTTTTTAGAATCCCATAGAGAATACCATCAAAGAACCCAAGAGTTTTAAGAGCAGAAGAATACCTTTAGATCATCCTGGTATATAGCTCCTTCGTTTTAAGAAATAGGAAACTGAACATCCTAGTAGTAAGATCTTTTCATACTTAATGGGAACACAGACTCAAAATGATAACCAACAAATGAGCTAATTATAAAAGGTGGTCCTAGGACACAGTAAAGTTCCCAGTGGACAGGAGAAAGCTAGAGCTTAATGTATTTCTGGTGGAAGAATGACTTCATAGAAAGACTTTGCCAATACAAACCAAGAAGTCCCTAGTTTCTCAAGAGAACTCAAGGTCAGCCCATTGTTTTTAACTTAGGCATCTGGCCACTTGGCTTATACTTAACTCACACTAAAATACGGGGGTTTCTTTTTCCGGTGGCTTGGTTCCAGTTCTCCCTTTCAGAGCCCCCAGTTATTACAACTATGTAAAAAAAAAAAAAAAAAGTCACTTATTCCCAGTGCTGAATTTTATTTTTTTTTTATTTGGTTCTTCTCCTAAGAAGTTGAAAGGTAGAGAATGAAGACAGAGATAACTGTCATTTGATTTCCTTCCCACACAAGGCATGCCATTAGCTGGAGAATAATGGAATCTATGACTTATACCCTATTCTAAACTCCTAGTCATTGAAGGAATCCCACCTAAAACATTAATGACTTGATTATCATGTCCCAGAGTACATATGAGTTCTGGCATCCTCGGAGTGACAAAGGCATCCATTCTACTTTAAGATAGCTCTATTTCATGGAAAAAAAATGTTCCCCCTAAAATTTGCCTTTCTAAAATTTCTCCCCCATGGTTCTTAGCTCTTCCCCTGGAGCTACAGCTTGTACCTTAATGTATTAATCATATTTTTATTCTCTATATTTTATGATATTTTGGCATCGTGGGGAACCTAGCTGGATGGGGAAGAGATGGCCCCTCCCAGGGGCAGCTAATTCATAAGATAATGAACGACTTGCCTACACACATGCCTTTTATATATAAACCAAATGAATCCTGAGACCATACTCCAATCACCTCTTTCATCTCTTACACACCACGCCAAATTTTTCTCCTGCCATAAATCAACCCAGGATCAGGTATCAGACTACTAAGAACAGCCCACAAAACCTGCTAGGATTATTAAACTTGCCAATCCTAAACAGTTTTCCCTGGCGTGCCTTATCTATCCCATGGAAAATCTGATCACACTGTGGCCTGATCTCTCTCTTGACCAGCACTGGCGTTCCCTCATATGGCCCTGTGTTATATGCCTTGTCCTTCCTCTCTGGAAGTATAACTAATGAAAATCTTCTTTCAATGACATGAGCCTTTCCATCTCATCACTCTGCCAGCTCTATAAATTAAAACTGATACGTGCAAACCTTTGGACCATCCACTTAAAGCAGTTATCCTGTGCCTTCCAAACCTTTGCTCTGTGCCCTTCATTGACACCCTTTCATTGACAGCCTCATTGACACCTCCCTCCAGACTTTCAGGGCGTCTCTAGCCCATCATCTCAGAATCAGCTGTTCCGAACTGTGTGCAGTCCTTCATAATGAGTCTATTTTAGAATGCCAAGGGACTTCTAACTTCTTTGACCTGGGCAATATGTTTTAATCAGTTCAGTCACTATCTTTTTTCAATAGCCAATTTAAACTACTGCTTCAAACAAAGTTTTTATTGTTAACAAACACCCTCAACTCCATTTCATACAAACATTTGCTAAACAAAACTTACCCCATCCTTACTTGCACAATTTATTATTTAAACTAAGTGTTAAAATTCATTGCTGTTAGGGCTGGGGATGTGGCTCAAGCGGTAGTGTGCTCGCCTGGCATGTGCAGGGCGCTGGGTTAGATCCTCAGCACCACATAAAAGTAAAATAAAGATGTTGTGTCCACCAAAAACTAAAAAATAAATATTAAAAAATTCTCTCTCTCTCTAAAAAAAAAATTCATCACTGTCTTCACTAAATTTGTAATTATCTACTGACCAGATATCTCTACCATAGATTTATTATAATAAACAATTACTATGAAGTCAGTAATAATAACAATGACTAAAATGCATTGGATGCTACATGGTAGACATGTCATGCACTATCGAATGAAGCCCTATTACAGAGGTACTATTTTTTTATCCAATTTTTTATAGATAATGTCAACGTTTTTAGAGATTATTAACTTGCTCAAGACTGCACAAATTTTTGTCAGAACAGGGATTCAATTTGAGGCTTAAGTGTATCTTTTATGTTGCAACTAATTTTAGTTATTTATTCTTCTCCCAGTTAAATTCTGAGAATCCCCAAAATGTTATCGTTATATATCCCCCCCATTATCTGAATCATGAATGTTTATTTGTTTTCATTGGATTCTGTGTCAAATCTGTGTGTGTGTGTGTGTGTGTGTGTGTGTGTGTGTGTGTGTTTTACTGGGGATGGAACCCAGGGCCTTGGGCATGCTAGGCAAGCACTCTACCAATGAGCTACATCCCTAGCCCAATATTCTGTTATTAAATCTTCATAGAGTCCTCATTCTTATTAGCTCTTCCTCCTGGATTTATGCAGATATGTTCTTTGTCTCCATGCAGACATTGAAAATGTTTTGGAACATATGAAGCTTCATAACTTCCTCCTGAGACTCTCTTTTCTTTGGAATAATATTGGTGACTTTTGATATATGGTTGTCCAAAAGCTCTGGATCTCTCTAACTAGATTACTTCTTTCAATGTTTCTTCCTACAGATAAGAAGTACTTCCTGAATTTCAGCTGTCATTGTTATCATTTCTTCTACCTGAGCACCTACATTCTACCATGAAAGAACTTTTCAAATGATTTTTTTTAAATCACAGTTACATAAATGTTATAGCAACTGACTACTCCATCAGTAATCACATTATGAAAGAAAGAAAGTAGTTGAGTTTCCAGCCTCTTATTATGCACTAATATAAGCTCATAAGGATTGGTCATGTCTTTTCTGAGCACTCTCTACTGCACTTAATATCACATAGAAACAAGACAGTGCAGTCCTTCTCTGTTTAGAAGCCTACAGAAGCCATCATCTGGAAGTGGAAATGGAATCCATGTTAAGTGTTTAGGTAGCCCTGCAATCAACCTCTTGCCTTTCCATCTGTTTCCTCCTTAAACTGTTTGCTCTCTACTTCCAAGTACGGAGGTCACCATCCTTGATTCAAAAGATGAAAGCTATAAAAAATATATACACATACACAAGAGTTTACACGCCTTTCAAACTTCTTATACCTGAAACTTTGAAATGGAAAAATCTCTCCAAAAGACAACTTTTAACTGCAGCCTTCAACATGCAAAAGATAGCAGAAAGCCTTCCAAGAGCTATTAAAGTAGAATTTGTAGCAGTTACTTGGCGGGCAGGGCTGTGTGTTTACTGGCTCTACAGCGGAGCCTTGCACAGCGGCTCTGTGCATTTTCTCATGGGGCACAGCTTCAAAGCCCTTCCTTCCTGTGTGCCCCAAACCTGTTTACAACAGTCTCTTTCCCCTCCACAGTACTTGCCACAGGTAGTTTAAGTGTGAATAATGACAACCAAAAACAGAAATAAAACTTAATTCCCGTTACTAAAGAACAACTCAAGTTAGCCCTCTGGGGGAGATGCTCACAAGGATTAATTATATTGTAGGAGTTGATATCTTTCTTCATTTCCCTTTCCAGCAGTTTTGCAAATACATTTTTCCACAGTTTTAAAGAAATGTAAGAACTCCCAAGTTCCACAGCCAGAAAATCCTGACAGTCTCTGATAGCTGAATAATGGATGAAGCTCCACTGTTTACTTAGCAGGGGGAGGAAAAAAAAAGAGCGATAGAGAGGTCCAGATAAAGTGCAGGAATCTGACATCCTCTCATGCTGAACAATGGTGAGAAGAATATCTTGGCTTCTTTTCTTTTTTTTGTCCATGTACAAAATGTATATGGAAACAACAGTTCAGTATGAGGCGTATTATCATGGCATGCCTGTACCTAAGAGTTAATCCAGCATTTTTCCTCTATAACAATGTGATTACTTTCCTCAGAAAGGGGATAAGACCGGGAATACAGATTACAAAACATTTCCATCTCAACAATCTGTATTGCGTTATCACTCCAGAGGATATTCCCTATGATATTGCATAAATTTCCCAGCCAGGAAATACCTCCAATATTCCCACATATATGTTAACTGGAAAAACAATTAAAACATTAAGTTTTAATCTGAGACGGTTAAGAGATTGTTTTCTAAAAAAGTTAGTATTTCATTGCTGATTAATTCATATTTCTGTGTTCCTTGGAATAGCCAACTCTACCAAGTCAGTCCAGTTGAAGGCTTTTGGGGTATTTGTTTTCTGAGAGAAGCCCCCCATAAAATCTCCCACAACACCTGTCACCAGTACCTAGAATTTCACCATTAGAGATTCACTCTTTTGGTTCTGGAAGCATTTTAATCCCTGAGGGTCCTATTAAAATGCAAAAACTCTGAGAATAACAGCATTGAAAGCTATTATTAACTGACAGCAAGGAAGCCCTGAGGAATTGGACACAGGATAGAGCCTGAGGAAGAACTATAGGAAATCAGGATAGCAGGAGAGGGAAGGTAAGATGGCAGCAAAAATAAACTTCTTCACAGTTCTTTGGGGTCAAGGCAGCCCTGCCTCTGGTATTCCCTCCACTAAGGGAATTCCATTTCAAGGTTGGATGAGACGCCGTGCAAGTAATTTATTCTCAGTTGTATTAAAGGAGAAAATCATACTACAAATATATATTTAATAAAGTTTATGAAAACTCTAACTTTATTTAAGTATGTTTAATCAGGATGTTCTCTTCCAATGTCTTGAAGTAGTAGTCACTTGGGTTTTTGAATAAAAGTTATACCTAAATCATAGGTTTACATGCATATGTTCTATTCTCTTATTATTACTTTTTTTTAACTTCATGACTTTTAAAATCATATATTTAACATACACCAGGAGTGTTTATGTGGAAACTACAGAAGTGACAAACTGATAAGGTTAATATCTCCAGAAGAAAAGAGCGAAGAACCTATGGAAGCTAACTTCCTGGATTTTAGGAAAATCTGTCTCTATCCAATAAGTTGCTGATTTGCATCAGCAAGAACTGGGTTTCATCCTGGAGCAGTTTCTGTATCCCTCTGTGATGCTTCCTACCTTGAAAGAGCAATGTGGACACTAAGGGATTTTTAAAATTCCAAAAAAGATTGAGACAGTATGTTATTGTTGTGTGACACATGTGTGTATTAAAAGATGTAGATGTACTGAAAGAATTTGCAGTGGAAAACTGAGTTTCCTCCAGAAAGATAAATTATTTAAAGGAGATGACTGCAGGCAGAGGAATAGGTTGAGGCAATAAGTCTTTAGAATTTCTCATGCGCCCAGAACATAAAGTTATGAAGGTATTTTTTTATGTTTTAATATTTTCACCGCGTTGTTTTCATTTTTATAGCAAGTAGACAGAAATATTTGACCCAGACCCGTCTCAAAGAACTTCTCTCATGTGCAGTCAAGGCTGTTCAGTGAATGGTAATCAAGGTCAAATCAGGGAACTTGAATAACAAAGGGCTTATGACCAAATCAAAGAGGTCTGGAAATACAGTGTAGTTTGAGAAGCGTAGATTTCCCTTAAACTTGCTTCCAATAGTCTCATCATTGTAAGTGAATGACTATGTAACTGTAGTTAATTTAGGATTGATTGTTATACTGTCTTCACAGTTATACTCAGGTAAAAAAAAAAAAAAAAAAAAAAACTTAAAGCATCTTTATCTGTCAGGCATCTCAGTTACCTAAACCAGATGTAAGATTCCCTACTTCTCTGCCTTATGCTGCAACTAGCATTCCTCTAACATATTGTACTCCATTTCTTACACCTCTGAAGAACTAAACACAGAACTCAGAAGCACCAGAGAAAAATCCAGGGAAGTCCTCATCAATATAATTGTTTGGAAAACTGCATACTACCTACAGGAAAGGCCACAAAAGGAATGCCTACCACAGGCTAACAGCCTTCATCTATGAGCATCTACAAAACAGCATCGCATCCTCCCCCTTCCCACTGGGCAATGACCTTACTCCACACTCTAGCCCTTTTAGGGTGATGGAGAACCTTCTTCTGAAATGGCCTTCAATAGCCACTTTTGTGAGACATAGATAAGGGATCCAATGTCATAAATGTCCATATTTTGATCATAGATATGGAGGCACATGAGTTTGTACATGCATACTATTTTATGGCTTTAAAAATAGTAGTTTAATCTTTTTGCTGTTAATAAGTGAAAAGTAGTGAGCCCAAAAAATTGAATGCTACAGTACTGCTAAATATTAAGAAGAAAAAATTAACATAGGGGAGCTTCTGTAATTTTGGTTAGGCTAGTAAATAATTTTTAAAAAATAATTATAGTAAAAGATATTCCGTGTTGTAAGAGACGAATGTGTGAAGAGCTGTGAGTTTTGAAACCTGTCACTATAAGAATGAGGACTACATGTTGTGATTGATTTTATGAATAATATGTGATAGCATTTAATGAACAATCATTATGTGACAAGCCTTCCCATACTCTTTCAGTCTTTATAGCACCACCCTGTGATGAGAATTACAATAGTAGTTGCTTTCCACAACCATAATGAAATGCCTGAACCAATTAACTTATAAAGAGAAAAGGTTTATGTGGTTCACAGTTCTGGAAGTTCCAATCCAAGATTGAGTAGCCCCAATTCTTTGCACATCTGGTGAGGGCAGCACATTGTGATAGGAATGTATAGTGAAACAAAGCCATTTACATCATGAGGCAGAAAACACAACTACGAAGGGAAATAGACTAGGATCCCACAATTCCCTTCAAAGGCATATCCCCAGTAGCCTAAGGACCTCCCACAAGGCCTCACTTCCTAAATGTTCCACCACCTTCAAATAACACCATCCTGGAAATGAAGCCTTTTAATCCATGGATCTTTGGGAGACATTCAAAATCTAAACTATGGCACAGAGGTTCAGGATATTAGCTTATTTTTTTTTTTTTTTCAAAATCACACAGCAATTTGTTTTCAGAGGCTAAGGGAAGGAAATGAGGAGATTGTGGTCAGAGGTACAAAGTTTCAGTTAGATAGGCGGAATAGGTTTTTGAGATCTACTGCACAACTGGTGTTATAAATAACAATACAATTGTAATGTATATTTTGAAATTCCTAAGAAAATAAGTTTTAAAGTTGGGTGTGGTACCACATACCTGCAATCCGAGGCTGAGTCAGGAGGACCACAAGTTCAAAGCCAGCCTCAGCAACTTAGCAAGTCCCTATCTCAAAACAAAAAATAAAAAGGGGTTGGGGATGTAGCTCAGTGTTTAAGTGTTCCTGGGTTCAACCTCCAGTACCAAAAAAAAAAAAAAAAAAAAAGAAAGGTTTTAAATGTTCCCACCACCAAGTATGACAAGCATGTAAAATAATAGATATGTTAATTAGTTTGATTTAATCCATAATATAGCCTATATCAAAACTTCACATCGTACCCCATAAATATATACAATTATTATTTATTAATTAAAAATTGAATTTAAATTAAAAATCACATAGCTAGGAAGGATTTAATAACTCACATCAGCCTGATAATGGCCATGATCTTAACCCCTAGGCCATGCTATTTTCAAAACCTAAAAATTATTTTGTATTTTTCATCTTGGTCAGCACTATAATTCATTGTCCCAAAGTCTTCAGGAACTTTCTGAAAATTATACCCACGGTCTGTGGGATAAATTTTGAATCTATTTGAAATGGGTACAATAGATCCCCAAAGAGATGCCTCAGGTACCTCAAAAATTAAACAACTAAAAAAGCCAGCAAACTTCAACAAATTATCCCAGTGGAGGGTCATGTGCGGGAACTATTTGGAGGTCATGTAGGAGACAGTCATCTTTGTTTGGGGGCCAAAACACACTTCCCTAGTGAGGCTGCAGGATAGACATAAATAATCCAGCCTGGAGAAAGGTCATCTCCAAGGCTCGAGTCCGGGTTAGCAGTGACAGCTTGAAAACCAATTGCTCTGAAAATCTTCAACAAGTCTAAGTACCACAGGGAGAGTGGTGCTGAAAGCAGATAAGGCTAAACTCCTCTGCAGGAAGAGCCAACCTTGAACTTTATTGTTGCTCAGTAAATTTTATTAGGCATCACACTGTATTCCCTGCAGCAAGGGAAGCTATGGAACAGGCAAACATGCTCCTTGAGGGACAGGAAACACAGGCCATGGGGCGTTTAGAGAGGTCACAAGACCACAGGGCAGCAGGAAGGAATCAATAGCACTGAGCAGAGTCCAGGGGGATCAATGACCCCTAGACTTGGTGGCAGTTTAGCAAACTTGATTAACAGCACACGTGGAATTTGCCCTGGGCTGTGCAGGCTGCAGCAGATACCCATTTTTACAGAATCCAAAGAATAGCACTGAAGTGTACCATAAAAACAATCTGCAGGAGGCATATAGCTCCTGAGCAGGTATGCTGGCAACTTTGGTCATTTATGTTTAATTTGAAGGGCTCAGAAAACATTCTTCCCAGGTACTGAGAGATCTGAAACTACCACTTTATTTTCTGAATTGAATTGTCCCCCTCTCTCTGTTAACCTCTTTTTAATCTGTTTTATTATGGGAAAATTTCAAATATATACAAATACCAGACAGAATAGTATGATAAATGGATCACCGGAACTTCAACATTTATTAAATTATGACCAAACTTGTTCATCTCTGCCTTTAACTATTCTCTGCCCCTCCCCCATCTCCACATACTCTACTGGGTTAGTATGGAGCAAATCCTAGACATAATAATAAAATTTAATTTTTAAATACTTCAGTTAGAATCCCTAAAAGAACTCATCGTTAAAACATACCCTATTATTAACACACCAAAAGTAAATACAACAATAGAATCATTGTTCAACAATGACTCACAAATAGACTCACTGGACTTGCCTGAAGAAAGAATCCCTGAGCTTGAGGATTTGACAACTGAAAATGTATAACTTAAAAGCAAAGAGAAGAAACACTGAAAATGACAGAATAGAGTACACAAAAACTGTGTCACAGATACCAAATGTGTTACACACCCATAATAGAAATACCATTACAAGGGAAGGAAAGAGAGAAAGGAACAGAAGAAATATTAAAAGCACTGACTGAGAATTTCCCCTAATTAGTCTCATACACCAATCACAAATCCAGGAAGCTCAGAGAATATTAAGTAGAATAAGTGCCAAAAATAACTACACTTGGGCATATCATATTCAAACTTATAAAACCAAAAATTTAAAAAAAAATCCAGAAGGGAAAAATATCTTCTCTCCTGAGGAATAAAATGATACCTGACTTTTCCCAAGAAAATAATGTTAGAAGAGAATGGAGTAAAATGTATTCAAACTGGGGGGTGGGAGGGATGACTGTCAATATAAAATTATTTTCTACATAAAATTCCCCATTAAAAGTGAAGGATAAATAAACACTTCCTCAGATAAATAAAAATCAATGGAATTTGTTGCCAGTAGACCTGTCTTGCAACAAAGGTTCACATGGTCATCCTTATCTATTTCCTAGCCCCATGACAATGACTGATTGTTTTACTATAAACAATACATGTTTAATATAAATAGAATATAGAAGCGAGAAGAAAAGAAATAATAAAAATTAGGGCAAAAATCAATGAAATTAAAAAGAAGAAATAAAAAAAATCTGGTTCTTTGGGGGGAAAAAATCAACAAAATCAGTAAGCTCTATCCAGACTAAGAAAAAAAAATAGAGAATCCAAATTAACTAATACCAAGAATGAAAGAAGGAACACCACTACAAAGCCTATAGATTAAAAAATTTGCTATGAACAGCTCTATGTCCACAAATTTGATAACCTAGATAAAATGGGTCAATTCCTTGAAATACTCCATCTGCCAAAATTCACACAAAGAGAAATAGACAAACTATAAGCTGAATAGGTATATATAAGGCAATTCAATAAATTAATACCTTTTAAAAACAAAAAGCACCAGACCCATGCGAATTCACTGGTGAATCCCTCCAAACACTGAAGGAGGAACTTACACCAATCTTCCACAATCTCTTCCAGAAGTGAGGAAAATAAATCCTAATTTATTCTATGAGGTCAGCATCACCCTAATACCAAAATAAAAGACATAAGAAAATAAAATTACCAACAATATGCTTCATGAGCAGAGGTGAAAAAAATTCTCAACCAATATTACTAAACCAAATATGATAAGGTCTAAAAATAATTTCACATCATGAATAAGTAGTATTTATCCCAGGGGATGCAAAATTGATTCACACTTGAAATCTCATTAATCAATCCATGATGACAATGGCTAAAGTCACATGATACTATCAATGCAGAAAAAAACATTTGACAAAATCCAACATCCATTCATGATTGAAAAATAAAAAACTCAACATACTAGAAATAAAGAGAAACTTTCTCTTTGTAGAAAAGAATATCTGCCAAAAAAAAAAAAAAAGTACAGCTAACATCAATACATAACAATGAGAAACTAAAAGCATTCCTGCTAAGATCAGGGATAACACATGAATGTTCCCTCTTATTATTCTTTTTTGGTATCTGACTTGAGGTCCTAGCAATGTAATAAGACAAGGAAAGGAAATAAAAGTTATATACACATTGCGAGGAAAGAAATAAAACTCTCTTTGCAGATGACATGATCATCTGTGTAGAAAATCTGAAAAAAAAATAAAGAAACTTTGAAACTAATAAGTGATTATAGACAGATTACTATAAGGTATAAGGTTAAAACACAAAAGTCGAGTCCCTTTCCTATATATCAGCAATGAACGAGTGGCATTTGAAATTTAAAATATAATAGTGTTGTCATTAGTTTACTAAAAAATGAAATACTTAGGTATAAACTAAGTAAAATATGTATAAGATATAAATGAGGGAAACTACAAAACTCTGATGAAATATATCAAAGAAATAGGGAAATGAAGTTATTCCATGTTCACAGATAAGAAGACTCAATAATGTTAAGATATCAGTTCTTGGGCTGGGGTTGTGGCTCAGTGGTAGAGCACTCGCCAAGCACATGTGAGGCCCAGATTCGATCCTCAGCACCACATAAAAATAAATAAACAAAATAAGGTATTGTATCCAACTACAACTAAAAAATAATTTAAAAAAAAAAAAAGACATCAGTTCTTCCCAACTTGAGTTATAGATTCAATACAAATTCAATCAAAAACACAGAAAGTTATTTATGGATTTGAAACCTGGTTCTAATTTTATTTTATATATTTTTTTAATTTTTTAGTTGTAGTTGGACACAATACCTTTATTTTGTTTATTTATTTATATGTGGTGCTGAGGATCGAACCCAGGGCCTCACACATGAAATTGAAAAGAATTTGGTAGAGCACTGTACCAAATTGGCAAGCACTCTACCACTGAGCCACAACCCAGCCCCGCCCCCCGCCAATTCTAATTTCATGTGGTTTTATAGTTTGTATATGAGGTATCTCCCAAAAGCTCTTGTGTTGATGCAGGAATATTGAGAGGTAAATGATTGGATTATGAGAACTGTAAGCTGATCAGTCTATCCCAGTTTGAAGGAGTAACTGGGTGGTAACTGTAGGTAGATAGGGCATGGCTGGAGGAGGAGGTTACTGGGAGTGTGGCCCTGGAAGAGTTCATCTTCCCTGTTTCCCCTCTCTCTCTCTACTTCCCAACTGCCATGCCTTTCCACCACATGTTGCCTCATCTTGGACCCGGAGCAATGGACTCAGCCAACCATGTACTAAACCTCTAAATCTCTGAAATCATGAGCCAAAATAAACCTTTCCTACTCTAAGTTGTTCTTGTTGAGTATTTTGGTCACAGTGACAAAAGGCTGACTGACACATATGGAGAGGCAAAGACACAGAATATCCAACCCAATATTAATGGAAAATAACAGAGTTGGAAGGCTGACATTATTCAACATCAAGACTATTATAAATCTATAATAATCAAGACAGTTTGATGTGGGCAAAAGAATAGACAAATAGAGCAGTTAAACAGAATAGAGGTCTGGGGCTGTAGCTCAGTGGTAAAGTGTTTGCCTTGCATGTGTGAGACACTGGGTTCGATCCTCAGCACCACATAAAAATAAATCAAGATATGGTGTCCATCAACAATTGAGGGCTCAGAACTAGATCCACTAAGTATAGCCAACTGGTCTTTGACAAACAAGCAAATGTAATCAAATAAAGCAAAAAAGAGTCATTTTAATAAATGGTGCTGGGACAAGTGGGCATTCACACACAATAAATAAATCCAAACACCTTACCTTACACCATTCACAAAAACTGACTCCAAGGGCATCACAGACATAAGTGTAAAATACAAAACTATAAAACTCCTAGAAGATAACATAGAAGAAAAGCCCAGGTTGTCTTGGAGATAATGAAGAACTTTTAGATACAATATCGAGGGCATAATCCTTGAAAGAAACAATCTATAAACTGGTATCATTCAAATGATAAACCTTTCTGCAAAAGATATTATCAAAAAGATGTGAAGACATGCAACAGTCTTGGAGAAAATGTTTACAAAAGACACATCTGATAAAGGACTGTTTTCAAAATACACAAAGAACTATTAAAACTCAATAAGAAAACAAGCACACCAATCAAAAACAGTCAAAAAACCTGAGCAGACTTTTTATATAACCAAAGAAGATATACAGATGTCAATAAGCCTATGAAAAAATATTCAGCATCATGTTATTAAGAAATTAAAACCATCATGTGATAGCATTTTAAAAACCATCATGTGATAGCATTACACACTTACCAAACTTGCCAAAACCCAAATCAAACTTGCCAAAAAAAACACCAGATCCTGACAATGTTGTGGGAGTAATACAACTCTAATTCATTGCTAGTGAGAATACAAAATGCACAAACACTTTGGAAGACAATTTGACAGTTTTCAAAAAAATTAAGCATAGCCTTACCATACAGTTCAGCAATCATTCTACTTTCTATTTATCCAAATGAACTGAAAACATGTTTACACAAAATATAACACAGAAGTGTTTCTAAGAGTTTCTTTTCCATAATTGCCATAACTTAGAGCAATAATCAAGATATCCTTTAGTAGGTGAGTAGAGTTTTAAACAAACAGTGATAGGCCCAAGCTATGAAATATTTTTTTCTTTAATTTTTATTGTTGGTTGTTCAAAACATTACATAGTTCTTGACATAGCATATTTCACACTTTGATTCAAGTGGGTTATGAACTCCCATTTTTACCCCGTATACAGATTGCAGCATCACATCGGTTACACATCCACTGTTTTACATATTGCTATACTAGTGTCTATTGTTTTCTGCTGCCTTTCCTATCCTCTACTATCCCCCATCCCCTCTCCTCCCATCTTCTCTCTCTACCCCATCTACTGTAATTCATTTCTCCCCCTTGTTTTTTTCCCCTTTCCCCTCACTTCCTCTTGTATGTAATTTTGTAAAACCATGAGGGTCTCCTTCCATTTCGATGCAATTTCCCTTCTCTTTCCTTTTCCCTCCCACCTCTCACCCCTGTTTAATGTTAATCTTCTTCTCATGTTCTTCCTCCCAACTCTGTTCTTAGTTATTCTCCTTATATCAAAGAAAACATTTGGCATTTGTTTTTTAAGGATTGGCTAGCTTCACTTAGCATAATCTGTTCTAATGCCATCCATTTCCCTGCAAATTCTATGATTTTGTCATTTTTTAATGCAGAGTAATACTCCATTGTGTATAAATGCCACATTTTTTTATCCATTTGTCTATTGAAGGGCATCTAGGTTGGTTCCACAGTCTAGCTATTGTGAATTGTGCTGCTATGAACATTGATGTAGCAGTGTCCCTGTAGCATGCTCTTTTTAGGTCTTTAGGGAATAGACCAAGAAGGGGAATAGCTGGGTCAAATGGTGGTTCCATTCCCAGCTTTCCAAGAAATCTCCATACTGCTTTCCAAATTGGCTGCACCAATTTGCAGTCCCACCAGCAATGTATATTATTTAGCTCTAAAAACAAATGAAAAGTCATGGAGGATATTTAAGGACATTTAAGTGCATATTACTTAAGTAAAAGAAATCAATTTTGAAAGATTACCTCCATAAAATTCCAGCTATATGATATTATAGAAAAGGCAAACCTATCAACAGTAAAAATATCAATGGTTAATAAATGTTAAAGGGCAAAGAGTAATATTTAGGAACAATGGATTGTTATGGCACACTATTCTATATAATACTACAATAGCAGATGCCTATCATTTAATACTTGTCAAAATATATAGAATATGCAACATCAAGAGTGAACCCTAATGTAAATTATTGATGTTAAGTGATAATGATATGTCAATGTTGGTTCATGGATTGGAACAAATATACCACTCTGGGGTCTGATGTCAGTAGAAGAGGAGGTTATAAATGTGTGGGGACACAGATATAGGGAAACCCTCTGTACTTTCTGCAAATTTTTCTGTGAACCTAAAACTTATCTAAAAAACTGAAGTTTATTTATTTAAAAAATTGAACAATTCTTCAATATCATCAAAGACTTAGTGTTCAAGTTTTCCTTATTATTTCAAATAATTTTATACATTTTTGAAATCATGATTTAAATAAGGATCATACATGACAAATGGTTGGTATGTCTCTGTAGTCATTTTTTAGATATGTATGCTTTCCTTTTCCCTCTTTATTAATTTTTATAATGATTTATTGAAAAAGTTGGATCTTGTGTCAATGTAAAATGCCTCACATTCTGGATTTTGCTGATTGTATCCCAAAGCTTTTATTATTTACTACATTTCTCTGTTCCCTGTATTTCCTTTAAACTAGCAATGAGACCTAGAGAGTTGAGCCAGTTTAAGTTCCTCTTTTTTTTTTTTTGGCAAAAATATTTCCTGGGTAGTGTGTATGCTTCCACTAAAAATTATGCGACATTTGTTTCTCACATTTTACCATTAGCAGTCATTGATGATTATTGTCTTTATTCATTACTTCATTTGAGGTTGAAAATTATATTTTAATTCCATTATTTCTCTTGTATGTATCAATTTTTCTCTGTGTAGAGAAACTTCCCCTTATCAAATATTTCATTATCCAGAAGAACAGAATAAATGTGCCTCTGGAAAACCAAATATTCTTGATTCTTTTCCTTTATTTTCTATATTTCATAATAATTAGTCATTTCAACAGCACCCTTAAAAGATCATACTTAATATTAATTTAATCCCATTGATTTATGCTTACTTGATAGATTTGAATTCATTGCAATTACTATTCTTATCAATAGTGAGATTGTCTTTTTTTTTTTTTTACCAATGGTAGCCTCCTCCAGTTACCTCAGTTTTTTTTTTTCTTTTTATGCAATTTTAGATATCTTATTTAGTTACTTTATATTTCTTGACCCAGACCTGGAATCAGCCATTTATCTAAGAAATGCTAGTTCTCTAGGTGAGAAATGATATTACAAACCACGATCGATCTGTCCACTAGAGGCACTCATTGATAATCAGTTGATCATTGTTCCCAGGCCTAACACACAACCAGGGTTTACATTTTCTCAAAAAGGAAAATACTTCATAAGTTCCTACCAAGCTTGGTATTATGGGGGTCTTTACTTAACCTCTAGGATTTTAGGGGCCTAGTACTAGTTTTCAAGTGTAAAGCTCTGACTTAATTCCCTCTCCCTTCCCCAGGTGGGATGCTTCTCTCTCCACCCTATACCCCCAGGAGTTGTGTGTTGGGGGATGGGGGATGATACAGACAACTCTTCTTCCTGCCTTCTTTAATGCTTTTATTTTTATTATACTAAAACCAGGCAATGTAGTCTCTCACCTGGCTGCTTTAGCTGTTATGAAGTTAGTTTAGTATGTGAACAGCTGCCTAAACTGGTGTGCTGCGGGGAGATGACTGATGAAGGCTCTTAGCTTCCATCTGGCTATTACAGAATTCCTAATGGAATTATCAAAATTATGTAATTGCCTTATCTGATAACATCTTTAAGAACTTTAGACTAGCAACACCAATATTATTACTAACAATACGGGTGTTAAAAACAAACTTAGGTGTTTTCCTAATTTGGCTTTTTTGTTGTTACTGTTGTTTTCTTTCGGGGCTATACTTTTCAAGGGATGTGTGGATAAATGACTGTGTTTAAAAAGCCGTTTGCGATAATTCCTCTCTGTGTGATTATGCCACCAATTTGAAATGCATCCAGTTTCACTTGTTCATTTTTTTTTTCTTTTTTTCATTTTCTTTTAGGAATTGCTTGCTAAATTTAATTTTGTTTCATAATTTGATAAAATATCTGATTTCAAAATTGCAGCTACAAAACAAAATAGATTCAGGGAAGTCCAGCTTCTCTCTCTATCCTCTTTATTCTGCCCTTCTTACCCTCGTCAGTGAATTTTTGTTGGGTTTTGGTTAATTATATAAATATGCATCATATTATATTATGCAATGTGTACATATAAATATTCTTACATATAATGTTATATACAAGTATATGTGGTATGTATGTTAGCATGCATAAATGTACATAATATATACATATATATTTTAGCATATGTAGTATTCTTATTCTTCTTCTTTGGATTTTAAGGTACCATACAATACATAGTTGTGGAGGTATTTTTAAGCTTTATTGTATTTATTTATAAAATATCCTGAAAAATCATTCATAACAGTATATAAATTACTTCTTATTTCTTTTCATAGCTATATAGTACATTATTATGTGGATGTATCGTAATTTTCAACTAGTCCCACCTATGTGAGTGGATATTGATTTGTTTCTGATTTGAGCAAATTATGCTCAAATGTTTACACTTATGATTATGTGTATTTTGTCCTTCCTCCTTCCTGTTTTCCTTTTTCGTTATTATTTTTGTTGCACTACTTATAGGATACAAGCAGTCCTTGGGAAATGTTATTGATTTCAGTTCTAAGTGAATTGACTGGTCGGATCACCTGACTCAGGATGTGCATTCTACTACTTGTCAAATAATCAGTGAGTCATTTATTTCTCTGTCCAGATATATTTAGCCAGAATTGCTGCACCTGGCACAGAAAAGTATGCAAAAGGAGAAGTGAGGGGTACACAACTAGCCTACTTTGAAATTTTGCCTTATCAGGGGATTGAGACCAAAATGTCTACATGGAACCATTAGATACTGGTCAGATAGAATACAATTCACTTGAGGTTACTTTTCCCAGAAATCAAGTATATGTTCCTTTCAGTTATCATTTAGTCTAGTAGGAGCTGCCTTATTACAATCACATAGGTATACCCATGTTGCAGCCAAGACCTGTGGCATGCATTTCCCCTCTTAAAAGCGACTAAGAAGACTGCAGCAGCCTTCATATATTGCATCTTCCTCTTTACTAAAGAATCACAGGGTTAACACAGTTGCACAGCTAGCATGGCAAAATAGAATGCAGATGTGCTGTTTCTCACTTCTTGAAGAATCTTTCCCCAAATTCCTAAAGAGCCACCAGCACAAAAGAATTTTAAGAACAATTCACTAATTTTTATGAATGAATGACAGAGGAGAGAAACAAGATTTTCCAAGTGGTTGGGAAGTGGTAATTATAGTTCATTATTTTTTCCATTCCAAATTTCAATACCGAGGCTTAAATGCAAAGAGAAAATCAGATAAAAGGGTAGTATTTAACTGCACAGGTCCAGCCTTCCAGACAGACAGACTAGTTGTGGGGAGGAGGGAGTAACAACTAGGGAGAGAGGGAACAAGCACTCAAGAGTATCCTCCTCCAGAGTAAGAAAGCTCAGTGATCCCTCCTGATCTCTGCTTCAGTTGGGAGGGACTTTAGAAATTTAGCAAGACTGAGTTCATCCCAGGAAAAATCTCAGGGTAAGAGATTGATAAAGAGAAAAAAGTGGGCAAGTGCAAGATAGTATACAAATAAGAAAGCAGAGAAAAGTTTACAAGGAAGAGGGAAAAGCAACATTTACTTTTGAGGCCAACTAAACATGGAAACCAGATTCCTAACCAATGTCCACCAAATGCAGAGGGCTAACTTAGGTTGCTGGTTTCTGGTGTGTGTGTGTGTGTGTGTGTTTGTGTGTGTGTGTGTGTATTCTGTCAGGTGAGCACTCCTGATTACCTTCCAAGACTCTCCAAAGCATGAGATTTGTCCCTAGTTTCCACTAATTTATGGACATTCTAAACTACAGGTTTTTCCAGCATGGCTGGGTTTAAATTCTGTGGGATATTTCTGCTCTTTTGTTGTCATGGTAACCTCATATTATAAACCTGGGCACTCAGGGAGAGGGTTGGTTACAACTCAAAGGAGGAGCATATTTAACTGCACAGGTCCAGCCTTTCAGACAGATAGGCTGGTTGTCGGTGGGGGGCGAGGGTGGGGTAGTAACAACTAGGGAGAGAGGGAAAAAGCATACAGAGTATCCTCCTCCAGAGATTTTCTCTCTACAGAAAATCCACCTCTGAGTGCTGCTAACCCTCTTCCCTAACCATCCAACAAAATCCAAGTGCCTCAGCCCACCCTCCGATGGCTTCCACAAAACCCTTTCCCTCTTCACTATGGCCATCTCTAGTGCCTCCAAAACCCTCTGCTTCAGTCAGTTTGGCTCTCAAACTTTGTTAGCCTCTTACTACAACCAGATTTGGGTCATCAATGGACCCGAGATACTTTCCCAACTTCTCCCTGCCCTTCACTCTCTAAACCCAGAGAATAATTCTCCTCTTCAGGAAGCCTAACTCACGTAGTCACAGCACATAATTCTCTACATGTTGGAGACGATGGTTGCACCTGCTATATAACAATTTGCACACTTCTCACATCTCTTTTTCCTTCTAAGGATGGACCTAGAGCTGTGGAGCAAATCTGAGCTAAGATGTCAGTGTGGCTTTGAATGGGAATGTCCTTTCTAAACTGTATCTTGAGCAACAGATTCAAGGGCAAACATTAATCACATTTGGATTAGCCACCACTTCAGAATGCTCATTTCGGTGCCTCTCTCCACTGGTACAGATCACCAATAAGCTTTCTAAGCCCTTGGGCTGCTGTGCCCTTCCCCATACTTTGCATGACTGGTTCCTTATCATTCAGTCAAATGTCATGTCCCCCCAGACAGCTTCTCTCGCATTCCTATCTAAAGAAGCCTCCTAGCCACTCTAGTGAGCATCACCCTATTTTATTTTCATCATAAAACCGGTGGGTGATCTCTTGTGTACTAGTGCATTATTGATTTATTATCTCTGTTTCTTCACTCAACTGTAATATCCATAACAGAAAGGAAATTTATCTGTCCTGCTTACAACTTGCCCCTGGAATAACGTCTGGTAAATATTGCATAATCAATCAGTATTTGTTGGCAAATCAGTGAACTCACATTCTAAGAAAGCAGTTATCCTTTTTCTTTAATTATTTGAGTCCTTCCTTTATACATAAAGGAACTAAATATCACCAATAGACTTCTACAGCTCTTTTGCCACTGCTATAGTGATCAAGACCAAGGCAGCAGTATTCTCAGAGCTCTTGACCCAGGTTTCTTCCTTCCACCCTTCTAACTGACCCCCTTGCATAGGAGTACCTAATGAATGAACTTGTCAAGTATAAAATGCAGCCAACATCAAAAATTTTAGTAGCCTTACTGTTTTGGTGGGTAGGGAGATCTTTCTAAGGTGTCACTATGCATTTTTTAAATTCAATTCCTCCAGGGATTCTATGAAGTAGGAATCACATGACAGAAAATGGAACATGGGCTCAGAGGGTTTCAATGCTCAGCTGCACAAGTAGTAAGTGACCAGATCCACACTCAAACCCGGACCTTTTGATTTCATACTACCCAATTTTTCCCCCCTATCTTCTAACACCAGTTTCCAAGAGGTAGTGTCACACTCTGAAACAACCCTACACCAGGAAACAGAAAACTTCTCCTCATTCAAACTTTGGCTTACTGTTCACTTGCTGGTCTTGCAACTTCTTCATCTGTAAAATAGGAAGAATGAAACACACACACCCTTCCTACCAACTCCTATGGTGGCTATAATGAGATAACAAGATATCATGTCAACACATAACACTCTGCAGAAAGAACGTCATTCCCCTAGGTTCATGCCTTGACCACCTGACACTCTCCATCTTTACTTCATCTGCTCTTCAGTCTGCTGAAGCAAGGGAGGAGTTGCAAGTGAGGAACTCAATGAAGTCATAAGTTTGGCAGGGCCAGACAAGGGAGATGGTAACATGGAGAAACCTGTTTTGAAAGAATGAAAAGATAAATAACAACTACTGCCCAGATGGATATGAAATGTCCTCTACATGGGTGTTAAAGTCCTGGCTCCCAACCTATGGTGCTATTGGGCAATAAAAGAACACTTAAGAGGTGGGGCCTAGTGGAAGGAGGTTAACTCGTTGAAAGTGTGCTCTTGTAGGGGCCTTTAGGACCCTACCCCTCCCTTTTACCCTTTCTATGCTTCTCTGCCATCATGAAATGAACAGGCCTCCTCTGCCACATAGTCCCACCATGATGAACTATGCCACCACAGGCCCAAAGCAATGGGGCCAAGTAACCATTGACTGAAACCTCTGAAAACATGAGCCAAAATAAACCTTTCCTCTTTTTAAGATATTTTGTCATGGTGATGAAAAGCTGACTATTACACCAGGCAACATTGCCTTTTTGAGGCAAATATCAGTTTTTGTTCCCTTGGCAAGTCCTAGAGATATACTTCACAGTGAAAATAGCAGTTAAAGATGGTGTGCTCCAGCCAGCATATTTCAGTAGGTTTAACACAACAAACCCAAAGGAAACAAACCAGCCCCACAGGGAACACAGCTCATAGCTCTATATTCCGGTGACTGACAGTTAATATGGCAAACTGCTGGAGGATATTCAGCAACTCCAGCCCATCTCTAGCTGAGGATTCAGATCTGACAGGTCAAATGAAACAAAATCGTCCTTTACACCTCCCTGATCAAGTTTTCCAGAGAAACTGGTGAGAGAACAAAAAACAAATCCCTAGAATAATCTTTCATCAAATCCTTCTCAAGACTGTAACTAAACTAAAACAAAAGCCAATTTTTAAAAAAGCTAAAATTTTTTCTCATTTTGTTTGAATTATAAGAGTCATGTTCTAATCTGGATAAGACTCATATATTTTTTTTTCTTTTGACTTTAGACACTAATAAAATAAGATTCTCACTAACCTATCATGAAAATACCTGAACAAATCTAAAATTTATGCTGTGATTTCACCTGAAGGAAATGAAGTCTGTCAAGTGTCTCTAGAAAATGTTTTCTATTACTAATAGAACCTTTTATTATTACTATTATTATTATTATTATTATTAATACATGGACTTCTTTGATTTTCTTCATGTGATGCTTTGAAATGAAAAACTGGTAAGTGCATTAATTAAAAACAAAGACAAGATCTTTTTTTCCTCTCTCTCCAGAAAACCCTAGTCAGACTCCCTGCAAACCAACCTCAGTGTGAGCCTGCAGCCTGCCATCAGGGCCCACTGTTCAGGTTTCTGTTATTTGATCTGACACAAGCTTGATTCACTGATTAGAAGCAGTATTAATTGGAGGGTAAGAAGAAGCCACGCAGTTGAGACAGGCAGAATGGGCAGTTTCAAAATCTAAAAAGATGGTTCACCTACCTCCTGATTCCTCTGCTCTCTGCCCTCCCCCACCTCTAATCACATCTTAGGATCAGACTTGAGAAAGGAAGAACAAAAGGGGGTGGAGTCAAGGCTTCTCTCTCAGCCCTGGAAAGAGCCTGAGTTCCG
Source organism: Spermophilus citellus (assembly GCF_964194105.1). Classification (NCBI taxonomy): domain Eukaryota; kingdom Metazoa; phylum Chordata; class Mammalia; order Rodentia; family Sciuridae; genus Spermophilus; species Spermophilus citellus. The sequence continues at coordinate 70,953,841 of NC_138187.1, read as the reverse complement.
CTTGCTTTCCACTATATGAAGAAATAGGTCCCAGGTGCGTGGGGGACAGTATCATCTGAAGGCAATTCACAGGATCAAATTGTTCTATCTTCTCCTTCCTCGGAAAACCACCTGTCATAAATGACAGTATCCGAGTACTACAGATAAATGTGCGCTTTCAGCCATATTATCCCATTTGAACCACATAAATCCTCACTAGGTCAGTAAGAGACCTTTGCAGTTTCAAGAAGAAAATGGTAGGTTTGCCCAAGATTGCCCGGTAGGAGAAAGAGAAGACATCATACCAGAATTTGGGTTTTCTTACCTCTCTAACTTTCTTAAATGAGTAACTATCACAGAGTTAAGGAAAATGAAGAAATGCTAGATTCATCCATCTCTATCATCCAAGAACTTCCTGTTCATTTTGAGAATATAGGATGTCATACAGCTGTTGAGTTATAAGGTGTGAGATCTTAGTATAAATACTCTGATGTTAGGGAAGGGGCAATGAGTTTACAAGTTCATTCTAGGTATGGTCAGCTCCTAAGAGCTCTCTAGAATGCCCAGTCCAGAATTGGGTGAGAGTACTTTATCATAAAGGGCCACATGCTGAAATAGCAAGTGTAAGATCTCCTGTTATTATTGTGACCAAAACCACATTTTGCTTAACAATATGGTGGCTCCTCAAAAAATTAAAAATAAAATTACCACATGATCCAGCAACCCCACTTCTAACCATGTTACCCCAAATAATTTAAAGCTGGGTATTGAAGGAATATTTGAACACCCATGTTTATAACATTATTATTCAAGGTAGCAAGTGGGCAGAAATCCAAGTGTCCATCCAAGTATGAATGGATGAACAAGATAGGTGTATAGAGGTGACGGAATTTTCTACCTTCACTTGAGCAAGGTAGAAAATTCTGATATATGCCACAATATGAATAAACCTTGATGACATGGCACCAAGTGAAATAGGTCACAAGATAACAAGTACTATGTGGTTCCACCTAACGAGGTACTGAAATAGTTATAAAGACAAGAAGTGGAAGGATGGTTTCAGGAACTCAGAGGATGAGATAATGGGGAGTGCTTAATCCATATAAAGTTTCCATTTTGCAAGATGAAAAGAATTCTGGACATGGATGGTGGTGATGGCTGTACAATGATGTGAGTGTACTTCGTGTCATGAACTACACACTAAAAATCGTTAAAATAATAAATTTTGTATCATATGAACTTTACCACAATTTTATAAAGAAAAGAAAAGCTAACATTTTGCAAATAAGTATACTACATGTCAAAAATGGATTTTCATTGCTGAAACTAGTGAATTTTAAGTAACACGATTAATATTAGTTGTCTTTCATGGTTAAAATTAAAAGCATTTGGAGCACAAAGATTCACTAAAATTGTTTAGAAATACTCCTCAGTCTTGCATGAACTGGGCATAGAAGAGCATTTGGCCAGGACTGAGTACCCAAAGGATAGCACTTGAAGTCCACTCTGCAGTGAGGACAGAGTGTAGCCAGTCTGCCTGAGGCTGATAAAGCCCAGATAAAGCAAGGTGCTACTTTAGAACCTCCATGGTGAGAACACTGAAAAGACCAGGGATTAGGATTTCACTGAGTTTCAGATATATCTAATTGTGTAGATATTTGGTGCTTGCTTATGATGAATATTTGTCTAATCAATGCCTGGGTTAAAATGTCTGTTTACTATAACAGGGTATAACAGGGTGTGAGGGATTGCCCAGCCCTCACCACCTTGAACATCTTTTCAAAACTTCAGCTAGGGCTGGTGATGTTTCTATAGCAAAGCCCCACTTATGTGAGGACCTCTTCTCAAACTCTATATCTAATTCTCTAGGCAGTTTTGCAGGTTTGTTCCTGCAAAATTAAATGCATTTTCAGGTCCCACAGTCCATGGCTAGACCCTGGACTTGGGAATGACTAAGTAAGCTTAGGTCAGTTCTCACACCTGTTATCTGGAAGTAATAATCTGATTGTTCTCCAGGGTACCCCCCTCCCACCCCTGCCTTTCTTCTTTGGACCACAAGGACCATTTTTCCTTCCCTGATCCAGGAGAAGATTAGGGGAAAATGCAGCCTAAGTTCCAGGCAAGACTCCCTGTATGGTGTTTGCTAAACTAGATGTACCCTCTAGGGTCCATCTAGATAAGATGTGGCTGGGAAAGAGAAGAGGAGGGGAAAGGGCCACACAGAGGGCACACTTGGAGTCCCCATGGGGACAAAAGCCTTCTGATACAAAGACAGGGAACCTGTTGGAAGGACCCAAAGGAGAAGACCATCTTGAGGTATGGAAGCCCCAGTCACCTATGATGACTGACATATGTCAGTGTCCAAAACAGGGGTGGGGAACTTGGATGCCTTGTGTTGCAACAGGGAAATATAGGGAGAACCCTGACCGTGGTGAATAAGAACCTAGCCATGGAGAGTTAAACATGGTGGTGCCACTTCTCTACCTAAGTTGAAAAATAAAAAGACCTACAAAGCAGCATCCCCCAGGCATAGCAAAGAAACATCAGAGAGTAGCAGAAATGGAGGTTTTGTAATCTGATGTGAGTTCAAGTCCCTATCCTGTTGCTTAGGGGGGTGAGTTGTTTGCAGCAAGTCAGTAGACACTCTATAGAGTTTCAGTTCCCTCTTCTGTAAGCAAGAAAAAAAATGGTTACTTTCTAGGATTGTTTAAAGTCTGAAATGAAAGAATACATGTGAAGAGCCTACACTTAGTAGCCGCTTCTTAAGTATCAGTAATTATCATTCAGATGACCTCCTCCACTTTGCTCCCAGAAGGTGCACCAACAGAGACTGGTCAGGGTAGGGCCACGTTGGCAGAAAAGACCGTTTTGTTCTCCACGGTTGTTACTCAATCCCCTCCATGAGGCATTATTTCATTGTATCACAAACCCAGACATTTTTATGAGGCCAGAGAAACTGCATTAAGTATTTTTAGGTGAAAACAGAACCTCTGTGCTTCTATTATTAAATTGCCAGGTTTGGATTTTTAGAACCAAACGTGTGTCTTTTTTTCCACCAGCCAGTGTCTCCATTCCAACTTTTGCATGCCAGGACCTGCAAAAGTGTACCAGCCATCCCCACTTACAACCCTGTTTCTGGGTGGGTGTAGGTTTTATTGTAGAAATTCCTCATTCACTACCCTTTTCCTGTCCCTTGTGTATATTTGGCCAGCTGAAATTCCATAAATAGCTGCCAGGAACCAGGTTATGACCACCCAAGACCAAGAAGCAACAAGCCAAAGACAGAAGACAAAGGGCTTCTTCCAACCTCCCCAACAGCCCTAGGAAGGCAGAGAGAAGACCCAGCAAGATACCCACTCTCTAGCGCCAAGACTGTATTACCTCCTTCTACCTCCATGGTTTCCCAGAAGGAGAAAAGCAGAGCATGCATTTTAGAATTACTGATCTGGAGTCAAGCCTCAGCTGCTTATTTTAAAAGTTGTGTGATCTGGATCAAACTACTTACCCTCTCTGAGCCTTATTTACTTTATTTATAAAATGAAGAAAATAATAACATAATGTTGGGTCTCAATGAGAACTAAATAGTCTGTGATATGCCTGATAGACATTAGGTACCTACAGAGCATAATATCTGTGATGGTTTTTATTATCAAGAATAGTCTATAATCTTCCACAAGGGACTTCTCAGTTCTCACACCAAAAAAAAAAAAAAAAAAAAATCATCAAAACCCAGAAGTGTGAGACCCTGCCAGGACAACCAGGAGTCTCTGCACCACATGCATGGCACGGGACAAGACAACTGGCCTAAAGACATAGGAACACAGGCAGGAGGATGGGAGCAAGGAATGCTGCCTCTTGTCTAGGATTGGTTCAGTTACACTGCTCATCAGATCCTACTAGAACAGCATGAAGAAAAATTACAAATATTTCCATTTTAGCCTGACAAGAGATAATCACACAACTAGCAAAACTGACTTTATAACACATAGAATAGTAACTATTCTCTATCTTTATCCTTTGTAAAAATGTGCCTGTGTGCTTGCTATTTTCCAACTCCAGACCATGCCACCAAGGTTGCTGATCTCTGACAGGCCCTGTCAGGGCTACCTTCCCCTGGAGCACCGTGATTTTGTTCTTTTTCTTCTTTGGTACCCCCAAACTCCATTCCAAACTCAAGGGAAAAGCCCAACAGCCTATATTCAACCAGAGGTAACATCAAGAACAGTTATCAACCTTGCCCACTTTTTTACATCCTCCCAATTTCAAGGTGACCTTCTTCTCTCTCTGGCGACTTCTTGGAAACAATTTGAAAACTGATTCCCTTTCCTTTTGCCTTTCCCAGGGTCAGACATTTCCCAGCATCTGTGCGGAGCATTCATATGGAGGAGGAAGGGGATGTGTCTGACTTTTCCTCTCTTGCCTTTGTGGTTTCTTTCTGTTTGGGCCACAGAGGGCTTTGCAGGAAAGGAGAGATGGAATCATGTTCTTTTTTTTTTTTTAATCTCACCCGCTGAATATTCATCAGGTGATGGATTCTACCTCAACAATCAGCCAAGGGAATAAAAATAGTTTGCAGCCAGCTCTTTGCCACTGATAGAGCTCCAAACCATTGTAAGGTAGACTTTTTCCTACCGGGTAAGGTTAAGACAAGCAGCTGTGATTTCCCCAGACATAGACCCATGTTCAGAGCAGATGCCTGTCACACCAGCCCCCTAGTAAGTGGCAAGAGTGATCTCACTTCCTTTCCCTAAAGGTAACCGTCCTCATTACTCTCATTACTGAGCTGAATGAACCTTGGGTGCATAATAGAATTTTCTTTAAAATATTCATTATCTGACAGCTGATATTTCAACCATATTTCACTTAAAGACTACAGTGGGAGATGGAGAATGAGCAGCGGTGCTCAATTAACTCCATATTTTATTCACCTCCTGAAAGGACTTTTCAAGTTCAAAACTCATTAAAAATTCATGGCACCGTGTAACATGTTACTCTCCTGTGAGCTCTCGGTGCAGGACAGAGGTGGCCACTGATGCACAAACTGGCCTGCTGACACCTACCAGCAGCTTCAGAAATCAGGGCTTGTCCTGCAAGGGAGAAATGGAAACCTTCCTCACCTTTTCTTTATGCTCCTGCTTTCCCCAGTGCATCATTTTATGCAAAAAGAATTAACACCTCTTTCTAAGACCCAAGTGGGGTCTTGCAAGTGAGTAGACTATCTTTTTTTTTTTTTTTTTTTTTGTGGTTCCAGATTAAAAGGAAGACTTGGGTTGACAGGCACACATTTGAAATATGGAAGTGGGAAAAGCTTGAGACAGACGCTTGAATTCACATCCCAGTTTTGCCATTTGCTTTTATGAGCCTCAGTTTCCTCATCTGTAAATACAAGGTTAAAGTGTAAGGATTAGGAATGGCAGAGAGAAGACATATTAAACAGCATCTGCCACTTCACGGATGCTAAATAAATGGCCTCTGGTATCCCCACTGTGGGGGAGAGTACTCAGTCCCATCTGAGGCTACCACAGACCACCAATTTGTCTTCTCTACTGCAAGGTAAGCTTACAAGGCCAGGGCCCACGCCTTAGCACCTTAGTCCTCAGTGCTCGAGAGCGTCTGGCTTGTGAAAGGTATTCAATTGAACTTTTATGAGGTAATTGTAACCGCAAGTAATTTTAATTATTCTAATTATTCATTAATTCATAAAATCATTGTTTTATTATAATTATGCATTACTAACCCCTTCATCATTATAAATTCTGAGGATATGAAAATTATGAACGGAGCACAAGTTAGTCGGTGCCAATATAATCATTTGGGGGCAAAATTTTAACAGGAAACTGACAAAAATAAGTTGTTCTTCTAATTACTGTTGCTGCCAGGTCCTAGGCAAGCGGGAATTGCACTTCAGAGGAGAGCAACTGAAAACAAAAACTGACCCTTTGGACCTAGGCTAAAAACCAGCTTGAGAATTGCATCCTAGTTGCTAATGGACATTTGCCCATACCCCCTAAACCATCCCATAATTTGAAAATCTTTGGTTTGTTTGTCATTTCTCAGTTTGCTGAGGTTCGGTTTTATCTCCACATCCAAATGTTCAGAATCTTATTCAACCTGATCCAAACCACTCTGGTCTAGAAATAAGCCTTGAAATCTGGCCAGCCTGGGGTTTTATGCAATATTTCCAGTACTTCTGCTTTCAAAACAAGGTGGTGGAAAGAAAACACTAGACAAGCCCTACTGTGGTATTCCAGAACTTTCTCAGTGCAGCCTGGATATTTTGATCTTATTCAGAGAATTTTTGTGAGATACAATCAAGAAAAAGAAAAATAACATATTAGTTAGACTTTACCTTTGTTGAAAATTTGATAGTTACACTTATATCCTAACAGGATTCACTATTATTTAGCAGGTGGTATAGCACAGTGGCTGGTCACTCTAGAGTCAGACTGTCTGGGTTTAATCCTTTCTCTACTCTCTGTTTGGGGATGTAGGGCCATTACTTAAACTCTCCATGTCTCTAGTTCCTCAGCAGCAAAACAGTCATACTACTATTAACTATCTCATGGAGATGATGCATTAATGGTTTTAGAATAGTCCTCAGCACATGGCAAGCACAAGATAAGCTTTTTCTATTATTATTGACTACCCGGATCCTCCAGATGATTCATTGCTGCCTTCCACTCTATGCCATGTAGATGTACTGATCTCTGCTGTCCTGAGTGCATATTGTGTAGTACAGTGAGATTAAATTCCCTGAGGGCAGAGGTATTTTGTTATTCATTTGGTCCCTCAAATATCTAGAAGAGTAGTAGGCACACAGTCGGAGATTAATAAATACAAATGGAAATGATAAGCCAATTTTAAACTCTTAAGTTGCCACATACCAATTCAAAAGTCTCCAGTGATTTCTGTCAGCTACAGATCAAGTCTGACCTGAGCCAGGGTGCTGAGTCTCTCTTAGATGACCCAAGGCTTCTCCTCACCCCACCCTGCTCTTGTCTTGGCTGATCCACTCAACCCAGGATGGCAATTCCTAACCCACTGTCACTTCTTGTTTTCTCCTTCTACCTCAGGTGCTCTTCCCTGTGCTTTGCCTATCTGAATCATATACTCCATTCAAAGTCCACCTAGCCCCTGTCAAGAGTTGTTCTCCATCTCCTTCTGTCAAACAGTATCTTCATCTTCTCTTGACTCATAGAGCAGACATCCACAGCTCACTTGAAAGGTCTTACATTAAGTCTCCCATCATATTTATTTTTTATTTGCTCTTATTAGTTATACATGACAGTAGATTGCATTTTGACACATCATACATGAATGGAGTATAACTTCTCCTTCTTCTGGTTATACATGATGTAGAATCACACCAGTCAGGTAATAACATATGCATATGGAGTAATAAAGTCCGATGCATTCTACTATCCTTCTTACCCCGGTACCCCCTCCTCTCCCTTCAGTCTCCTCTGTCTAACCCAAAGTACCTCTATTCTTCCCTAGCACCTACCCGTTGTATTGTGAATTAGCATCCGCATATCAGAGGAAACATTCAGCCTTTGGTTTAGGGGGCGGGTTGACTTATTTTGCTTCTCATGATATTCTCCAGCTCCATCCATTTACCAGCAAATGCATGATTTCATTCTTCTTTAAGGCTGAGTAATATTTCATTGTGGATATATACCAAGTTTCTTTATCCATTCATCTGTTGAGGGGGACTTAGATTGGTTCCATAGTTTAGCTATTGTGAGTTGAGATGCTATAAGCATTGACCATCATATTTATTTTTTAACTGATTGTCTCCTTAACAGATCATAAACTATGGAAGTTTGCAGGCATGGCAAGGATTACTCTCCATTTTGACCACCAAAATAGCACCTGGCATAGGCCAGCTGCTCCATGTATTAGTTATCTATTGTTGCATAACAAATCACCCCCAAAAACTTGGCAACTGAAAACAAAAATAATCACTAATTGCCACTTACATTTTCTGTGGCTCGGGAATTCAGGAGCAGCTCGTCTGGTGGTTCTGGCTCTGAGTCTACCTTGAGGTTGCTGCAGATGTGGGCTGGGGCCGTAGGGATCTGAAGACGCCACTAGGGCTGGAGGATGTGCTTCCGAGGTAGCTCACACACCACTCTGGCAAGTTAGTGCTGGCTGTTGGCAAGGGTCTCTGTGCTTCCCACATCGGCCTCCCCAGAGGGCTGCTAGAATGTTCTCCTAGCAGAAGATGGGCTTTCTCCCTTCCAAAAGAAGAATATGAAAGAACGCTTACAGAAGCTGCAATGTCTTTTAATGACCCAGCTTTGGGAGTCAAGCAGTGACTAGGAGTCTGGCTTTTACAGTCAACAGATAATTGCTTTTGATTAAGAGTCTTTTTTACTAGTTTATAAGCTTTTTGAAAGAAGAAACCCTCTCACCCTCCTTTCAATATTTAGCACAGTGCTTTGTGTCGAATAAGCACTCAGATCTTTAATGTATTTGCAATTAATAGAATTAATTCCTGGTAAATATTGTTCAACATTTTCATAATCAGCCAACTTAAGTCTTCATTTTTAGGTTTTCATCAAAGAATTATTATATTTACATAAATAATGTTTGAGGAAATAGAATTCCTGTCTTCGAAATTCTTTAAACAAGCTGGGAATTTTGATGGACACCATCAGGAGCAAGTTGAAGATAATCTCCTTTAGCTACTGAGCAGAGCGCTTTGTAATTTTCTTATTTAAGTGTTATGTCTACATGTTTGAGGTTTTCCTTTGCTTTTGTTGGCATAAACTCACTGCTTTTAGACCACCAGCACTCCTAAAGACCAAAATTAATTGCTAGTTTTATAGTTTTATATGTCTAAATGATAGGGATGCCAGATTGTTTCAAAATGAAAACACATCCAAATTTAATGAAGTTCAAAGGAAGAAATGTTTATTTATGGATTAAAGAATAAAACGATCTGTTGCTTGTAGTTCCTGAAATTGTGACAGCTTGTCTTGGGGGGGGGTGGTCTGGGCAAGCAGAGAAGAGCAAGGCAGAAAGTCCTTCTGTGATGCCGAGAGTGAATCAACAATCCAGACAGACAAATAAAAGGCTCCTGGGTCTTTTGACACCAGTTGAGAACACAGATGATATACCAGTGAAGTCTGAGCAGGGAGGGGGGCCTCTGCTAAGAGGGCGGAGATTTTGTTCTGTCAGCTCATCACACATCTGCACGGGCATGTGGTGACATATCTTCAGGAACAGAGCACACTTTGTCCCTCTGGGGCACAGCTTTTCTGGTTGTTGAACTTCAATGATATCATTAAACATTCCCAGAGTTGCTGGAATGGAGGGCACAGAGAATCTAAACTATGAGGCCACCAAAGAGATGTATTTCCATGTCTTTCATAACTACCAAATCCCTGTGCAAACATTGCTTGAGAGCAAACCATTGGGTGTCATAGATGCTGGAGCAGAAAGAACTGGCCAGGATGTATTATAATTGGGCAGCAGTCTTGAACTAGTCTTTAAAGCTCTTGATTATCACCAAGCACTTAAACAAAATTGTTAACATTAAATGTAACAATCTGATTTCTATTATTATATTTTAATTGACACATGATAATGGCACATCTTCACAGGGCACATTGTGACATTTCAATACATGTATACAATGTGTAATGATCAGTTAAAGGTGACTGGCATCTGCTACCTCAGACAGTGGTCATTTCTTTGTGTTGGGAACATTCAAAAATCCTTCAGAACATCTCAACAAATACTTTTTCCCATCACAGGATAGACCAATATCTAATTACATTCATTTCATACTGTAAGACACTGAAACTATTATATTCTTCATTTTTGTTCCATTTGAACTTGGGCTAATTCTAGAATTTGTGAATACTTAACGATGATTCATAACTTAACATTTAGGTAATTTTATTTTGTTAATCTACTTTTAAATTCATCCAGACTCTACATCAGCTTTCTTTGAAATGAATTGCACTTTGGAGGTAGTAGAAGAACATGAGATCTAGAGTCAGAAAATCTAAGTCCAAATCTCAAATTTCCTGCTTATTTTCCATGTGATCATGAATACATCACTGAAGTTCTCAAGTTTCGACTCAGTTTCATCGATGTAAAGCAAAGATAATCCTATATCTGCACTTCACAGGTACTGTGAAAAACTAAATCATTGATGTATGTATATAAAAGTCCTGGTAAATAGAAGACTCACAAAAAAATGAGATTTGTAAATGCTTTTTTCCTTGCACATAAAATATCCAAGAACAATATTTCCACTAACAGCCAAGATGTTCCTCTAAACTTCTACCTCCACCCTGGCTTTAAAAAGCTAAGTGGTCAGGTTAACTGATCTACTATAAGCTTCTGATTTCATAGATAAGCATTGTCCATGGGTCAATTTGTGGGTACTGGTGTGGATTGTCAGCTATTGATGCCCTTCAAAGCCTGTTCATAATACATTACTAGCAATCTGAGTGGGCGACAATGATTTTCTCACAGATCCAAATTTAATTCCCAATGGTGTGGGACGAGGCTGTTTTCTAGTCCTCTTCTTGCTACATGTCTAATTTAGAAATCATCTTTTTGATGAATTAGAGATATAATTTTACTACAGTGAACATAAAAAGGTCTCAAGGAAAAAAAAAAAAAAGACTGGACCTGACATTTAATAACCATGAAAAAGAACCACTCAACAAAAACAGTCATCATCTTGGCCATACCATCTCTCCCTACAGGCTAGTCTGGTTATGTGGTGGCACGTTATGTAGCTAATTCCCAGTGTAGGGAGACAGAAGCACTCAAGACCAAATGTTCCACAGGAATCATGGCAAGGTTTTTTCATGGTCAAGCTGTCCAACTGGCAGTACCTTGCCTCAACATTTTCCAGGCGAGTCACCGATTCCTTGATCTATGGCATGGAACAGTGGGTTTTAACTATAGCGGCAAATCCAAAGACAACATCCCCCCAGCTCAAATCCTCACTGGGATGAGCAGGGCTTTCCTAGCAAGGAGGTATTCTGTCTGCAAGGGTCCCATGACCTTCATGAACAAGTGTCAATTTTGCTACCTGTGTGTCGGGTGTCTGATTAATTAGGAAGTTCCTTCAATCAGCCCCAGAGGCTCTGCCCTTTAGGCACTTGCCAAATAAACCTTGCCAGACTTGAAATCTCAGCTCTTGGTGTTGCAAAAAGCCCATGGAAACAACCATAATTCAGAGGGGGAGTGTTCCAAGTCCCTTAAATAACGATCCACATGATACATTCCTTTTAGAATTTAGTACCAAGAAAAAGTCTGTTTCTCCTGATGAATTTCCTTCTTTTATTTTATCAGAAAAATGAAAGTATAAAACATCTCTCTCCATCGGCTATTCAGAGGTGAATTTATTATCGAAATATAAAAGCTCAGTTAACCTACAATTTTAATTCTGTTCCTCCTTCTCTCTCTCTTTAAATTTTCTCAGTGGATGTAAATGTACACACAACGTAGACACATTGTCATCAGCCTCATCAAGTCCAGTAACTTTTGGAAATAAGTAAAATACAAATTACAAAGAAGTATATTTTACCAATTTCAGGCCTTTAACAAACAGAAGATAGCAAGGCCTGAAAACACAAAACAAAGTATACATTATTGGATTTAAAATATCATGAATGTCACCATAAAGCAAACGCCTAACACTAAGCTGATTAATTTGTATTCATTACTCAAAAAATCTCAGGTCTCTTCATTTCTAAGAAGCTTTTCAACTCCCCAGAATTCCAGCCTCTGTTTGTCCGCCTGCCCTATAGTCAATGGTGCATATCATAACCCTGAGTACATTCTGCTATAACTTGTGTGCTTCCTGAGATTGGGAACCTTTCTTTAAGACCCAAGCATCCAGTATAAGGTCATGCATAGAATAAAGACATTAAAAGGTATATAAAAGGGCTGGGGTTGTGGCTCAGTGGTAGAATGCTTGCCTAGCATTTCTGAGGCCCTAGGTTCTATCCACAGCACCACATTAAAAATAACTAAATAAAATAAATGCATTGTGTCCAACAACAACTAAAAAATAAATATTAAAAAACGTATATAGAATAAATATCAAAATTTGTATACTACTTCTCTTAATAAGAAGCAGCTACTTTGCAAAGAATAGATCAGACACTAAAACATCTGGTTTTAAAACTTAAGTCATTAAATTCACATACACTGAAATAAACAAGCCCTTTTATAGAATGTTCCAACATCAATATTGTTCTTTTGTCAAAGGAGAATTGACATGAATATTAAGTAGTACACCCTTAAAATATCTTTAAACTAACAAGTATCAATGTGCCCATCTTGCATTAGTAAAAGACATAGGGTAAAAGGTCTCTAAGGATACAAAATGCACTTTTAAGAAAAATTTAATTTAGAAAAAAAACAATGAAAATTAAGCCTTCTGAAGGAAACAAGTGAAAATGTTCATGATAGATTCTTCAAGACAATTTTAAAATACCTAATGTTGGTCAAATGAAGTCTAAATTTATACATAGAATTACTCCATTGAGATTTTATTTAATTAGGTATATAAGACAGCAGAATGCATTTTGATTCATTGTACACAATTGCGACACAACTTTACATTTCTATGGTTGTACACAAAGTAGTATCCCACCATATATGCAGTCATACATGTACATGATGTCCATTTCATCCCACCATCTTTCCTACCCCCATACCCTCTCCTTAACCCTCCCTCCCCTTTGCCCCATCAAAGTTCTTCCACTTTTCCCATTTCCCCCCACCCTATTACGAATCAGCATCCACTTATCACAGAGAACATTCAGCCTTTGTTTTTTGGGGACTGGCTTACTTAGCATGATATTCTCCAACTCCATCCATATACCTGCAAATGCCATGATTTTATTTTTTTTTAATGCTGAGTCCATTGTGTATATATACCACAGTTTCTTTACCCATTCATCTACTGAAGGGCATCTAGTTTGCTTCCACAGTTTAGCTACTGTGAATTGAGCTACTGTAAACATTGAAGTGGCTGCATTACTACAGTATGCTGGTTTTAAGTCCTTTGGGTATAGACTGAAGAGTGGGATAGCTGTGTCAAATGGTGGTTCCATTCCAAATTTTCTGTGAAATATCCATAATGATTTCCAAAGTGGTTGCACCAATTTGCAGTCCTACCAGCAATGTATGAGTGTGCCTTTCCCTCATATCCTTGCCAACATTTATTGTTGTCTGTATTCTTGATAGCTGTCATTCTGACTGGCATGAGATAAAATCTTAGTTTTGATTTGCATTTCTCTAATTACTAGAGATGTTGAAAAATTTTTTAATATATTTGTTGATCGAATGTGTATCTTCTTCTGAGAATTGTCTGTTCCAGCTTCTTAGCCCATTTATTGATTGGGTTGTTTGTTTTTAGGTGTTTAGTTTTTTGAGTTCTTTGTATATCCTGGAAATTAGTGCTCTATCTAACTGCATGTGGCAAAAATTTGCTATCCTAATGTAGGTTCTCTCTTCACTTCATTGATCGTTTCTTTTGCTGAGAAGAAGCTTTTAAGTTTGAGTCAATACCATTTATTAATTCTTGATTTTTTTTCTTACTTTAGGAGTCTTGTTAAGGAAGTTGGGGGCCTCCAACATGATGAAGATTTGGGCCTACCTTTAGGCACAGGGTCTCTGGTCTAATTCCCAGATCCTTGATTCACTTTGAGTTGAGTTTTGTGCAAGGTGAGATAGGGGTTTATTTTCATTTTGCTGCATATGGATTTCCAGACCAATATTCCTGATGAACATTGATGAAAAAATTCTCAATAAAATTCTGGTAAATCGCATACAAAAACATATTTTAAAAATAGTGCACCATGATCAAGTGGGGTTCATTCCAGGGATGCAAGGTTGGTTCAACATATGGAAATCAATAAATATAATTCATCACATCAATAGACTTAAAGATAAGAATCATATGATTATATCATATGATTCATATCAGAGAAAGCATTTGACAAAATACAACATTCTTTCATTTTCAAAACACTAGAAAGATAGAAAGAGTGTTGTATTTTGTCAAATATTTTGACAAAAGAGTGTTGTATTTTGTCAACATTGTAAAAGCTATCTATGCTAAACCTGAGGCCAACATCATTCTAAATGGAGAAAAATTGGAAGCATTCCTTCTAAAATCTGAAACAAGACAGGGATGCCTTCTTTCACCACTTCTATTCAACATAGTCCTTGAAACTCTAGCCAGAGCAATTAAGCAATGAAAGAAATTAAAGGGATACAAATAGGAAAAGAACTCATATTATCATTATTTGCTGACAACATGATTCTATACTTAGAGGATCCAAAAAAACTCCACCAGAAAACTTCTAGAACTAATAAATGAATTCAGAAAATTATCAGGATATAAAATCAATACCCAGAAGTCAAATGCATTTCTATACATTAGTGATGAATCCTCTGAAAGAGAAATTAGGAAAACTACCCCATTCATAATATCCTCAAAAAAATAAAATAAAATACTTAAGAATCAACTTAACAAAAGAAGTGAAAGACCTCTACAATGAAAACTATGGAACACTACAGAAAGAAATTGAAGAAGACCTTAGAAGATGGAAAGATCTCCCATGCTCTTGGATAGGCAAAATTAATATTGTCAAAATGGCCATACTACCCAAAGGACTACACAGATTCAATGTAATTCCAATTAAAATCCCATTATCATTTCTTATAGAAATAGAAAAAGCAATCATGAAATTCATCTGGAAAAATAAGAGACCCAGAATAGCCAAAGCCATCCTTAGCAAGAAGAGTGAAGCTGGAGGCATCACAACACCAGACCTTAAATTATACTACAGAGCGATAGTAACAAAAATGGCATGGTATTGGAACCAAAGTAGACATGTAGACCAATGGTACAGAACAGAAGACACAGAGACGAACCCACATAAATATAGTTATCTCATACTAGACAAAGGCTCCAAGAACATACATTGGAGAAAAGATAGCCTATTCAACAAATAGTGCTGGGAGAACTGGAAATCCAAGTGACCTTAATATTAATCAGAAAATCACAAGAATTTTCAATCATTGAGAAGCACACATGAGGGGCTGGGGTTGTGACTCAGTGGTAGAGCTCTTACATAGCATATTAAGACACTGGGTTTGATTCTCAGCACTACATGTAAATAAATTTTTAAAAAATAATAATAAAGGTCCATAAACAACTAAAAGAATTTAAAAAATAAAAAGAAAGAAAGTACACATGAGAAGCAAATGAGAATAGAATTAGCACTATTATGTGTTCCCACCAAAACTCATGTTGAAATTTAGCTGTCACTGTGTTAGTAGTAGGAGATGGGACCTGTAGGAGTGATAGAGCAAGGAAGACTCCTGCCTCCTGGATAGGATTAATGCCTTTATAAAAAGGAAAGTTTAGCCCCTTTTTCTTCTTGGCCTTTCTGTCTTCTGCCATGTGAAGATCAAGGCTTTCTCCCTTCTATCGGATGAGGACATAATACGCCAGGTGCCATGTTGGAAGATCTGAATGGCCTCCCCAGGCATCAAACATTCTGAAATGTTGACTTTATTTCTCAGACCCAGAACTGTGAGTTAAATAAGTTTCTATTGTTTAGAAATTGCCAAGTCTCAGGTATGCTGTTATGGCAAAAGAAAACAGAATAAGATCTGACCATCTGGTCAGTAAAATTAGAAGCAAAGTTTCTATATATTCGATTTATCTCAAGCTTTTGAGATTGGATATTAAGAATTTCAATAGATACACAACAGATGTACAACAAACACATAAATATACTTACAAAAAAAGCATGCTCCCTTGTCCCTCTTTCCATCGCCCCATTTAGAAAAGCTCTCCTGTTGTCCTTTTTAAAGGTCTCACAACTACAATGTTCCTGAAAAAGTTTAAATCCTCATGATAAGAGTTGGTTTTTCTGCCATCTTAGTCACTATGTCATTATCAGTGGGTCCATCAGATGGAGTAACCTCAGTGAGAGATTAGATGGGACTAGAATCTGGCCTGTCTGAAATTTGTTGAGTGTAGGGAGACATAGTGCTCAGGAGCCAACTGTCCCTTATTAAGAAAAAAAGGGGAGGTCGTAAAAGAAAGCTTGTGACCACAGAGCCCAGAGATGGCATTTTAAAAGTCCCCAGAGAAACCCATTGCAGACAGCTGATACAAATTATATCTATTGATGTTTTGTATAAATGTGCTCAGCTTTTCTTACATGTAGACATGCCTACGAGGATGTGCAAAAAGAGAGAACCTTTAATGTGACAGATTGCTTTAACTAAACTGAGTTCATGTAAAAGACCTAGAAGCACAAGAAAGATGTGGTAGGGAGAGTTGGCACTGTTCATGACACAGGAATTTCTCCTTCTGAATTTAAACACGTACCCCTGAAATAAAATAGGAGAAATATCATACCCCTTAATACATTCTGGCTCTGAAAGAAGGGCATTTCTCTTTTTCTCTCTTGCTCTATTTCTCTTCCTTTATGCCCTCCTCATACACTACCACCACACACACACACTCACTTTATCAAAAAGTAAGCTACTTATTTTCTTTGTTAGTACACAGAATGTCCTATAAACAGCATATGGTACGGCCTCTGAGAAAATCCATGCAGCTTTGGAAAATTAAACCAGAAAAATAACTCATAGTATGTACGTGTGTGTTTGTGTATGTGTGTGCACAGGCTCGCCCTCCCACACACATAGTACACATGCATGCACATGTATGTCTATGTGTGCATGTGTATCTGTGCATGTATATGCTGTGTGTGCATGTGTGCTATGTAAGTAAGTATGCACATGTGTGTTGGTGTATACATTGTCTGTATGCATGTGTGTACCTGTGTGCACATGTTGGGCATGGGGAGGGCGCATAACCAGAAGGGAGAGGATAAAAGAGGGACCAAGAAAAAAAGAGACTTCCTATACACCTAAGGGATTTCTGACTAAATAACCCATCCACGCACTGTCCACAACAAAAACAAAGTCAAATAAAATTAGGGATGGAGGGATTTTTTTTTTAATCTAAGGAGGGAGGGGAAACATAAAATAGAATAAGCAAGCTAAGAAAAACAGGTCTCTACCTCAAAAAAAATTTTTTTTGGCCAAATCCAAAATGCACTGCCTATAACATTGGCAGTTTACAATGGCAATTAACATCAATCCCAGGGTCTAATTAACCTCAATCAACAAGTCTAAGTAGGTTAATTAAATAGGATTTGGCTAAGCATAAAGCACAAAAATACAGCTGTCTCATTTAAATATGATTTACTAAGGAAAGTCACCATGTACCAAAGTTTTTCAATTTCTTTTCCAGCAGCAGAAAATATTGGTGAGGCTAGGAACTGGAGAGAGGTAGAGATGTCATTAAGGGTCTGCCTCTTTGGGGGTTCCTTTGGGAATAGCCAGTCACAGGTAACTCAGTGCTTACCTCCCGGTTATCTGCATTCATCTCCATCTAATGTTTTCTAAGCCTCAACTCATCCCTTTGTTGTTTACTTCTTGTCTATCCCACCCACGCCCACACCCACCTTATATTACAAATACCTTCAGGGCACAGAGCTTATTTGATTCATCCTTGCCTCCTTAAAATCATCAAGCAGAGTGCTTTGTGCGTAGTAAGTGCCCAATTAATTGTTCCTTTAATTGGATTTTCATTGAAATGTACTTTTTTCTCACCATATCCCCAATCATAATTTGGATTCCTAGGTTTCAGGATAAACTACCTAGACTCTCAGTGGGAGCGTGGCATCCCAAGTTTCACTTGCCTTTCTGGTTCTTTATCAGTGCCTTTTCCACCCTCCCCGCCCCACCCTCCATCCTTCTACTTCTAGGACCCGTGCCTGTCACCACAATGCCAACCAGGCCAATTAAGTCAATGGTTGCCTCAAAGGCCCTGACTCTACTATTTTCAAAAGAACTTGCCAGTATCTACATTAGGAGTCCCATGAACTTATGCCTCTGCCAGTGTTTCACGAGGTCAAGCCAGCCAATTCTTATTCGGTACCGAGTCTGCCACTAGTAACCATCTACTGAATAGTGTGCCTTCATGAAGATGTGATTTTTTTTTTTTATTAGACATATTTGGACTTGCCTAGGCAGAGCTGCTTTCTCCATCGCAGATGCAAATCTGATAGGTGGCTATCTGATTGCTGATCATCTGAAAGTAAACATGAGAGCTTTCCTGGATCTGTGTTCTGAGATCACAGAATCCTGATTGAAAAGGGCCTTAGAAGTCAGCCAGTTCAGCCCTCTGTGTCTGAGACTGTGGGATAAGCAAGTGGGCCAGTCCACACCACATGGGACACACAAGCCAGGGTCACTGACCCCAGCTACCCCAGAGCTGGTTCTCTGCCTCTGTCCCTCTAGTTGGCAGGGAGCTGCTGTCAATCACTCCAACAGGAATGAAAATACAGCATCATGCAGCTGGCTACAGCTACTCCAGGTACGTGGAACTGCAGAATCCAGTGGAATTATTAGGTATTCCTCAGGGATTTGGTGTTATCTGCACTCACTCTAAAGAAGGAGAGCACTACCAGATATGGTTTGCCTACTCAGGGCAGGGGACAATGCTAAGAATTATTTCCACATTTAATCTTCATAAGAACTCAAAAAAATCACTTTAATTCTTATTATTATGTTTGAACACTAAAGCTCTTTTTTTTTCTTTTTTAAATCCAGATCAAATCCTACATTTTAAAAATTGAGCTAGAAAATTGGACAAGTTAGACTTAAGATGACATGAGCAATCCTAGCATTTTGACTAAGTCACATAAGGAGCCAATTATCCCAGACAAAATAGTTTAATAGTTTCTCTCCCCGCTGTCCTCCCTCTCTCATTAGAACCTTGTCTTCTACTGTCTGCTCCACATTAATGCTTATTTTTCCCATTGTTTTTAAACGAGCCAGTTCTTATCATATGGCCTCTAAAATTGCTCCTCCTCTTAACTCCAGTGCCTGTTTAAGATGATATGATGGTTTGTATGTGAGGTGTTCCCCCCAAATTCCCTGTGTTTATGCAGGAATAATCAGAGGTGAAATTATTAGATTATGAGAGTGTAACCTAATCAGTCTATCCTAGTTTGAGTGGACTAAGTCTAGGTGTCACTGGGGGCATGCCCTGGAAGGGTTCATTTTGCCCTGCAGCTCCATCCCCTTTCTTTCTCTGCTACAAGGAGCAAAGCAGCTAGCTGTCCTACAACATGCCCTTCTGCCATGTTGTTTTGACTCACTTGGGTTCAGAGCAGTAAAGTCAGTCAGCCATGGACTGAAACTCTGAAATCATGAGCCAAAATAAACTTTTTTCTGCTTTAAGTTGTTCTTGTCAGGTATTTGGATCACCGTGATGAAAAGTGGACTAACATAGGTGATTTCATCCTCCAATCCCTCAGAATAGAGCTCAGAGTTACTGACTGAATTCTGTTCTCACATGTGATTCTGTCCACTCTGTCTACAGTGAAATCCATCTTCATTCCCACAGCCACTACTGTGACCCTTCCCCAAGCCGATTACCTCTTCCCCCAAATCCAGACTACTGGCCAATACTAGGTTACTCATCTTAAAGAGAGCTTTCAATCTACATATTACATTACAGACCAGCCCTACCCAACAGAACTGTGTTGGACACCGATAATGAAAATGTTCTATGTTTACACGGTCCAGTATGTAGCCAGTAGTCATATATGGTTAATGAGCATGTGAAATGTGGCTGATATGACTGAGGAACTGAATTATTTTTCATTACTGCTTTATCTTATTTTATTTTAATGTATTGAAATTTTAAATAACCATATCTGGCTAGATGCTATTATATTGGATAGCACAGTTCTAGGCAAAGGTCTCACGATTACACTCTCATAATCTAATCTCTGTCTTTACATTTCCATAAAAGCAAAAAACAGTGCCTGCTTTGTTCACAGATGCAACCCAAGGGCCTAGACAAAGTCTTGAAATGTGGTATGTGTCCAAGAAATGCTTTAATAAACAAATATGTCTCTCCCACCTGTCCAACTCTTTTCTATTATTCAACAGAAAAAAAACAATAGCATGCAATACTATGTAACATTTGGCATAGAACTATAGTACAAGTTGTATTATTGCACAAATTCTTATGTGCTTTGCATTATATTTTTCAAGTTTCTTGAAGGCAAAGACCAAGTCACATGGACTTTGAATCTCATGGTACCAAATGCTGGATGCTACACATAAATGGTGCTTGGTCACTAGTGGACACTGTTTCTTAGTTCTCTCGCTTAGGTCTCAGGGCACCAGCACATCCCTTTCTTCTCAGCTCGGGCTCTAGCTCACCCTAATCCCCTGGCTCCTGTGGAAACTGGAGAAACTTCTTCCAATTAGTCTCATTTCTCAGACCACAAAGCTGAATCTCAGCTGGTCTCAATCCAACAGCAGTTTCTCTTTCATAGCAGTCAGAAATGTTCTCAGTGATACTTTTTCCTTATATACAAGAAAATGCCAGAATGGTAAGGAGAAAACCAGGGAAGTGGGCATCCCAAGAGCCATGTTCCCTCTCTTACTAATTACCTGGATTTCCTCAATGAGAAAATCAAAATAATTAAGAGTTGTCACATCTACTTCCCTAAGTGGATGTAAATAAATGTATATGAAAGCATTTTTAAAAATATAAAACCTTGTATAAATGCAAAAATATCTAGGTCTGTGTATAGATGAATCACTGAGATTTTTACACAAATTATTTGAATAAACTATTGAGCTCATTTATTCAACAAAGTTTTTCTGAGCTAGATGGCATGGACACAACAAGACACATACAGTTCTAGACTCAAAAGAGTCTTTTGTCATTCTGCTTCTAGAGATAATAAACAATCGTTTTAAGCAATAAACATAGTAAATTAGATAATATTGGGATGTAAAGAGAATAACTCGTAACACGTGTATGAGTACAGGAGAAGGAATTAACTGAGTAAAGCCTGACTGGGCAAAGAGAACAACCAGTACAGATACCCTGAGGTATGAAGAAGCGTGGGCACTTGAAGTAATCAAAGATGAGACAGCTTGAAAGCCAAGGTCAGGGGTAGGTGGGAGTGAGAGTTAGTGTCAACGTGGAGGGAACGAAGGAGAGGTAGGGGAGAGAGAAGGTTGGAAGGAGAGGCAAGGACCAGATCAGCAGAGCCTTTAAGATAGTGGCTTTAGCCCAGTATCAATGGAAGATCACTGTATAGTCCTAAGAATGTAAGGTTATAAACAGATTTGTGTTTTTGGAAGATTTCTCTTGGAGTCTTTGTGGAGAGTGGACTGGTGGAAAGCAAGAGTACACAAAGAGAACCACTAGGAGCCTCTTATAGTAAATTGGATGATGGGTGGTCTTAATTCAACCAGTGGTTAGCAAAGAAAATAGAAGTAAATGTGCAGACTCAAGAGCTTACAACTGTATTTAAGGAATACAGTTGTAAGACTCCTGGATTGACTGGTTATTAGCAAGAATTAAAGAAATAATAATATTTACCATAATAAAGCACACAATAAATAAGACACCACATACTGAGACAGTTAAAAACATTTATATGCATTATTCTGATTATTCTTCCACCTTACAGATGAAGGCACTGATACTTGCCCAAGTCCCAGATGTAATAGATGGTGGAGCTGAGATTTGAATCCATGCAACCTAGCTCCGGAATCTTGAGGATAGAACTTCAGCACTATCAAGCCCCTTATAATAATAATGACTCTCAACTTTCTATTCCTAATGTTCATCACTAAGATAGGAACACTGTATGGAGACCAGGTATGAAGGTCCTGGGTGTGACAGTAATGAGTGTGTCTTTGGGGATATTAAAGATGCAGTCTGTGAGATGTTCTAGATCAGCTGTACATACCAGTCTGGAGTACGAAAGGAAATTTTCCACTGGAAACAGAACTGTCCGTATATAATTGGTAACTAAAGCCATGGGTTTAGGTCAGAAGCCACAAAACTGTGGCCCACAAACCCAATCCAGCCTATCACTGGTTTTTGCAAATAAGTCTTACTGGAACACAGCCAACATCATTTATAAAGCTATCATCTACAGTTGCTTTCTTGCTGCAGTGGCAGAGCTGAGTAGTGAAAATAGACCATAAAACCCACACAGCTTAAATATTTACTATCAGGCCTTTTATAGAAAAGGTTGTCCTATCCTGGTTTAGATGAAGTCACCCAGAGACACTGACTCAAATGTGAAAAAAAGAAGAAGAAGAAGAAGAAGAACTTGACCAACATGTTTAAAGGCAAGACAAAGAAAAATTAATTACTGGAAAGAGAAACTAAGAAGAGCCTCAGCCAGAGAAAGAAAAAAGGAGTGAAGATGGTAGGGAAAAAAGAGGGATGAAATGGCATCAGAAGAGCTCAGCAAAGAGGCTTACAAGAAGAGGAAGTGATTTGCTGTAAATTGAAAATAGAAAATGCTACTCAGTGATCACATAAGATGATGGAAAAGTGTCCACTTGATTTAACAAGATGGAGATTATTGATTCATTACTTTGTGGGTGGTTCAGTGCCTTGAAAATGCTAAGCTTAGAAATTACGTGACTGACAATGTTCCATCTACAACACGGACCCTGCAGTATTAAAGAGAACGAGGCAGATACGCATATGTATGGAAGAATCTTCAGATATATTGATAGATGGGAAAAAAATCAAAATGTAGAACCTGTTTCCAGGATGCCAATATTTTCAGTGTGCCAATATTTATGTTATAAAAGTGATAGGCATTTTAAGAAATATGTCTTTATGTATAGAGTGCTACAATTTGTATAAGTGTTTCCCAAAGGCCCACGTACTGATGGTCAGCCTATGGCACTGTGGGGAGGTGATGAGGTCTTTTAGAGGCAGGACCTACTTGGAGGAAATTAGGTCATTGAGGGTGTGCCTTGAAAGGAATTGTGGGATTGTGGCCCTTCTTCTCTTTACTTCCCAGCCACCAGGATGTAAACAGGCCTCCTCTGCCATGCACTCCTACCATGATAATCTGTACCATCACAGGCCCACAGCAGCAGGGCCAGGTGACTGGACACTGGAACCTCTGAAACCAGGAACCAAAAAATAACCTCCTCCTCCTTTTAACTTGATTATTTAAGATATTTTTTCACATTAACACAGAGTATCTCTGAAAAAAATGCAAAGAATGATAGTTTACTCTGAGGAGAGGAACTAGGGACTGAACACTGGAGTAGAAGATTTAGTTAGCTGAGTGTTTTACCGTGCAGTTGCATTATCTAATCAAAAATTGATTAGATTTTAAACTACTTTAATACCTATGGTATTTAAACAGAGTTTGAGAAGCCAAAAGGGTTAGAATCTTAGAGAATTTTATTATAAACCTTTAAATTAAAAAAAATTTCTCTTCCATTTCAAAATTATCTACAAAATCCCCATATAGTTTATCCAAATCATTTTCCATTTAGACACTAAAAATTTGGTTTCCAAAAATATTTATACATGTAAAGAACTTTAAAAGTACAACTTCTAACCTCATTCTTTTCATAACTCTACTAATTTATATACTTTTTTCATTAATATTACCTTGACTTAAAGATACATCCTTGTACTTATATTTGGGTGCCATTTATTCATTATTCTTCAAAACGTTTACATGAGTTAGTTTTTTATTATCCACATTGGAGAACAGAAAATAAAATATCGAACAACTCCTTGGTGTTTTTTATCCTGTTTTCCCCTGTGTCTATCAATATACCTTTAGCTAATGCTAAAAACATCATTTTCTAGAATTGCATCTGTTACTTGTGATGGGTAATGGTTCTCAAACTAACAGCCTATTGGTTGTTTCAACACTGTCACCTCTTTCATAATGGTACTCTGCACTAGGGATGATGGTGGGTATGGATGTTAGGGCCAAGAGTAATACATTCTAGGATTCTGTCCAGTCAATTTCTTTCTTTTTTTTTAAAGTTATACATGGGCACAATCTCTTTATTTTTTTTTTTAACTTGGTACTGAGGATCCAACCCAGTGCCTCACATATGCGAGGCAAGTACTCTGTCACTGAGCCACAACCCCAGTCCATGTCCAGTCGATTTGAATGATAAGATTTCCAAGGCAGTACTTTCTAGCCAAATGTAAAGACTGAGTGCTCCTTTATTGCCAACTGAGCTCAAAACCATCCAAGGCTGAGCCTCTCTACTCACCCTAGCTGGAGCACTTAGCTTGGGCTCAGGCTCCAAGCAGAGTCTTCCCTTTCTCTTCTAAATTTCAATTTTTGTTTTTGGGTTTTTTTTTTGGTTTTTGTTTGTGTGTGTGTGTGTGTGTGTGTGTGTGTGTGTGTGTGTGTGTGTTTCTGGGGATTGAACCCAGGGCCTTGTGCATGGGAGGTAAGCACTCTACCAACTGAGCTATATCCTCAGCCCCCTAAATTCCAATTTTGAAAGTGATTGACCACAGCTACATACAGCATTCCCAGACACCCAAGTCCACACTGAGGAAGTGAGAGGAGATGGGGAGACTAGTGACATCCTACAATGAGCAGGCAGAACTCGGGCCT
Source organism: Spermophilus citellus (assembly GCF_964194105.1). Taxonomy (NCBI): domain Eukaryota; kingdom Metazoa; phylum Chordata; class Mammalia; order Rodentia; family Sciuridae; genus Spermophilus; species Spermophilus citellus. The sequence goes on along the minus strand of NC_138187.1, from coordinate 70,929,338 downwards.
CTATCTTTTAAAGTATTGTGACATTGACCACTAGTAAAATAGCCAACAGGGTCGTGGTGTGTGACCAATGAATGAGTAACCTCCAAACCCAGGAAAGAGAATCAGGACAGAGGAAGAGACTCAAAACTTTCCTCTTCCTCATACAACTTTTAATTATCTCGAAATATATGTTATGAGTGTGAATAATTTCTTTAAAAGATATCACAATCTTCTTGAGAGCTAAAAGAACAGCTGTTTTTTGGATTTGTTTGAATTGCTGGATTCTTCCATGGCCTTCCTGATCCCATGTTTTCCTTAGTGTCAAGGACACTAAGTAGCAGGATACTATGTCAGTCTAGTCTTGGGAGGAAGGAGATGTATATCTCACTGAAACTGGTTGGAACATAGTCACTATCTTTCCCAGTCTCCCACTGCTACATAGAGCTTGAAAGATCTGCAAAATTATAACCATAATTCTTCTGGTTCACATGGGACCCAGTACTGGGAACCTGTTGTCATCTCCGAGGAGCAGACATTTGCAGAAGATTGATGGGCTAACAATTTGAGATATTCTTGAATTTAAATGGGATAACAATATAAGTAGACTTTAATACAAGAAAGCAAGTATTAATACACCCCAAACCATCACAAGTCTAAATATATTTAGCAGTTTGTGCATTTATGAGCAGAGATCTCTTCCAATTCTGGCTCATCCACCTTTTAGCTAATTAATGGCAGACAAGCTAGTCCACTTGAGCTTTCCTTTCCTCATCTGCAATGAGGCCTTGCAAAGTCTAAGATCACTTTCATCCTCACAAATTTACTAGGTTTGGAAAATCCAAGACTTTCAGCTGAAAGTATGATAAATAGTTTATTTGTGCATTTTAACTTTTATAAATGTAAACTGACTTTTAAAGTGAACACTGTTGGCTACCAGGAGTAGAAGAACTTCTCCCATCATTTTACTCATATAAACTTAAAAATACTCAAAATCTACCCAGGGTAATTTTGTGTGAATAATTTTCATTTCATTTCATTTCTTTCTTTTTCTATTTTAGAAATAAGAAAACCAAGTGGTGGAAAACAATGGTAATGTGAAACTAATATCAATATCAATAACAACATTAAGATTCTGACTCTAACCTTAAGTCACCCAAAAGCCACAAAAGCTGCTCACAAAGTACAGAAGAAGCACTATACATTTCATGCAAAGTCAGAAATTCACAAAAGTATATGCATATTAATTTCTACCTTTGGTAAGGTTATTCAAACTATTTAATCTATCGTATTAATTTGGAGGAATTTGGCATTTCACAAATATACTTGTGCAATATGGATTTGGAGAGGTTAGTCTGGGTAAGAGGGAGAAATGGCCTTTCTATATAAATATTGCACCAAAAGAGAATAATATTTTCTCCAAAAAGGATTATAGCTTAGCAGGTTTAAACCACAAAGTATCAAGCTTCTCTAAGAAATAGTTACCAGATTTTAAAAAAAAATGAAGAAGAAGAAGAAGAAACTAATTATTTAGCCCTAAATACTGTCCAGCCAAATCATCTGATGGCAAAGAAGGGATGGTGGGCATCACCAAGCTTTGCTTGAGCCACTTTATTCCCAGTTACCTTCTGCTGCCACAGCCATTACCTTTGACATCTATGACATATTTCCATCATTGCTGCCGGGAGAAATCATGACGTGCCATCCAGAGAGAGACTCAGGGAAGCACAACATGACAGCAGAGTGAACAAACACTGTCACACAGGCCCAGAACAGTAGCAAGCTCTGCAGGAGTGGAGGAGTTCTAGCAACTTCTCTGCATTTTCGCGCAATGCCTGCAATAACTTACAGGTACTGACTTTATTAGGAATTAAATTGTTCCCACCACTTTTCTGCTCCTTCAGGCCACAATAATGTTGGAAGATTATTTTTAAATTTCACTTCAGCAGCAAACTCTGGGGAGGGTGAATATGTAGCAAAGAGTCGCTTCATCCAAAGTCTGCACAATCAATAAGAAAAATGGAGAGCAGAATCTGGAACGACCTCAGGGAAATGTGCAGTTAAAGAGTATGGAAATAGGGTAGGAAAGATTTCATCTCAGATTAGATGTCAGGACACATGACTGAATAGTAAGAAAGAAATTTTAGGTTTGGGTGAGGTGGGTGTTTGGAAATGGCTAGGCACCCGGTCATATATGCAACTCAAAAATACCCCTTGAGAATTTCAGTTCTAAGAACACAAAGGTTGTAACATATACACAGAGTTCAAACTTTTAAAACAACATGAAGCATACCATGGTAAAAATAATATGAGCATTGGACACTAAAACAGGCCTGTGCTCAAATCTTTCCTCCAAACTTTTGCAAACCCAAACATGTCTTTTAAACTTTCTGAGCCTCGGTTCCTTTGTGTACAAACCATGATCGTAATCCCTACTTTTCAGGTCTGATGGGCATTGAAGAAAATGCACGTTCAGGGCTTCAAGTTCATTCTCAACAAAGAACAGTGGTTATTCTTTTATTGTTACATCACCAGAGGAGTGTAAAGGCTTCATGAGTTGGTGGCACTTTCCTTGGAGGAAGTGATGTTACCAAACCCTTCAGATTTGAAGGATCTCACCTGGCACCTGTCAGACTAAACCTCTGCCAAGATCTGTGTGTCTGGCAAACTCTGTCCCTCTTACCATCTATAGTGTTATTCTGTCCTCGTCCTGCACAACCCACAAATGCATATCAGTTCCCTATGAGGCGTGTCATGGTAACATGAGAACAGAGAGAAAATAGCATAGGACAGAAATTATGTCAACTACATTTCCTTCTCCAAAGGAGATTAGGAGCCAGAGTGACATGGACCCATTCAAGTTGACCGTTCATGCTGAATGTCACGCACAAGCTGGCCTGCCCCCGATGTACTGGCCAAGCACAGGGAACTGCCCAGCCTTGTCCTTGTTTACTTGATTGACCTGTCATGTGGCCTTTGGACGGGGAACGTGGCCAGGGTTGTTACTCTCTGAGGAATCCCTTATTTTCTATGAAGCCAGGGCCTGCTGCTCTAAGGCTTGCTCCCACTGTACACATTTTGGTCTCTCTTTGGTTTCTTCTCTGCCAACGTGTGAAACTTGCCTTAGATCAGAGTTGATGCACTGACTGACTAACTGACAGGCCACCCTGAAAAACTGCCAACCCGGGCTGGGGTTTGGATAGCAAAATATGAGGCTGGAAACGGCCTGAGAACTGAGCTCAGCTCCCTCCACTGAGATGGGCCTCTGTCCAACCTACAAGAAACGAAGAACAGTGGCCATTCAGCCAACCAGGAGTTCATTTCCAAATAATCCTTCCCACGACCTCGACAGAGTCCCCAAGCACAGCTCTGCAGGGGCATGTTCCAGAGGCCCAGGGAGCCCCACACCCTGGCCTGGCAGCCCCCAGCCCTGACTGCTGCCTGCTGCCCTCCTGCTGTGGCTAGCCAAGCTGAGGAGAGGTGCTGGGAGGCAGACTGTGCTGTCCTGCATGCTCTGCACTCATGAGCCAAGAGGGAATTTTCTGGCTTCAGAGGGACATTTGATTGCAATAGCCAGCAGTCAAGCCCCTTCGCAGATGGGACCTCTGAAGGCCACCCTTTGCTGCTGTGGCTACTCTCAACCTTTAAGGCTTTCCCTTTACCAGAGAGGTATCTCACAGGGGAGCTTTTCCTGACCAACCCCAGACAAGTCCAACCCCTGGTCTATTCTCCCTCAAAGCTGTATCACATTCTTGTCATGTTTCCCAGGCCCTGAACTTTGGGTGTTCCTGGAGGACAGGTTCCAAATCACATTTGTCTCTGAATTTTTATATCTGGCATATTCCTTGAATTAACATTTAAAATTTATTAAGTATCTAATATGTGGTTGACATTCTACCTGTTTAAACATATCGATTCTCACAATAACTTTAATATTGCCATTGCCATTTTATAGCATGGGAAAATCCAGAGCCATTAAGTAATTTGTGCAAAAGCACACTACTATCCAGTGACTGATTCCGAAAAGGTGTGTTTCCATTAACAGCTGTAATTGTACATAGTAGGCACTTTTAACTTGATGAGCTGGAGCACGAATGTGTTTAAATATTATCCACCTACCACGCACTCTGCATTCCATTTAATAACAGTTTTCTTAATTTGAAGGAAGAATGTGAAAGGAATTGAATTGCTCAGATATAATTACACAATGACTTTTTATTTTTTTTTAAAGAGAGAGTGAGGGGGAGAGAGAGAGAGAGAGAGAGAGAGAATTTTTAATAATTTTTTATTTTTTAGTTCTCGGCGGACACAACATCTTTGTTGGTGTGTGGTGCTGAGGATCGAACCCGGGCCGCACGCATGCCAGGCGAGCGCGCTACCACTTGAGCCACATCCCCAGCCCGACAATGACTTTTTAATAATGTCAAATATAAGAGTGTTTTTCTTAAGACAGTGCTGATGAATAGCCCCCCTCGCTCACAGAGGAATAAGAAAGTAGGAAAGAACTTACTCTCTGAGAGTTCAACCAGTAAAAAGAGATATGATATTTTGGATCCTCCATTTCAGGAGATTTTTGAAAAAGAGAATGGGGATACCAGCTGTCCTGGATGGATTAGTCATACAGCAGGCCTGGGTGTCCACGGGGCTTCTGATAAGAGGCCCCTTCGAGAGTCATCATTCATCATTCAGCACTGGTATTCCAGGCCTGATGGAACAGGCCTCTCATTTGAAGAGCTTCTTGCAAAAGTGGAATTTTTCAGCTGGAATTTCACGCTGAAACACACAGACAATGCCTGGTTGCCATTATACAAGCTGACTCCAGACAAAGTTGAGATGTAGCATTTCAGATTTGCTTAAATTGTCAGCCTTCCCCTCCCTCACAAGCCTGTTCTTATACCCTCCTTGTCTCATTCTCCTCTCTCCTCATTCTTTCCTTTGATCAAATTCTGCTTCACCAGCAGTTTTTTGCTCTGTTTACATACTTACAAGCTATGTAATTTGCCACAGTATCTACCTTGCAGAGGCCCACTGGCCTTGTGGTCACCCATGAACTCTTCCCTTAACACCAATCTTATCTGTGACTTGAGATTCTTACCATGAGCACAATTCCCTTGATGCTTTTAGTTATGTTCAAGTTGGCTTCAGTGTGGTGACAGCTGTACCAGCTCCATGCCTCACACACAATGGATCCAAGTACCCTTCTCACTCTCGGAAAGAGAAGAAAGCACTCTGGTCCTCTCTCTGGTAATAATTTTATCTCATTTTCAAGCCCACTGTTATCCATTTAATCTTTACTTCTATGAATAGTACCTTACTTGGATTCTCATGCAGAATCAGTAATCAAATTTATCAGAGAATATACAAAGACATCATCAGGAGCTTTTATCCTGAGCTGAGGTCCTAATTAAGCACTGTCACAGAAGTGAATAGTTTTGAGACTGATCTGGTAACCACCATGTTCCCATTTTGAAGTGAATTTATCTCATGATGAATGGTTACATGTTTAAAGTGGGAAAGATAAGAGGTGCACCTGCTGCTACAAGCAGGAACCACACTCCTAAGAGAGGCCCACTTTTCCCTGCAGGTATAATGTGGCATTTTCTAATACTAATGCTGAATTGATGCATTTACTCAGGTGTAGGACCTTACCAGAATATAAATTGGAATTAATGATGAAAAGTCTCACTATGACCTGAACATGCATAGATCAGGTTATGAGAAACCACCGCAATTGTTTCTCTGGCTTCTGTCTCTCTGTTCCATGCCATGGGGACTCTGTGGCCACAAATGATTCCAGGAATCAGCAATGAGCCAGACAAGTAGAAATGCAGACCCTGAAGCTGGTAGCTGTTAAACTTATCAATGATAAATCATTTCCTCCACCATACCTGTTATGGCTTTGAATTTGTAACATCTTTATACTGGCAAGTCCCAGCTCAGATAAGTTTAATTATTTATAGCTGCTGCTAAATTCAATTTTTATAAGACTTGAGCATATGTATAAGTATTCTATAGTCAATGAAGCAAATAAGATAACATCAGGATGAATATAATGGAGAGGGACTTTATTACAGTTTAGAGAGAAAAAGCATTCTCCTTCTATAAATAAAGCCCACTGCCTGCTATGAGTGCCTGTGTCTCTGAACACTCATCTTCCCAGTACAACCACCATACAGCATAAAACAGAGGAAGCTTCTAGAGGCAAAAGAGAAACGTACAGCAGAGCAAAGTACAGAATTTTAAGTACAGCAGGATGGGTAATACACTCCTGGGTCACAGATCACTGCCTAAAATAATGAAAACTAGTTTTTTAACCAAGGTGATCTGCACATTCCAATGTCTAAATGATGCTTTCTTGCTTTTTGTTAATTTATTAATGTGCTACAAAACATTTTATTCAAATCTTTGGCATTGTTTTCAACATTCCTGATTAAGTAGTCTATATGTTCTACTATTTCTTAAAACAACTTTTTAAGAAGGATAAGAATCATTTGCTATGGAAGTTCTACCTTACAGATTAGAGGGGGAAATGATGACATATGCATATAGTGCTAATAATTAAGGGGAGGTAAATTTGGTATAACTCATTTAAAAAATGTCATTTCAGTTGCTGTCATTTCATTTTTGTTTGTTTACTAAGAGCACTTTTTTTAAAAAAAAATTGCTACACTTAATATTTCTCTAATTAAGACCTAGCAAAAGATCATTGATTCATTTGTTTTCTTTTTCCCTTCAACAAAGATACATTGAGCATTTACTATATGCAAGACATTCTGATAGACACTGAGGGTTCATAATGAGTCAGGACTGATCCCTGCCCTTGGGGGACATGGATGTAAGATATATAAATAAGGGCTCAAATAAACCATTGTACACTGTGTCATAAAGGCAGTGTACAATAGTCCAAAAATGAAAACATAAGTTCCATCAAGGCTATTAATGAGGACCTTCCCCTGGAGGCAACTCTGGGATGTGAGTAGGAGCTCACCTGGCCGACAAGTGAGGTGAGTCACTCCAAAGAAGGGAGTCACATGGGGACAGGCACAAAGGGCTGGAACATGTACTTAAGCACTGACAGGTGTGTGCCCCTGAAGTGTCACATGCCCTGCAGTACAGTGAGTAAGGCAGGGCCAACCAAACAGGCTATTACAGAGATTTGGGCCTTAATCCTAAATATGAAGGGAAGACTTTGCAGGATTGTCAGCAAAGGAATGGTGCTACAGTCTGAATGCTTTGATCTCCCAGATTCACAGGTTGAAACCTTTTCACTCATATGAAGGCATTAGGAGTGGGGCCTTCAGAGAGGATTCAATCATTATGGCAGAGACTACACAAATGGGATTAGTACCCTTTTAAGAGATGCCAGATAGCCCCTTCCACCACGTGAGGACCCGGTGAAGGCACCATCTATGAGGAAGCAGACATTCACTGGTCTCTGATTCTACCAGTACCTTAATCTTGGACTTCCCTGACTCCAGAACTGTAAGAAATATGTTTCTGTTGATGACAAGCTACCAGGTTTCTGATATAAAGAATCTAAAGCAAGTAGCAAACTCACATTTGCATTCTACAAAGGTGAGGGCTGACAGCACCAGGCAAGGTGAACTAGAATAGATGAGGACAGAGAGGGAGAGAGGTAGCCATCATCACAGAGACCTAAATAGGAGCTGAGAAAGGTTTAATCCAAGGTAGTACCACAGGAGATATAAGGAGTGGATCCAAGTGACTCATTTTTACTTCTATGTGCCACGAAAGTGTAACTCCCTCATTTTTTCTGTAACATATAGGTTCCATCTGCTCAGGTGAGGAAACAAACTTTCTAATTAAAACTAATACAATCTACCTGGCGCCAGCAGCACATGCCTGTAATCCCAGTTGCTTGGGAGGCTGAAGCAGGAGGTTTGCAAGTTCAAAGCCAGCCTCAACAAACTTGAGGTGCTAAGCAACTCAGTGAGATCCTGTCTCTAAATAAAATACAGAATAGGGCTGGGAATGTGGCTCAGTAGTTGGGTGTCCCTGATATCAATCCCCAATGCCACAAAAAAAATGTAATCTCATATCTTCTAAATTGTCTTTAACCCATGCAAGATTCAACTCCTTATCAGCACTGATGTGGGTTTTCTCTTTAGACAACTACAGCTCATTGGGTCAATGTTCAGTCTCTTAACTCTCCAGGGTAGGGTCTGAGTGGATGAGAAGTATTCCCTCTTAGCAGGAGATGGAGGCATTAAGATCCACATGTTCTGGCCATCTCACTGTCCTTGCTGGGGTGCTTCTCATCAGGTGCCATTCTCTGGTCCCATCTAGCTTTTTTGAAGTATCCTGTTGCCTCCTTCCTCTGGGGTTTAGACCATCACAACAGGAGGAAAGATAGTGTAGAGGGACAGATGCAAGGAGGTAGCAGACAAGGTAAGGAAAGCGTGTGGTTACCTTTGCTTTCTCAGTTAAATAGGAAGCAAGAATGAAGAACATGAATGAAGAAGGTACAAGCGAGAAGAGAGGGAAAGGAGTCACAGACAAGGGCCCAGGGGACCAATAACCAGAGAAATATGGTCTAGTTACACACTGTATGCATGTAATGAAATTTCACACTATAATCCATATATATGTATAATTACTATGTCAAGAAAAAAATTGAAAAATATTTAAAGAGAGAAATGTAGTCTGATTACCATATGCATTCAAGGCCTACTGGAGACTCATGGTCATTTATTAGATAGGTCATGGGCCTGGGCGTCTGGTTTTCTCTGGCCGCTTTTAGCTATGTGATGCAGGTACAAATTAAGTGGAAATGATTTAACCAGTGTTCAGATTTTTCAAGGTAAGTTGGACGAGGAGAGAAGGGGAAAGCAATGAAGAGTGATTGAGGAGACTGGTTATAGAACGAAGCTGGAATCCAATCCAATCCCATCTGGATGTGTAGGGGAAGAAGGACATTAGGGAGTGAGGGACAGTGGAAAGGCAATAGGGTACATGAGCTATTGAGCCACAGCAATGCTGAGGAAGGGGTAGTACAGGAAGTAAGCAACAAAGAAAGAAAGCTGTAGCAGGAGGTTGGGATGTTTGAAATGGACAGTATAGAATCTCTAGATAGTATAGGGGATTGCTAAGAGGTGAGGATTGAAGAGGTGTCTAGAATGAGATCTCTGGAGAAGAGGTCAAAGAATTGAGACCAGTTCATGTGAACAGACATTTTAATCACCAAAAAATAGGGCAGTCATTGGTTTGGACAGATCATCGTGAGCCAGGGAAGTAGCTCTGGGGTGGTGAATGACTGCAAGAGTGAACAGGCTATGGATGGTTGTTTGACACAGGAGTTCTAGAAGAGAGGAAAAGAGAGAAGGGAGAGTCTGGAAATGGCAAAGCAAAAAGTTACAAGGTGTCGCCTACCCCACCCAGAGCCTCAACATTAGGAAATGTATGAGAGATAAAAAGCTGCTTTTTTGAGAAGGGTGCAAGGAAAGGAAGGCGTTAGCCTATGTACCAAGAAATTTGGTACTAGGGGAAGCATTCCCTCCCTCTCAGCAGACTGCCTTTTTCACTATTTGCAAAAATATTTTAAAAGGGTGATGACTTTTGAGGCAAAAAGACAAGATATGTTAAATGTTGGCTTTGTGGAGAAGTGCATTATCCCAGTTTATAGCAAATGTGAGAATCTATTAATACTGAACTGTGCCTACTGTATTTGGCTGGAGACACGCAAGAAATCTAGATCGATAGACCTGGGGTTTCCATTACCACTCACTCTAGTCTTTGTCCTGAGGAAACATAATAAGCAGTTTGGAACACTGTCCTATTGTTCACATTATATGGGTGGGAAGACTAAGCCCTTAATTAATCAGGGAATGGGTAATTGATAATTGCTGAGTCCCTGACGGTAGTCACGATTACATACAGGTCTGTGAAATTGATAATTGTCTTTTTCCCTCCAAATGGTCATGATTGCTTATGAGTCATCTTGTAATGAACACTGAATCACCGTTCATTTGCCTGGGAATGGTGATTAGTGGTTTGGTAGAGCTGAGGGTTTTCTCTGTGTGGAAGCCTTCCCACTATTCATGTCAGCTTCCTCTGAGAAAGAGATTTCCAGATTTAAATACACCTGGAAGGGTTAAGGAGCAATGCGGGGGGGGGGGGGGGGGGGGGACTTGCAAAAAAGAAAACCGAACTTTTCAAACAAAAGTAATTTGAATTCAATGCCCAAAGAAACCTGGTGGCAAGGTTACCTTAAAGAGAAAAATTTCAACTCACAATATTAAATCTTGTTCTCAACTTTTCCCCCACTGGCATCATCTTTGTGGGAAGAAAGGAGAGGAAGGAAAGTAATTACAAGTATGAATACAGAGTAACTGCCAACAAGACTTTAAAATTCACCTCCATTTCCTGGCTTTAATGGTCTCAAGTTAAGGATTAACTTTATCCGTGTTCTTCAAGTTATTGTTTTCCCAAAAACCTTCTTTCTGGGCTATGTTGAGACAAAGAAAGAATCAAAGGGGTTCTTTCAAGGCACAGCATCTGCGGTATGTCTTCAACAGAAAAGTTCCTCTCCTTCTGCCAGACCTGCTGTTACCCTGGTGCTGAGAGCATCCACATAAATAAACATGATTGGATGCAAGCATGCAGCTCAACTTCACAAACACACACAACACTTCCTGGTAATGTCATAGCATGAACTGCAAAGAAAATGAAAGACTCACCGGGAGAATCTTCCTGAAGAGGTTATATAAATTGTCAGTGCTGGACGTGGTAGTTAACACACAGGGCCTTGATCAGCCATTGTACAAATGTTTATTCAGACAGATTTAGAAGGGGAATTATTTATTCTGCCAACTGCACTTGCCTGTTTGGTCAGGCAGTAATTCCCTCAGATTGTGGGAGAAATTCGAGAGCTATTCAGATGACTCTGACCTGCTCAACTAGAACTTGGGCTAACTGCGCGAAGCACGTTCACAATGCTCCATAGGAGCTGATGCAGGTTTGCTGAGCAAAGCAGATACGAGGTAATTAAGACTTAAAAAGCAGAAGCAGTGAAAAGATTATTCACTTAACAATAAAACAGCCAAAGAATGTGTACTTCATCAGAATCCAACTCACTCCCACATTTCCTTAAATAGCAATATCTCCGAAAGCAATTTAAATATTAACTTTTATTGAGAAGGTTTTATTTACTGTTTTGCAAAATGAAGCATCCCAGTGCATTAGGATCAGTCTGCCTTAAGACACCCAGTCCCACCTCGCACCATCAGGATCAAGAAAAGTAAGTTAAAACAAAGACTGGATATCCTTGTCTCTTCTTTTTGCAAACACATAAGAATTCTTCATTCATACAAATGCCCAGTTAATACTGTATAATCTTTTCAAGCAGGGTTTCTTCAATCATAGATTTTAAAAGAGGACATTTGATTTAGGAATACTTACCTTCTCTCTTCTCTTGCTTTCCTTCCTTTTGCCATTTCACCTTCAGCTCTCACAACTCTTTTTTTTAAATTTTTTAATTTGTTTTAATTAATTATACATGACAGTAGAATGCATTTACGCACTTTGATATATCATACATAGATGGGATATAATTTCTCATTTTTCAGAGTGTATGTGTTGCAGAATCATATTGGTCATATAGTCATATATACATACAGTAATAATGTCTGTTTAATTCTACTCTCCTTCCTATGCCCACATCCCATCCCCCCCATCACTTCCCTCTACCTAATCTAAGGTAACACAATTCTTCCCTAGTGTCCCCTACCTTATTGTGAATTAGCATCCACATATTAGAGAAAATATTTGGCCTTTGGTTTTGTGGGATTGACTTATTTCACTTAGTATGACATTCTCCAACTCCAACCATTTACTGGCAAATGCCATAATTTCACTCTTCTTTAAAGCTGAGTAATATTCTATTGAGTATATACATACCACATTTTCTTTATCCAATCATCTATTGAGGGACACCTAGGTTAGTTCCATAGTCTAGCTATTGTGAATTGAGCTCCTATAAACATTGATGTGGCTGTGTCACTGTAGTGTGTTGATTTTAAGTCCTTTGGGTATAAACCAAGGAGTGGGATAGATGGGTCAAATGGGGTGGTTCCATTCCCAGTTTTCTGAGGAATCTCCATACTGCTTTCCATAGTGGTTGCACCAATTTTTAGTCCCACCAGCAATGTATGAGTGTACTTTTTTACCACACCCTCACCAGTATTTATTGTTGCCTGTATTCTTGATGATTGCTATTCTGACAGGAGAAGTAAAATCAAGAATCAATAAATGGGATGGAATCAAATTAAAAAGCTTCTTTTCAGCAAAGGAAACAATAACATGAGGAGAGTGCCTACAGATTGGGAGAAAAATCTTTACCACATGCACCTCTGATAAAGCATTAATCCCTAGGATATATAAAGAATTCAAAAAACTTAACACCAAAAAAAAATAAATAAATAACCCAATCAGTAAATGGGCTAAGGAACTGAATAGACACTTCACTGAAGAAGAAATACAATTGATCAACAAATATATGAAAAAGTGTTCAACATCTCTAGCAATTAGAGAAATGCAAATAAAAACTACTTTAATATTCCATCTCACAGCTCTCTTGATGCCCCCTACCAACCTACAAGAATCCAATACCTGTCTGCTCCATCCCTCCCTGGCAGGATCATATTGGGTCATCAAAATGTACCAGTTCTTATGACTCCAAAGGCTGAGGCAGGAGGATTGTGAGTTCAAAGCCAGCCTCAACAACTTAGTGAGGCCCTACACAGCTTAGCTCTTAACTCTTAACAACTTACTCTGTCTCAAAAAAAAAAAAAATAGAAAGGGCTAGGGATGTGACTCAGTGGTTAACTGTACCTAGGTTCAATCCCAGTACAAAAAAAGTATCATTTTTTTGTCTCATTCTTCCAACCCTAAAACCTGAAAATCTAATTTTGGAAACAAACCCATGCCTCAATATTAATAGATAATAATTTCCATAGTATTGCCCCTTCTCAGAAATACATTTGCATTTAATTTGACTTCAAGCCAAAGATTGGAAACTCAAATCCCCCTCACATTAATGTCTTCTCTCTTTCTGTTCCCAGGACAGATGAAGATTCTTCCCTCAGTAACCCAGGAGAACATTTCTTGTGAGCTCTGAAGAAGAATCGAAGCTGCCAGGCACATTTTATGGGTCATATGCAATTGATTTCATGACTCCTGCCTTCACTGAAAATCACTAAACTGTGATAGAAAAAAAAATTATGTAGTCTTTTTTTTAAATCAGACATATGACTCTAGCTCAAATTAATGAAGATAAATTCTATGGGAAGCTGCCCCCCCCCCAAGACCTCTCTCCTCCAAACAGATTCTCATGTCTAATATTAGGATGGAGCATGAGACAGAGGGTTAGAAGGTCAGAACAATTCAAGAGAGATGTGATGTTTTTAAATGTTTGTAAGAGAAAATTGAATGAAAAACTATTAAGTAAAGGTACAATAGGGACCTGATTAAGATGGTTCTAAGTGGAAGCAATATGATATTGGAGGACTGAATGGCAGAGGGGAGTCAGAATGAGATGAAACATAAGGCTCTTCTTGGGTGACTTCTGACACTAGAAGAGACTGAGTTGAAACCAGGTAAAGCTCCAAAGGACTAGTCAATGGGAGCCAAGATAAGAAAAGACAAAACCTGAGAATAAACAATAGAAAAGCTTATTCATGGTGGTTTTCAATAATTCATGTACTCAACATTTTTTTTTTTTGGTGGAGGTGGATTCTGGAGATGAACCCAGGGGTGCTTTACCCCTAAAATGCATCCCCAGCCCTTTTATTTTTATTTTGATACAGGGTCTCACTAAGTTGTTAAATTGCTCATTAAGTTGCTGAGGCTGGCCTTGAACTTCCTCCTATCTCAAAGTCCCCAGTTGCTGGTATTATAAGCATGCACCTGGCTCAACAAATCATTATTATGCATCCAAAATTGCTTTAGAACCATGTATTATAATGGTTAACAAGATACTCATTGTCTCTACTCTCAGGAAGCACATACTCTATTGAGGAAAATAGGTCATAAAATAAGCAATAACCTCAAAGGAGATACATAGGACCTCCTATGGAAACACAAAACAATAATACCCCTCAACAGAAATGGTGGTCCGATGAAGTTGTGATGGGAGACATTAATGAAGACTTTCTAGAGGAAGTAGTATATTTAAGCTGAGAAATACAAATCAATGATTCTCATTTTAGACCAAATCCCCTCCTTTTTGTTACACATACTTTATAACATACTCCTTATTATCCTGAAATAAAATTAATTGGTGATATAACCTTTTATACATATAATGTAGTCAATATGATTCCTTAACTGTAGTAAAGAAGAAAAAAAGAAAAATCACTTCGTGTTTCAATAAGCAAATATATTGCTCATTTAATCAAGCCATCATAAAATCACCATGAAAAGTGATCGCCTCTGAGGCAGATTGATATCAGGATACCAAAATGGTAACTCAAACACCACTCAGGCATTGCTATTGGTAATTGATTTTCATAGATGATGAACAACTCTCAGCTCACTTCAAAACAACAAAATCCTTTCGTCCCTTGATTTACATAGTAGTTGCAATTCTGGAAAAATCAATACATATTAAATGGTGCAAAATGGAATTTGCATTCATGTATAAAATTGAGAATTACAGAAGGGTGAAGAAGGGTTATCATCTATAAGAATGTCAAAAGGAACTCTTGACATCATGCAAATACACAGAACTTTCAGCTGTGTGGGACTATTCCATATGTTCCACAATGTCTATACTCTCTGGCCCCTACTCACTACAAGATTGTTATGCCTCCCATTTACAGACAAGCAAAAATATCCCCACACTTTTCCATAATGCTTCCCACCCCAATTAAAACCACTACAATTCCAAATAAAAATGCTACAATTCCCAAATAAAATAATACAAACCTGTGGCAAGTTTCTCTGTGGTCCCAATACTATTCCTTGGGCAACTTTTCTGTAAGACCAAGCCCTTGGATTCTGCATTTCTGGTGAGCATATGACCCAGGCGTAACCAGAGTATCCCACTCCCCCCACCACAGCAACGGACCCAGGGATGGGGCTGTGACCACCCAAGCAATGTCCACTGGAAGCCTCTGCTGGATGTATGCTGGGATGATCAGGGAAATCACACTCTTTTTTCTTGAGGAATACAAGTGGCATGCAAAATGCAAAGCATCTTCACGTGAAAGAAAACATACTTCTTAAGTGCATAGCAAAGGCAATGGCTTGAAAATGGGTTTTGTTAATATTTGTTAAGTTGAAAGTTTCAGTAAATACTAAAATGGATATGAGGAGAGGTGTTTTATTTAGTCTTAGGCTATTCTGATGGCTAATACCTTGGACTTGGTAATTTATAAACAACAGAATTTTTTAGTCCATAGTTCTAGGAGTGGAAGTCCAAGGCATTAGCATATTTGGTATCTGGTGAGGGCTTTGTGCCTTATAGGTAGCACCACAGTGCTGTGTCCTCACATGGTGGAAGGGGCCGGCAGTTTCCCTCAAGCCTCTTTTATAAGAACACCAATTCCATTCCTGAAGGCAGGGTCCTTCGGACCTAATCATCTCCCAAAGATCCCATCTTTTAATACTATTGCATTTGAGATTAGGTTTCAATATATGAATTGGTTGGAGGGATAAAAATATTCATATCATTGTAGGAGGTATGATTCTTACTCCCTCCTGATTTTTCTATCAGGAGGTGTGTGTTAGCCTTCTGTCACTGTAACAAACTACCTGAGACAATTGACTTAAGAGAAGAAAAGCTTTGTTTTCATTTATGATATCAGAGGTTTCAATCCACTGGGCCTGTTGCAACACCATATGTCGTGAGAGGAGCATGTAGCCGAGAAGGTCTATTCACTTCATGGTGACCAGGAAGCAAAGAGACTAAAAGAGATGTGGTCCCAACCAGGACATGTGCCCAATGACCTAACTTCCTCCCAGTAGGCTCCACCTCTTAAAGGTTCCTCCAACTGCAATAGTGCCACAGGCTGTGGACCAAAGCTTTAACCCATGGACATCATCTCAAATCCAAAGTACAGCAAGGCAGAACTCCATTCTCTGAGTCTTTGCTCACTTTTTTCTTATTTAACTGATGATTAACTTTAGAGGTAAATGACTGGATATTCATTACTTTTCCTTTTGAATGGGAAAAAAAAAATAACTCTCTGTGCTCAGAAATCCAGCATTCTATATTCAGTGCTGAAAACTGTATCAGGACCCCTGATATGAAGTTGAATTGTGTCCCCAAAAAGACATGTTGACATTCTAATCCCCTGACCTTATTTTGTGACTATAATCATTCAAATGAAATTATAAGTGTGTACTCTCAATACAATATGACTGCTGTCCTCATAGGAGAGAAATTTGGTCACCCACAGAGATATGTGTGAGAAGAGAGAAGGTCGTGTGACACAGAGCAGAGACTGCAGTTATGTAGCTGTGAGCCAGGGATTGGCAGCCACTCCCAGAAGCTTATAAGAGACAAAGATTCTCCCCTACAGGTTACAGAGGGAAGAGGACCTTGCCAGAAGATTGATCTTGTGCTTTTAGTCTCCAGAACTGAGACAATAAATTTCTGTTGTATTAAACCATCCAATTTGTGGCTCTTTACAATGGCAGTCCTGGCAAGCTGATACACTCACCCCCCAGGAAGAACTGCCCTGGCCATGTTGTCCTGGGTGAGGAAGTATGTCGCCCTGCATCTGGATTCAGTACCCAAAAGCCCACTTGGTGTCAGACCTCAAACCACATCTTCCAAACTTATAGTTTTTAAGTTGATATTTTGGCCTCTGTCTGTCCCTCCTAGTTTGAATTTTTACATTCTCTTTATCCTCAGCAGGACTGAAGGATAACATTTATCGGGAACCTTTCAGAAATATCAATCTCACAGAACTAAATAAAGTATACCACAAATTTCCTCCCTGTGGAAAATCTCCTCGGGTACAAAAATCACTCTTTTAAAAGCACATTTCTTGTCATCATATAACTTCCCTTAGGTATGCCATACATTTTTCCAACAACACTGCTAAATAAAAAAATCATTGAAAGAAAGGAAGTTATTGAAATCCAGAAGCTGCTGAATTTAAGAATGCTGACCACACCTGGCATACTGCAATATGACATCTAATTTTTACATTAAGCATATTATAATTGGCCTTCGGATAAAAAAATTGGAAATTTCACAATAAGAATAAACTTGAGACCAATGTTCAATATCCAATGAGAACCACAGATGGAAGAGAAACATTAGACAGGGTAGTAGGCATTCCTTCCATCCATATAACAGCCGTGTAGACAGAGGATCAAAAAACTTGACAAGAATACCTTTAAGTGAGGAAAAGTTTATTTTGGCTCCCAGTGTCAGAGGTTCAGTCCATGGTCAGCCTACTCCATAGCTCTGGGCCGAGTGTGAAGCAGAAGGATGTGGCTAAGGATAGCAGCTCAGGACATAGCAGCAAGGACCTAGAGAGCTCTGTTCACTTATAAGCCCCAGAGGCACACCCCCACTGACCTACCTCTTCCAGCTATACTCTACTTGCCTACAGTTACTACCCAGTTAATCCAAATGAGTGGATTAAGCCACTGATTAGGTTACAATTCTTATACTCTGATCATTTCTTCTCTTGCATTCTCTCACACATGAGCTTTTGGGGGACACACATATCTAAATCACAGCAGGCCTTACATCATTGTGGGTGTGGAACCCCAATCTCTTCCTTTCTCTTTTTCCCATCCCAGCCAAGAAATGAGCAGCTTTGCTCCACTGCACATTCCCTACCATGATGTGCTGCCTTACCACAGGCCCAAAAGCAAGAGTCAACCAATTGAGGACTGACACCTCCCAAACTGTGGGCCAAAATAAACCTCTCCCCTTTATAATTTTATTACATATGGTATTGTTTTACAATAACCAAAACTGACATTATTCCAAGAATAGCAAAGGACAGAGCTCATTTTCTAAGTCCAATTATCTTTAACAATATACCAAGTTGTTATATTGAAATGCTTCAATAAATTTCATGGGAAAAAAGCATTTTCATTTTATTAAAGTGGCTTATTTGCAAATGATTGTTTCCCAGAACTTCCTGGAGGCCCAGGAGGCTTGAGAAGTGGGTTGCTTGGGCTCCTGATCAGGCCAGATCCAGTGAGAGAGCAGGTACTAGCTGCCCAGGTTCTATACTGACCTTAGTAAAGGAAATTGGTGGGGAAATGTCAGCAGTCCATTTGTGTTCTGCTGACTTTCTAGTCAACAATTGCTCCTTCAGAAGCATCCTCTTTAGCAAAATGGGTAAGATCATAGTTCACTTCTCGCTCACAATGGCCTGCTGCATGTCACCATCTCTGACTTTGGACACCTCTCCAGCATTTTATATTTGGATGCAGACTAGGTAAAGTGTGAGCCATTGGAGAAGATTCTATTCATTTCTAGAAGCTGCTTTTCTACCAACAGAATCATTCTAAATTTTCTAGGGAGGTATAGCAAATGCATATCTCTACTTTTCTATTTCCATCATAAATAATCATTTGTAGCACAACATAAACACACTTTTAATTCACTTGCAGAGCTATGCATAGTTCACCTGTCATCTCATAACATACTTTCTGTGTTTTGTATATTTCAGTTTTTAGAAGTAGATATCTTTCCAAAAAAATGTTTATTCAACTATTTAGGAACATTGAATGTTAAATAAAGTTATTTAGTCTCCCTTTTACTGTTGGATTGGGAGACATCCTCCCACAACTACTTCTGCTGCTCCCATTGGGCTTGGGAAAACCTTCACAAAATTCTTCTAAATACAGAAAGTGTCCTTCTATTGTAGCAGAGAATTTGGGAGTCACTTTTCTTTCATTATTCAAAATGTGCCTCATAATACTATTAGTTGGGGAATGCAAATTAAAACATTGAGATAGCATTTCTCACTTGCTAGAATGGACAAAATTCTGAACACTGACAACTGCAAATGCTGGCAAGGATTTGGGGCAATAGGAACTCTCATTTATTGCTGGTGGGAATGCAAAATAGTACAGCCACTCTAGAAGACAGCTGACAGTTTCCTAGGAAACCTAACATACCCTTAACATGCCATCTAGCAATCTCATTCCTTGGTACTTACCTAAATTAGAAAAACATGTTCTCATAAAACCTGCATATGAATGTTTATAGCAGCTTTTTTTCATAATTTCCAAACTTAGAAGCAATTAATATGTCCTTCAGTTGGTGAATAAACTGTGGTGCTGTGTTAGTCACCTTTCTATTACTATATCAAAATACCCGAGATAATTGACTTATAAAGAAAAGTTTAGTGTGGCTCATACTTTTAGCAGTTTCACTCCATGTTTAATTGGTTCCGTTGTTTGCTTTTTTGTTTTTTGGGTTTTTTGTTTTTTTTTTTTTTTTTGGCCTGTGGTAAGGCAGCATATCATGGCAGGGAGCATATGGCAGACCAAAGCTGTTTACCTCATGGCAGGCATTCAAAATAAGAAAGAGGAAAGTGCTGGGATCCTCTCTCCCCTTGAATGTCACACCTTTGATTACCTAAAACCTCCCACTAGGCTCAGTCTCTTAAAGCTTCTACCATCTCTTAATAGCTCTGCTCTGGAGAACAGGTCTTTAAAACATGTGCCTTTGGGGGACACTACAGTTTCAAACTATAGCAGGTACCCAGACAACAGAATATAATTTATTCTGAACTAAAAAGAAATGAGTTATCAATCCATGAAAAGACATGGAGGAAACTTACATGCTTATTGATAAGTAAAAGAAGCCCATCTGAAAAAAGCTGACCACTGTATGATTCTGGAAATGCAAAACTATAAAGAATGGCCAGGGTTTGAGGAGTAGGATGGATAAACAGGCAGAGCACAGGAAAATTTTAGGGCTGTGAAAATATTCTGTAGACTATGAAAATAAATACATAAACTCTCATATAAACTATAGATGTTGAGTGATTATAGTGTGTCAATCTAATTTCATCAATCATAATAAATGTATTATTCTAAAAAGGGATGTTGATAATGGGGATGACAGATATGCATGTGTAGAGGCAGGGGTATATGGAAAATTTCTATACCTTCCTCTAAATTCTGCTATGAATCTAAATTTTCTTTAATTAAATTAATCAAATTAAATTAATTAAAATTAAAGTCTTTAAAAATACTATGAGTTAGTTGCAACCTTTAGATCACTATAATTATAAATATTTGAAAGACAATATAGCACATACTTATGAGACTTTATTCAGGGTTACCTGCAGCCACTCTGTAACCAACAAAACTTTCCCCAGCATTCAATAACAACTGTCCTGATTCAAAATTAATCGAATCTTTTCAGATCCTTTGTAAGAGAGTTCCCTGGAGGGTTTTATTTTCCACTAACTTGTACAGAAATACTATTGGATTTCAAATCTCCTGAGCATGGTTTAGCTTGTAGCAGGCAGCAGTTTCCTTTCTGGCCCAATTTGTCTTATGTATGGTAAGAGAGAAAAATGAAATTCCAGATCAGGAAGTATGGTGAACTCTGTGCCTCCTTGTATTTACCATCTTGGGCATCCTCACCTTGAAATACTTGACAAGCAGTTTATTCTTAAGGGTTATTTTATTTTTTTTATTCTTTGTGACTATCATATTCCAGAGGACAGAATAAGTAATTTTTTAAATTCAGCCACAGGAAATGTGGCATATCAATATTTTAACATTTTAGTTAATTGTATTTTCATTATGTTTATCCTGAGGCATTGGAGGCTAAGAATAAAATGTATTAAATCTAAAATGGAGAAACCATAACTTCAATTAGTTCCTCAATGGCATCGGTTTCAGATTTGGATGGAAGAAACTATTGCATTGTGACCTTGGTAACACAGATAGCCTCTGCAGGGGTATTCTAAGTCTCCTGGTCCCAAATTAGCAATATCTCCCCAACACACACACACACACACACACACACACACACACACACACAGTTAACGCCTGTTGTTACTTTACTATTTCTTTTGCTCTTGAAGGCTTCCTGGTCTTTTAAAATACCACTTGAACGTATTAAGCCTTATCAGTTCATAGCTTTGTTATCAACCAACACCTTGGTTGACAACCAGCTGAGAGTGAGAGCTGGCCAGGAATGTGACCTGCATAGGTGCTGGGCCTGGGGAGGGGAAAAGATAGTCAGGAAGGAGAAAAAAGTATAAGGGAGCACAGGGACTGTCTAGTGACATCCTGGGGTAAGATGCAGCCGGCCTTGCCATTAGGCAGGTTTTGCTCAGTGTTAGAGTTAAGCTTCCTGGTGAGAAAGACCTGAGCCTGTAGCATTAAGGAATTGAAAGGAGGGTGGCATCCAGCCTTTCCCCAATTCTCTACTCAGTCAGGGTCAGACCTGGTTGAAGAAGGGAAATGTGTAGCCAAAAGAGGTGATACAAATCCTGCTGCTGTCACTTGACAAATGGCTCCTCATGATTCTCAGACTATTTATATCAACGCCTCCATCCATATTGACAATGCAGTAATTCATATCATCAACGTAACTAGCTACCAGATGTATGACTGATGCTGCTTCTCACACTCCATTCTGAATGCTTTGAGTTTGTTCTCTAATTTAATCCTTACTGCAGCTGCATGGAGGGGGGCAGTTATATGATCCACCAATTTCTATAGAGTAGAACTGAGTTAAGAAAACTAAAGCAAGTAACCCAAGAGCACACATTTAATAAACAGAAGATATTCTACTAAACAGGATTTAAATGAAATCAGTATAATTCCAGAGCCTCGAATTTTAAAAAGCCATCTCCTTTACTTTGTTATATTTATGAAATGCTTTTAAAAACTATTATTTTACTTACTCTCAAAACATTCTGAAAAACATTACATAGTGCTCTAATATTGCTATTCTAGAAGTTAAAAACCAAGGACATAAAGTTAATGGCCCTGAGTCTTCTGTAAATTGCAGAGCATGGGGAGAAGGATGTCTTGTAGGACCTATGTAAGATTTCTTGTAAGAAAAAAATATCTTTCTTTTTCACCCCTCAATAATGTAAGTCTCATTTTTATTTGTTTGCTTTTGTTTTAGCATTTGCTCTGTTATCTCTTATTTACCATTGAGGGTAAACTGCTATATCAAGACTTGACTTGCAGCCTGGCTAGGTACAATGGCACATACTTGTAATTCCAGCTACAGAGGAGGCTAAAGCAGGAGGATTGCAAATTTGAGGACACCTCAGGCAACTGAGCAAGATCCTGTCTCAAAATAAAAAGCAAAAAGAGAGCTGAGGATGTAGCTCATTGGTAGAGGTTCCCTGAATTCAATCCTTTGCAAATTCCATTCATGGACTCAACTTGGTGCTTTCAAATATGATTTAGATAAAAATTATTAAATTAGAAAGTTCTAATTAGGGTAAACTGCATGAGTCATGGTTATCCTAAGCATTCCTAAGAAAGTCATCCCATGATCACATAGACTCGGGACAGTCCCCTGAAGAAATGGAATAGAGGGTACACAAAGTGACTGCCAACACAGCTTCCCAGAAGCTTTAACGAGCAGCCCTAGTTTTTTATTAACTGAAAGGGAAATGGAGTCAAGAGGGAAATTTCAATAAAATCGTAGATAAGTCAAAGGTTTGTTTTTGTATCTACGGATTAGTTCTCACACATTTCCTGTTACTAGACTTAATTTTGGTAATGTGTAATTATAACCACAAACCTACTATTAGGCAATGAGTACTAAACTCTATTTCCTGATGAACTTGAGAAAGGTCAGAGGTTAATAAGGCCATGGCTAGTTAAAATGTCTTAAGCTTAAAGATATAGCTATTCCCCTCTATGTAGAACCCTAAAACATTATCAGAAGCAGGGACAGTTGAATGGCTTTATTAAACATGAATGTGTTAGTTTTAGAGAAGCCAATCTAATTTTGTCTTAACTATGCTACACTAAATAAACTGTTCAAAACTTCCTGAGACCTTAAGAAAACACAAAAGGCTCTTAGTCTTAGAGTCTGGGCCCTACCAATATGACCTTACATCCCTGCCCTCACTACAAAGAACACAAGCAACTGAAATTTATACTCATCATCAATTATGTAGAATCAGATCTGTCACCAAGCGCCAAGGCTGAATTTTCCTGGGGAAAATGAATAGCATATATTAACAAAAAGTCCAACAGGGATTTAGAAGGCAGGAAGAGGAACTCTTAAAAAGAGTTACAAAAGGTCTTGTGTATGTGTGATCACAGATTTGCACTGAAAAGTGAGTTCCAAATCAGACTTAGCCTAGAAATTCCATCAATGCTTCCAAGATTCAAAATGAGCAGTTTTTCGGAAACATAATTTTTAATTTTCACTTAAAATTTAAGTGACACACAGTGAGGTTGTTTGTCAGCAACTAAGATCAGGTATGGAGAGAATAATTCCATACATGAATGTTCTTTCCAAGATTTTCCATCTTGGATCAGCAGAACCAACCAACCAATGAAGAGCCATGTGCAATTGCCCCAAAGTCCAAGTCATAATAGAAAAGGGTATTAACAAAGAATTTACAGATAAGATTAACCAGGACAGCTGCTATACAGACTTCAAATCATATTTCTGTTTTCAGTTAATTGCTTAAGTTTCTTCATTTTGGTTATAATTAAAAACAAACAATAAAACTTGTCCCAAAAGCACGGAGTTGCTGAGAACTTTTAAACCTCTCTAAAATCAGCTCAGCATATTGCTGAAATCCACATTCCCAGGGCAAGAGAAGAATGTGTCAACAGAAAGGAGAAAAAAAAAAAAACTTGTGAACTAATTTCTCACAGGGACAAGTTAATGAAATGTCTTGACAGAAGAAACCAACAGCTGAAAGAAGATTTTGTTACTGGTACATTCTCTGACCATTCATTCAGAGCTTGAAGACAATCTTTCAAATGGAATAATATCTGACATTCCTTACTGAAAGAGAGTCTGGTATTTTAAATGGTTTGAATCATTTACTCAAAAAAAATTCTAGTTTAACTTAACAAGCTTGAGAATGCTTGATTTGGAAAGAGAAAGGTGGAGATATTTTCATGTTTGGGAAGATAAAAGATACAAATTAAAATTTTTCTTGATTTATATCTTTACATATTTTTACTCTAAAAGTATATGTTTGAAACTCTGAATGGCAGTATAGTGCTTTAAATATGACCTTCGTGTCCCAGATGCTAGTATGAGTCTTTCAAGGAAGGAATTAACATTCAGCCAAATTCTCTTAGTAAGTGAATTACAGGAAGAGGGCACATGGGGAAGTGACAGTCACACTCTACAACACATTCTGAAATAACATTCTTGATTTTTAGAATGTTATACAGTCAAACATTGAGAAGCTTAGACTGCTTGGTCATTTATACTTGCAGAACTATCCCATGCAGAAAAAAAAAATGAGCTAATAAAAATGAACCATACCCTGCTAGGTGCCTTCCTTCAAAAATTTAATAAATCTAACAATATTTTTAAAATGTTTAAAATGTTTCTCTCCCTGATAAAATTTATGAAAATAGATGTTTATTAAAGCAGAAAGAAAAACTATGTCCATTAGGTTAAGCCAAAGTACAGAATGCAAAAAAATGCATCATCGAGAAAAATATACTAAAAATTAAAATAGGCATGTAGAAAATATGTCAAAACATTACCAGTGACTGCCCCAGCAATGCACAATTTTTCTTGACACTTTTCTCAAACTACCAAACTTTGTATAGTGAATAAGTACTATGTTGAAAGCCATTAAAAATAGAAGACAAATTCAGAACTTCTAGCCAAGATAGGTTTGTAAACCCATGATTTGAAAAATTCCCTTTGCTCCATACGTATGCATATGACAATCGCTGATACAAATTTTTTAAAAAAGAAAAGTGGAAAGTATGCTTAAAGCATAAAAGATCAATAGTCATAATATACAAAGAACCCACATATAACAAAGTAGCTGAAAATGCAAACAGTAAATTTGCAAAAAAGATAGCCAAACTCTCTAATAATATGGTAATTGCAAACTGAAATAAGGTACCAAGTCATACCCATAATATTGAGAAAATAAAAGTATTAAAATTCCAAGTTTGGGCAAGCATATGAGGAAATGGAAATGTCATGTTATTGGTGGTCGCATAAATCAATATATTACTTTGGAGACAATTTGATGATGTCTAATAAAAGGCATTTAGGCAAATTCTATGACTTGTGAAAACTGTTACAAAGCACAACTTTACCATCTCCTCAGAAAATGTATGTACTAGAATGTAGCATTACTTGAAATGCTGACAACTGGAAACAACCTGCCAGTAGAAGAAAAGATAAATAAAATCATAGTATTTCAAAAAATAGATCACTTTAGAGAAATTTAAAAAAAAAACAAGATAAAGTTGTATAAATATACATGAACATTTGGAACATTAATTTGAATAAGAAAAGCAAATTATAGATTAATTTACTGTATACTTCATTATGGAACTTTCTTTTGGTATGCTATCTATTACCATTTGTGTGAATTTTAATGCAAAAAATAACACTGCCTATTAAATAAATGTCAACTTCATAATAGCTAAATAAATAAACTTTATTGCTAAATAAACAACCAAAAAACTTTCTCCAGGAAATTACAAAGTTTTTTTTTTTTAATTTTGTAACTGAGCACATAGAAGTATATCCTATTATTATCTATATTTTTTGAAAAGCTTGTATATTTAATAATTTTAAAAATCCAGTGAACATGGTATTTGTCAATTAAGAGGCCATTTCAGATTTTAGTCAGAATACAGTTTAGAGTGGTAAGGGGAAAGTCTTTATTTCCAAGTCTAGAGAGAGAAATAGACTTAAGAGTTTTTAATTAAGATGGACAACATGTGAACTTGTTTATAGACCAAAGGGGCATGAAGGAACTGGAGTTGGCAAGGAACAGGGTAGAATGTGAAGCAATGATCTATCCCTGACCTTGTGAAGGAGAATTCAACCTAGAGGCTAACTGGGAGAAATAAGGTCCTAAAAGTGTTTGCAGTGGAAATGATTGAGGCCACGGAAGGGCTCAAGATCATGGAATGTTCTAGACTATAAGGGTAACAGTGGTAAGGAAGAAAATGGTTAGATAACAGAAATCACAAGAGCAGTTCCAGAGATTGTTCAGGTTTAAGAAAACATGCAGCAAATATGCTGAGGTTGTATTAAGTGAGGGAGGAGTCACCTAGAAGTCCCTGGGATTGAGCTGGGATCTGAAGGAGGCAAGGAAACAGAAAAAAAAATACTGTGAGCTGTAAAGCCAACACTTGAGGTAGCTGATGAGTGATGAGAGGGAAGCCACACCGAGGAAGACAGAGAGGGCCTTCCAAAAGAAAACTGCCATTACTTCTGCAAAAAAAAAAAAAAAAAAAAAAAATGTAATTAGGAAAAGCAAACACTGTTAGCAGAAGTGACTTGACATTATTTGAATCCGCCATTTCTAAGGCTCCTAGAGAAGGTCTAGCAGTACATTTGTAAGGGCACATGCTTTTGTGCAGTTCACTGCAATCAGTTTCCACTGCAATCTTTCTACTCTAATTTCTGCTCTGTCACACCACTTAGTATTGGACAGAGTTGTAAGTGCCCTGGACTTTTTTGCAATCTGGTTACAGAGATGAGATGAGGGTACATTTCATTTGGACCCAGAAGGATATATTTATACAGTTTGTAGTCACTTCTATATATATAGTTACTGGTGGTCATCACATGATAGAAATGGCTTCCAGAATAACCCTACTATCCACCCTGCCAACTCATTTAGCATCATCATATAAGGGTCAGAAGTTTCACTATTAGAATAATGAGTCCCATGGTGCTCAATGATAGAAAAAGAGAAACAACATTTGAAACAGATGGAGGCAGAAGCTAGTCTGTGAAAAATTTTTCAAATCGTCTAATGTTGTAAAATTATAAATCAAGGAAATGCAGGTAGATAGTACTTTAGCAGCATGTCATGGATTCCTTGGAAAAGATATTGTTGTTTCCTACATTTATAATGTTTGTGAAATCTGCCAAGCTTTTGTAAATGTGTGGTTTGATGTAATTTTTTTTTTCATTCTAAATAAACATTCCATTTCAGACTTCACTTGATATTCACTTTATAGAGGGTCTTTCAAAATTATGGAAGCCTCAGGGCTCCCCCAAACTTGGATTCTTTTCTGGTGAATAAAATTTAGATTCAAAACAATAACAATTAAAAATGAAATTTGCTTCTCCATCTTCAGTTCACAAGGTTTTGCCTTTTCCCCCAAAGAAATACAAGTTAAGATGTAGCCAAACATCATTTATTTTATTAAAATTTATGTAATCACTCTTCTTCTAAAATGTAATCCAAAGACCAAGGAATGAGACCAAAATTTTGAATATAGGAATTCTTGCCAAGTTTAATGACCTCCTAATGGTATGAGAGTTTCCATGAATTTTTTTATTTCTAATTGCTTTTGCTATTATTGTTTGGACAAAACTTTGCAAAACAAAACAAAAACTATTATTAATGATAATCATAGATTTTTATTTAAATGAGAATGGCAGAATTCTGCTCATTGTAAAAAAAAAAAAAAAAAAAAAGAAAGAAAAGAAAAAAAATCCAAACACTTAATCCCATAAAGCCATTTGGAAACAATCCAGAAAGAAAAGTCACAAAATCCCATAGAGCCCAACTAGAATATATACGGTAGAAATTAATTCTATCCATACAAAAAGAAAGAAAATAGCTGCAAATCTCACAGGTAATGGAAAAACCACTCAATTCTGCACATTATTCCACAGAAAATGGACAAGCTTGCATGGTCATCAGACTTCAGACACATTATTTTAAATTACCTGTTTGGATATGATATATTCCAACTATAAATGTGTATTGGAACATTCCATTTAACAATACCTTCCAGTGATTTACTCATTCACTAAGCCATTAAAAGGCTGGTCTTTTGTCTTTCCAAAAAGGTCTCCTTTCATGTTTGAGATAGCTTAGGCTTCCTTCTTCAAATATCTTTAATTCTCTTTTGTTTCTTAGGAAAAAGTAATGACTTGTCCACTCAAGAAAAGTGTAAGCTACTAATTATGTTCATTCTTGGATTCTTTTGTTCCCGACCTGGAAAGAACATGGAACATAGAGTTCACCAGAGCCTTGCCTAATTCCTCCTTCCATGAAGTTTCCTTCGCTGCTATGGAGGGATCTCAACACCACCCAACCAACTCTGCTTCAAGTCAGGAAACATGTTCAACAACATGCTTTCTTTGATTGACCTTTGCCGGACATTGGAAATTGGAGAATGAAGAGTACCTTTTGTTAGAATTTACTAGTAACTGGTAGAATGCTTTTTAAATGTGTTTTTATCTTCTCTTGGATCACTTGCCTATTTCCTATTTTTCTTTACTTCTCTCTTATCCTTTCTTTCTCTTTCTTGTTTTTTGTACATCAAAATAAGCAGGAAGCAGTAACTTTGATTTCTCCAAAATATTAATCTTTTGCTTACCAAAAATTACTCACTTCTGGGATAAGAAGCCATATCACCCAGGATTTTTTGGCAGTAAACAAAGAGGCAATAAGCCCTCAAGACTGGATGGGACCTCAGAGACCACCCACTCCAGCATGTGCATTTTATTTGAGGCCTGGAGGTAGGGGCTTACCATGGGTATGCTGATAGCAGTGAACTCCAAGACCTCTAATTTCTGGTTTACTAGTTTTCCCATTATTCTAAGATAACCTGCTGAGTTGAAATGAAAACTAATAATTATACAGTTTAAAGAAAATTTTTTCTGGTAATTTTTTTTTACCTATGTGTCTTTAAGAGATGTAATCTAAGCATATTTCTCCAGTCTGGCCCAAAGTATCCTCTATTCTTACCTCCTAGCTCTCCACTCTACAAACCCTAGCTAGCAGCCCAGCTGGCTTATGCATCACTCCAGATAGCTTGAATCTGGGAACTTTCTGGGGTCTTTGGGCTTTGACTCAAGCTATGAATCCTCCCTTGAGACTCTCTCTCCTCCTATACAGGTATAGAAAACCCTGCTAACCCTTCCACGTGTTAATTCAATTCCCACCTTCCAATGGTATGTAGAGAAGATCTTCCCCAATTCCCTTTGACATGATTCCTTTAACACTATGTCTATAACACAATGAGAAAATCTTTCACTGTCACTTTCAGCTATTTGTACCTCTTGTGTTTTTGTTTAACATTTTCTGTATTTATACCCTAATATCTCAATTAGATTGGAATACTCTTATAGGGAGAGCTCTTTTTGATGTAATTCTCTACTTTCTAGAAAATTATTTAGTACAATTCTTTACTTACAGCAGGTACCTAATAAATATTAGTTATCTAATTTGTAAGGTGAATGGATAGAGGATAAGTAAACAAATTACACATCTATGCATAAATTATTAAGTTTAGGTCTATGAATTCTAAAGCAATGTAATAATCTATAGCATATCCAAACAGAATTCTACTTATCTACTTTTGCCCACATCAACACTGATTTCAAGGATCAGGTAGCGTTGTAGAGCTAGATAGATGATAGAACAATAGAATGATTGATAGATACATAGATACATAGATACATAGACGAATGATAGATAGGAATAAATGAAAGTATATATGGAGAGAGGGATTCTTTAACTCAGAATATTATCAGAATGATGAAAGAACTTGCTAAGAATTACTGAACACTTGGTTCATGAAGAGAATCCTGATAATTTATGAAGCATATGTTTACATAATGACATACAACACACTAGTTGGGTGATAGAAGTTCTGTTCCTCCTGATTACAAATTGGCTGGTAATCCTATCCAGCAAGGAAGGACATCATTCTTCCCATCTGAATATTTTGAAGGTCCCACACAGCTCTATGCCATAATTATTGTTCTGGGGAATTTGTTTCCTAAAAGAACCCTCAAAACAGTTAGTGTTTGCTTATGCATTTACTCAAAGACGACTGGTATGTACTGAGTCCTTAAGCACTACCAACTGCAGAAGATTCTATATATGCTACTCAAAGCTGATTGTAGCTGATTGAGTCGTAGGTACTTCGCATGAAAAATGGTCTGGGCCTGGGATCTTCAATGTGTCTATCACTTCTCCATAGATCAGACCTTTCCTCTGTGTGAAAATCATGAGAGGAAACCTGAACATAAAAATTCAGAGTGTTTGAATAAAATGTTCTCCTTTCAACATGAAAACTTGGCAAAACTGTCAACAAAATCAAATCTCCTTGGATCCTCATAGGAGTGGTTTCATATCCAAAGAGAACCTTATAGACTTTATGCAAACTTCCAAGGTAAATGACCTCCATGAGAAACTCAAAATCAATTCAAACCATGAATTAAAGAGTCTCCAACAGGTCCCTTATAAGTCCAGAAATATTGACTTTACTATTTAAAAAATAATTAAAAGTTACTTCATATAAATGATTAGTTCAAAACTGTCTCCTTCTCATCTCTTTGCACCAAAACACAGACTATATTCCAACAATTAATTCACATGTCTCAGATATATATATATTTCTCTTGTGGCACTTTTACCCAGTTTGTAGATGTTTACAACATACTCTACTGAGTTCCCCTTCAGGACCCTATCTGTGTTGGGTTCATCTTTGTGTCTTACACAGTGACCAGCACTAAGCTGTGCACATTTAATCTCCATAAGTATTGCTTGGATAAGGAAGTGAATCAATGCTTTTTTTGTATTTGGCAAGATCAGAAGAAAAACAAATATTTTGGTGCCAGAAATAGGATGTCTAGGGCCAACAATCATCCTCAAGATAACATATCATTCTCATTGTCTAATTCCTGCAAAGAAGAGTCACACAAATAAAGTAAGTGCACTTAGTATGTGCCAGAACCCAACAGTAGGCTTAGTAAGTTTATCTCTACTCCAGAGAAGGGTGTCTATCTATCCATTCATTCATTCATCCATCCAGTAAACACTCATTGGTGTTATGAAAATATGTAAAGCACAGAGGGAGTCTTCAAGAAAATCCCAGTGCATTGGAAAAGAACTCTAATTCAAGTTACAAGTAAAAAAAAAAAGCAAGGGCTAAAAGATTCAATACAAGGAGAATTAAAAAAAAAAACAAAACAGTGTTTTTCTTCTTTAAGAACCGAGACAGGCTTCTGAAGGGAGGTGGTGTTTGGGCAAAATTCTGTTGAAGCAAAAGTGTGCTAGAGTGAAAAGCAAGGAGAAAATAGTTTAAGATGAGAAAATAGCCCATGGGTCCTGGGAGGAAGGTTAGGGTGAGAATGAAAAGGTCAGAAAGAAGTCCAATTGCTGTGGCTGCTATGTGGAGTTGGACAGAGCAGGGAAGATGGAAGGTGGAACTAATAAGAAATGTCAGGACCAATTATAATGAGTGTATGACATTAACATTCACAAGTTTTGGAAGCTACTAAAAAAAACTGAAATGCAAGACAAACACAATGAAAAGGTGAAAATAATAAATAGGAAGGACAGATCTGAGAGTCTGCCTATGCTTAAGTGCATCCATTGTGTTTCTTTAGTACCTCCATTTCCTGGAACGAGCTCTGGTTAACTTAAGCCCAAAGGGAAGCTGTTGGCAGGATCCACAGAGCACACTGTGTTGCCCAAGCAAGGCTAGAAATGTAGGCTGAGACAGAAGCAGAATGCTTGCCCGGGTCAGGGGAGTGGGGATTGTGGGAGAGTCCCATCCTGACATAATCAAAGAAGAAAATGAACTCCAGCCTTGGTCAGACTCTTTATCACTCTGCTCAGAATTTGAATTCCAGTGGAAGGGCTCACATTCCTCAGCTAGGAAAGGGAAGGACTCCCGGATAAACAATCTCACCAGATTGTACCCAATGAGGGAATTGCAGTTCCCCCAAAAGAAATTAGGCTAGGGTCAATGACAGATCATTCAGAAACACAGACACAAAGACAAAAAGTTCATTACAATAAGCAATATTCCAGGAGGGGAAGCCAGTACAGAAAGAAGAAATACCCAGAGCTAAGAAGAATATATTTCTAGGCTGAAGATCTCCTCCTGCACAGCCATGGTTCACAAACAGCTGGAAGCATTAATGAAAAGAATGTGACACCCAGCTATGTTCTGGAAAAATGTTCTTGGTGCCTCTGGTTCTTGTTCTGCACAAGGAATGAAAGAATTGTTCCTGCTACACTTGGAGAAATGGATAGAGGGAATCACACCCACAATTTGAACTGAACTGATGAAAAATGGAAATGGATCTGCCCATTCTTTGGGTCTGTAGTAGTCATGCCCAGAGCAGACGGTGGTGACATATACACAGGAGGATGAGTAGGGATTCATACAGCAGATTTAGATGACAGATGAAACACTATCATTACCACAAGCAGGAAAGCCCCGTATATGGTGCCTTTCGGAAAACTATTCTCTGAGCTGATTTTAAGATATTTTCAAAGATCTTCTCTCTCTAAATTATTATCTGTCTTTGGGAAAGGGGAAATGTGTGCTACTGAACATCACACAGACAAAAAGGCTTCATGTCTTAAGATGGAAGAATCACAGCTTCACCACCCCCGACATGCTAATAGACACCTTGGGAGGTGACATGGAGGTGACATGGACATTCCATACGTATGAAGTAAATGTAATTAAATAAAAATCACCTGTATCTAGAATTCTAGTTTTATCAAAAAGAACTAGAAAATGAAGTGAGGAGTTACAGGAGAATTATTTCATTCAAAGTTTATCCTTTTTATAAAAAGGGAGGAATCTCATGAAAATAGAAGGCAAGGTCAACCAGTACCGGAAGGAGAGCTGGGGTAGGGAGGGAGGGAGGTGAAAATGAAACTGACCAAATTGCACATGCATGTTCAAATATGTCACAGTAAATCCCACTGTGGTGTCTAATTGTATTGCACCAATCCAAAAAAAAAATTGAAAAGCTTGTTTCTGTCAGGTTTTGGGGGTTTTTGTTTGTTTGTTTGTTTTGTTTTGTTTTTGCTATGACCAAAAGAACTGATAAGGACAATTTTAAAGAGGAAGAGTTTATTATGAGGCTCATAGTTTCAGAGGTCACAGTCGTCCATCGGCAAGCAAGTCCATTCGTTAGAGCCTGTGATAAGGCAGAACATCATGGCAGAAGTGTGTGGCAGACAAGAGTAGATCAGGACATGGTACCAGGAAGCAGAGAGAGAGAGAAGGCCACTCAACCAGGACAAAATATACACCTCAAAGGCACTCCTCCAATAACTCATAGTACGTCACCAGAGTAATGTGTGATGCTTGCTTCTACGTGCATTTATCTTTTCTTCTTAGCCACAAAATTGTAGGAGGCATGGAGGGGCAGATAACAGACTTTCAGAATGAAACATTAATATTCCATAGAATTCTTTTCCTACCTAAAAAGCTCACCAATCAAAGTTTTGGCCATATAATGAAAATGTCACTATCACAAACAGAAAATAGGATACCTATTAATTCTTATTTCCTCAATACTAAGAAGTCTGTATCTTGCATTTTTCAGTTTATGTATTTTCCCTTTCCAGCCCACCAGTGAGACTAGGAATTACAGGAGTTTTCTTGACTTTTAAAAGGAATCAGAATTTTCACCTATGATTTCCATTTGGTGAAATATGACTATGTATGAAATTATAAAAAATTCCTATGTCAGCTATCACAAAAATATTTTTTTTCATAGACGTGAACTTATAATCTCATACCAATGGCATGACTGTCAGCGATGACTTTTAAAATATCTGACTATGGTGTTTCTATATTACCTATTAAATATGAGGACTTAGGTAGATGACTTCTCATTTCTTCTTTTTACAAGCTGAATTCTGGGCTAAGTCTTTTGGCTTTTGGTCCTGGTAATTAAAGAGGGATATGTATAACTCTGTTAAGTGACACTCAATTAAAGAAGGCACCTTATACATTCCAACCTTAAATTAGGTCGAGAACTGTTCTTAAATTTCTACCATCACTCTCAAGAAGAAAGAAACACTTGCAAAAGTTTCAGATTATTCTTAATACTCTATAGACAGATTGGACAAGAAAGCTTTCCAAACTAGCAAGAAAAAAATTGTTTTTAATTAAGAAAGGTAACATTGGCTTTTATTCTAACTTTGATTCTCTAAGTCTAAGGAATTTTTTTAATCTAATGTTTATTTCTATTTGCTAAGTGGGTTGAAATTTAGGAATAATTCTCGAAAATTAAGCAAATATTCTGCCTTATGATAAAATTCTCCAGGAAAAAAAAAAAGACAATTCTAGTTTTGATTAAGATCCCAGCTTTTATTGGTATCATTTTATATACTGCTATCTTGAAACTAAAAGAACAATAGGTCTACAAGCCATAGGAGCTAAAAGCAATAGATCTGCAAAATATATTCTTCAAACATTTAGTTATTTGTTTCAGTTATAGCCAGGAATGACTGAACAGGCATGAAATAGGCCCTCACATTTCTGAGCTGTCTTTCCTGTATATTCAAGTCCAAATTCAGCAGCTCATTAGATACCAACATGGCCATATGACCTGTCCACATATATTGTGTTCATTGGCACAATTGTAGACAATTCATAGTCACATAGATATGACCACTGCATTTTAGGTTCAAAAAATAACCAAAACTCATGTGTTAGCTGTATACTATGCTACCTAGAATTCTGCTGAGTGTTGTCCAGGATGTTAGGTGAAATTGTTTGGGCATACTTAGAAGAAATGTGTAAACAATGTAAAACTTATTTCATTAGAAATGCCTTTTAATATTTTATCTCCTGGGATGGCTGATGAATACTGATTACCCATTTTTCCATGTTCATTTCTCCTCACTGGTAAGACTTCTATATCGGACCCTCACATTAATTGAATAAGTACTATATGATGGGCATTATGCTGAGGACCAGACTTTAGTGATCTCATTCAACACGTGCTAGGTTTGGAATTGTTTCTTTCTTAAAGTGGTTTTATTTCATAGAGTTTCCCTTTAGTCACATACATGCCTTGGTCATTTTCATTGTCACAGAAACATTGTCCAAAGATTAAGTGTACATCTTTAAAACATCTCGGCTTAATATTAAATAGAGTTTATTGTTCATTTATCAGTGACTGAAATGTCAAGAGAAGCAAACCATGACATGTTTTTGTCCAATTAGACCTGGGCCAAGAAAGCTCGAACTCAGTTTTACAATCATACAACAATTGGGTCAAACTTGATTGCGTAAACATTGATTTCAATGTACTCAGTTGTTCATGAAGAGGTGGGAAGAGCTGAAATCAAGGTGGGGGAATAGAATCATCCTCAATTAAAATTAGATTCCATGCATCTTAAGCACTGAAGCGCAGATTCATACTCTGCCAAAGAACAATCAGACAGATGTCCCTCAGGAGTTGCTGAACAATTAGAGGAATCGGCCAGGAATGTTTCCTGGGAACACACGCTAGTGCCTATAAATCAGAGTTTGGCTTCCTTGGTTTCTAAAGTGGAAACACACGATACGCGCCCACCCCTACAACATTGTGTACAACTGAGAAGCCCCTTCATCTCCAAATCATTTTGAATGAAGAAATTTAAATTAGTTTCTATTCCAGCTATGATTACAATAAGTCTGCAAAATACGGAAGCATTATGTTTGCAAAATTAATGGTAGAGATGAACGTAGCCTTGCATCAGTTGAGAGTGCAGAGCTCCAATTCTCCTGGCTAGCCCAGTGGTCTTCTGTCTGCACACCCCTCCTAACCTGCTCACTGGAGCCCCTGGGAGTCAGGAAATGCTAGAGTATGGAACAACTATACTAGGGATGATTTGTTTCACTTGATATTGTTTTATTAAAATTTTATGCTAAACCTCCTTGGGTGCCTCTCTCTCCAGACTTAACCCAAAGTCAAATTAGACTTAAAGTAGAAAAGATACTTATAGCTCTTTAATTTTCAAAAAGGCTAGCAAAGTTCTAAAATGAAAAATATTACACACAAGCATCACTCCCCTCCACACACACACATACACACAAACCCTATAGTAAACCACTGTCAAACTATACGAAGAAAGGTAAAACTATGCTCCTGTTTTATCATAAAAAGAATCTACTCAAAATGGACCAAAGACCCAAATGTAAGAATTGAAACTATGAAATCACTTGAAAGGAAACCCTTCAGGACATCAATATGAACAAATATTTTTTTTGGAAAAGACCCCCAGAGCCCAAGCAATAAGAGCAAAAATAGACAAATGGGTTGTGTTAAACTAAGAAACTTCCATACAATAAAGAAAACAATCAGTAGGATAAAGAGACAGCCAGAAGAACGTAGGGAAATATTTGCAAATTATTCATCTGCCAGGAATTAAGAGCCAAATCACAAGGAATTCAAATAACTGAATATCAAAAACAAACAAAAAATCCAATTTCTTTTTTTAAACTTTATTTTATTGATTGATTTTTATGTAGTGCAGAGGATCAAATCCAGTGCCTCACATGTGCTAGACAAGTGCTCTACCACTGAGACACAACCCCAGCCCCAAAACAATCCAATTTCAATGTGAGCAAATGATCTAAATATACATTTTTCGGAAGATGAACAAATGACCAATAGGTATGTGAAAAAATGCTCAAAATAACCAATTATCAGGAAAATGCAAATCAAAACCACAATGAGATCTCATCTCATTCCAGAAAGGCTGTAATCAAAAGGACAACAAATAATAGTAATAGCAAGTATAACATGTGTTTACAAGAATGTAAAGAAAAGAGAATAAGGGTACACAGTTTTAGGAATGCAAATTAGAATCACCATTTTGCAAAAGTATGGAGGTTTCTCAAAAAACTAAAAATAGAAATACCATATGATTCAATAATCCCAGTACTGGGTACATATCCAAAATAAATTATGTGGAAGAAATATTAGTACTATCGTGTTTATTGTAGCACTATTTACAATAGATGACATAGTTAATCTAGGTGTTCATCAATGGATAAATGGGTGGCAAAATGTGGTATATAATGAAATAGATCAAATCATGTTATATGCCTTACAAATATGGCATAATGAATCCCACTATCATGTATGCACCAATAAAACTGTTAAAGGAAAAGAAAATGAACACAGATACACAATGGAGTATTGTTCATCCATTAAAAAAATAATTCAATTCTTTTATCACTTGCAATAATATGGATGGCAGTGGAGGACATCACGTTAAGAAAGACAACACAGTCACATGAATTCAAATGCTATCCCTGTTCTCACTTATATGTGGAAGCTAAAAAAAAAAAGTTGAAATCATAAAATTAGAGAGTAGAATAATAGTCACAAAAGATTAGAAAGGGGAGCAGGGGAAGAATGGAGAGAGGTTGGATGATGGGTACTAAAATCCTGTTGGGATAAATAAATTTCAGTTCTGTAACACAGTAGAGTAACTACAGTTTACCTCGTTTATTATGTATATCAAAATAATGAGAAAGGAGGATTTAAAGATTTCCAACACAAAGAAATAACAAACTTTGAGATTATGGAGAAGCTAGTTACCCTGATCTGATCATTACACATTGCACAAACACACTGAATTATCACACTATAGCTCATAAATATGTAGTTATTACATGTCATTTAAAATATACAGATATGTGTTACTATTTGATTCCTTGAAACATATTTTTGTGGATAGTGAGAATTAAGGGGGGTCTAATTTTCTTACCCCAGTAGAGAGTCAACTTTCTTAAGAAAGTTATTAGTACCATTTCTACCCCATTAATCTGAAATGTCATCTTTATCCAAATAAAATTTCCATCTGTACTTCAGAGAAACATTTCTAACTATGGTTGAATTTGGTAGATGAAATTATAGAATCTGATGATGACAAATGACCATGCTGCAGGGAGAGATTTCAGAGCATCCTGAGGAGACTGGAGAGGCAGGGAATCCCAGTCAGCGATCTAGAAAATAGGAAAACACTAGATATTTTGAACAAAGAGAGTTAATATGGTGATCTGGTTATAAAATTAATGCAAGGGTTGCAAAAACAGAAAATAACAAGTAAATTAACCCAGAAAATGATAATTTTAGGAAGACTGTGGGTATGACAGAGACAAAGGCTATTAGTTCCACTGTCCCTCTCACAGGAGGGTCTTTTGAAGATTGTCAACTGACTCGGACCCATTGTGACCTTCAGGCTCAACTCCACTGTCATCTTGGGACCCAGTTGAGTAAACACAAAAGATATGACAAAATGAGAGACTAAGTTGAGAAGAATGTGGTCAGTTCCGTGTGGCATGAGATTCCTCTAAAGAAAAGCAAGATACCAGATGAGAGTAGCTCATTGAAATATAGATTGACTTTTTTGTTGAGAAGACACAAAACACGTATTTGAATATTATCAAGATACTTTTCATTTGAATAGCTCTGTAATCATTAGTAACAGTTTTCATTTTGATAGCTGTTTAATCTTTGCACTATCACAAACATTGCTCCATTTGATTTTCACAAATTACAAGACTGCAGAAGGAAGAAGACTAGCAAAGATAAAGAAAAGGGTGACAGATAGATCCCTTCAGAAGGATAGAAAGACTGTCCAGGGGCCCCTTAGTGAGGAGGAGACCACTTCAGGAAGGAGGTGCTGGTGAGATGCTACCGACATTAAAAAGGAGGTGGTTAAGAAATGGCAGAAAAGGAGCCCCCTGGCAAAGTTCATTCAAGAGACCAGAAGGACAGAAGCAGGGTAACAAAATTGAACAGAGAGTCAGAATAAATGGAGGTAATAGATCTTACTGAATCACGGAAAAGGCAGATCATGAGACAACCCTTCAAGGGTGTGTGTGTGTGTGTGTGTGTGTGTGTGTGTGTATGTGTGTGTGTGTGTGTGTGTGTGTGTGTGAGAGAGAGAGAGAGAGAGAGAGAGTTGTTGCTGTTGGATTTTTGTTCTTCGTTTTGTTAGAGAAATCTTTTTATTGTTCGAGTTATAATAACGTTTACATTTTGATGTTTTTAAATTCTCTCCCTCTATGTCTCTGCACCCAACTTCCAGGGGAAGAATTACCAGGGATGGACAGAGGTACCCAACTTGTTTAAGATGTGCTATTCCATGGGCTCTTCTTTCTTTCTTTTTTATTTTTATTTTTATTTTTTAATTTGCTTTAAGGATTTTAAGAATATTGCTTTAAGATGGCAATGTTTTCTCCCCTTTGATACGGTGACATTTAGTAAGCACTGGTTTTATGGAAGCAGCCTGAGTTTTATAAGCACAACTGCATTCTTTAACCTGTCAGTAATTAGCTTAGTATAGGAAGATAAGAAAAAGCTCCATATTATATCCATTTGGCTCAGGGAGATTCCTTTACCTTACCTTTCGCAGTGCTCCTATTGCTGATCAAAAGTCTAAGCCCCTGTCTTGGATGATTTACCTGGTTCCAGAAAGAAGTTCTGTCCAGCTCCCATCGAGAGTCTGGGTGGCAGTGGCTTTGGTGGGTGCAGGTGTCCCATCTGCACCAGGGCACAGCAGGCCTCAGCACCCTGCAGTCTTCACGTTTTAAACATGACAATGTGGCCTCCGGGTGATACCGAACCACACCTATTAGCTTAAAGCACGAGGGAGATTTAAGAGAAGGGTGTCTGTTCTTTCAGAGAATGGTGGGCCAGGCAGACAGAGTCGGGTGCCTAGAGGACAGCACTGCCGTCCTGAGACAGAGGTGACCAAGAGCCCCTCAGAAACAGCTCCCTGTGGGCATCTGTTCTCTCCATTGTTTTTATTCCCCAGTGATTCCACTCTCTCTCCGCCTGTCCAAGAAAGGCCAGTCTTCTCTGACTTTGATGAAGGCAGAATTATTTTTCTCTGTAGAAAGACTGATTTTATTTTTCTACCAAGGAAGTTAGTCAGTGGCAACTACATCACGGCTGGTAAGAGCCCGCACAAGTTTTTACTCCATCCTGTGTCTGGGGAGGGAGCCTAACTCAGTCTTGAGAGACTTGGGACATAACAATGTTCTTGGCAATTCGTGTAGTATTTGGCTTGATGTATGGAAATCATCTGATTTTATTTCATTTGATCCAAACTGACATTCGTGTTTTTGTTTTCTCCTTTTGACTTTTTAGACGTTTTACATGCGGAGAAAACTTGTCAACAAACGTAATCTTTGAATTAACAAAAGAAGTCAAACCTCAATACAATAAATATCCTTTTTGATGATAACAATTTTTCAATTCCATTCCATGTTTTGAGGTTCCATTTTCCTGTTACCATCTCACATACAGGGAAATGGATCCTATTTGAGCATCAACTTTCTAGAAAATTATTCCAAATAGCACTACCACTTCTGGTGGAAAATAGGTTTAAATCTAAAAGAAAAAGATTTAGGTGGACTTGAGGGGGAAGCTGTTTGTCTGCTTGGTCTGTTGGGTTTTTGTTGTGTTTGCTTATTTGATTTGGTGTTAGGAATGGAATTCAGGACCTCATTCTTGTTAAGCCCTCTACCACTGAGCTATGTCCCCAGCTCTGGGCATTAGTTTTCTTTTGCTTATTTGAGGCCCTGGGGAAAGCCAGTGTTGTGACAGACAGGACAAGAAGCTCTCACTGGGGTCTTCAGAGTTAGGCAGATTCTGGGGGGTCTTGCCTAATTGCTGAGGGACACATTTCCCATCACTAAGGACTCAAAATCTGGGTTTACCTACTCACCAAGTTACAGGCCACAAGGCTGGGGCAGCATCATCTGACTTAAATGGATTTCCTGCTACAGCAATATTATTTCACTGGAATCCTTTCCTTCTTCCTCTCAGACATTTTTCCTTTTGCTGTTGGCAGACAGTGCAGTCCTAGGTAAGGTTCCCATTCTCATTGGGTAACTCTTTCCAAACAGACCAATGAATTGGCCCCTGTAGATTACCTGAAAAACACAGTTGCTGCTCCACACAAGTCCCTTTTACATGACTTCAAGTATTAAAATTTTCCACAAACTGTGTCAGACGTTTGCCTGTCTGACTCTTCTTTTGCTAAGACATTTTTAAATAGCTTAATCCTCATTTTACGCAATAGAACAAACATGACTGAATCAGTCATAGGCTAAGGGAGCCTTGTTAAATCATATAACACCTGCCCTCTGGTATTATCTGGAATACATCAGCTTTCCATCAGCCTCACCAAGAATATCAGCCTTGTTAGTCTGTATCACATCATGCTCGAAAGAGGTAGATTAAGGGGTTGAAGCTAGCACTCCTGAGTTCTTATTCACCCTCAAGTCTTCCCTCCCATGATTCTCCAGAGCCTATATTCTCTGCATCATTACAGCATTACTCAAAGAGTCAATATCAACTGCCACCTTTCCAGTGAAATCTTCATCAATAGCATTAGCTCAGAGTAATGTCCCTCACCTGGAATTCTGGTAGCTTTGAGTCTGTCCTGTTCAGTAGGGATGAAGCATAATATGGCACCCCATATTATCATTTATATTTTCATGTTCTGCCTAGACTCTCATTTTAATATAAGTATACCCAAATTAAAAACACTTTGAGGATGGGGTTACCTCCTTTGTGCTTGCTGTGGGGATTGCCCATAGTAGTTGCTCAACAATTAGGAAAATGACTCCATGCTTATCACAACTTGCCTTGGTGTGCTCATAGCTCACTAAGCTCATAGGTCTTTTTCCAAATCATAACTTTGTAGAGAACAGGACTATTTTCCTACACTCTTTGGTAATATTCATAATGCTTAAGTCGGACCTGATACTATCTGTGAAAATGTGTTGCTTGACTGATGAAGTCATCTTAATGCTCTATAAATTCTGGTGGTCCGGAGGAAGTCCTGGTTCTGAGTAGAAAAACTTTCAGCTGACTCAGCCTCTCTGTTTTCCTGTTTTAGACTTCAAAGGATCTAAGATGTATAAAATCAAATATACTTATATCAAAACCAGTAGGCCAGTCTGATGCAGGGCCTGAAGAGACATGTAAAGCTATAGGCTTCCTTTTTATTAGAAACCAGCATCCAGAATGTCTCATTGCAAATAGCTTAAGCCTATAACTTTTGTGAGTCAATTAGCATTTTGAGCCAATGAAAAAACATAAATCTACTAGTTTTTAACCAGTTTGGGGGGTAGGGAGATGCAAATATTTGAAATGAATAACTTCAGACTTCAACTATGGATACTGTGAAATCAATTCCCTAATTACATATATAATAAATCACTTTTCTCTCAGCAAGAAAACTAATTAATGAGCAAAACACAGGCAGACTATCACCACCTCTTAACAGATGCTTATTTTTTTAATTGTCAAGTTACCAGAAAAGGTTGTTTTCAAAAGGAATACATTCTAGTTCTTTCCATTTCCGGTCTCCCTGCCCTGGGTAATAATTGCTAGCTATATTGAAAGCCAAAACTCCCCTCAAGGAGAATAATCAGTGCACTGACAACTTGGAAACCCAGGTACCAGTTAATAATTCAGGAGCAGTAAGCTATCAAGTTGTTCTTGTGTGCTCTCTCCACAGAAATTTCTTTTTGGGCAAAGGATCTCTTGGAAAAATTTCCATCATTTCCACCAAAAAAGAGACCATTCTAGGAGGAAATGCCAGACCCAGACTAAGAGTCTGAGACAGATTGCAGACCTCACAAAACAGAGGCCATATTTTTAAAGATTTTTGCTTCTTTTATTGACTAGCTAAAGTAGTGTTACCTCTCTGGAATATCTCCTTTCATTTGAATGATAAATAGTTCTTGCACTTGCCTAGGCTCTGAAATGTTTGCAAGAGACTTCAAGTGACTAACTGATTCCTTCCAGCCTTCCAGGCCTCCCCGCCTGAGCATGAGCTCACAGCTCTCTAAACTCCGATCCCACCCCGACCCAAAGGGCTGGAATTCACGGCTACAGCTCAGCTTCTTGCTAATGACTTTCAGCTCCATGTCTGTGCTCTCCTTTGACCTCCTTACTCCATTAGGAAACACTGTAGTATCACGTAGCTATTACTGAATTTTACTGCTTGGCTTCTTACCTGATGACTGCCAGAAAGCAGGTATTAAATAAGTAGGTCTATTTATAGCAGTTGTTCCTTCAAATTTGGTTCTAAGAAATTAGACTCTCTCTTCCAATGGTCAGGCTCTACCCTCTCCTTGAAAATTCATCACAAATGGGATTCTGTGCAACTTGCAAGAGTACCTGGGTCCACAGTGAGGTATCTAAAAATTATTTTTTTAAAATTGCTTCTGAAAATAACAATAAATCCAGAGCCTTGTAAATGTCCCCTGCCTAATTCTTTGTTCTCACCAACATTCTTGGGACACTTGGTTAATAAAAAACAGAAATAGCCCTCAATCTTTCTGTTAAAAAATTAAAAAATCCCAAAACAGCTCATTTACTGCACACTCACCACATGCTTGCCTCTAAGTCCTCACAGGAGTCATCTTATTTCATTCTCAGTGGCTCTAACAATAGATAGAACCATCTATTTCCATAATCACCTCTGTTTTGCAGAAGGTGTGACCAGGCACCAGCTATGAAGCCTTTGTCCACACATTCACACAGCTGGAGTGTGAGGAGCCACTGGCCAGGAGGTCAGCCCTGCTCCTCACCTCTGCAGCATGCCACCTTTTCTCCACCAGCATCCAAACTCAATGGGCTCCTTTCCTGGTCCTCATACGACTTCTGGTACACCAATTCAACCCAGGATTGATGGAACTTATCAAAGTTTCCTGATTGAAAGAGAATAGCTCTTCCTACCCTAACAAGTACCCACTCCTACCCTAATAATTCCCAGTTGTGACACTTTACAAATTCAGGGGTGCCTTGTCTTCCATACAAACAGCATCCTCCGAAGTGATATCAGATAGCCACCCCAATTCCTTAGGCCTCCTTCTTTATTCTTTCTTTGAGAATCAGTAAGTGGTATTCATTTGAATATTGTACAAGTACAAAATGTGTTTGAGATTCTTGTGTTCCTGGATGCTATATAACTTAGAATGCTTCATGCTATAAGTCATAGAGACTAACTCCAACTAGCTTCAGCGCAAAGAAAATTTAGTGGCTCATATAATTGGGAGAGCATCCAGGGGGTACACTGTGCTGAAGGAACAGAAGAATCGGTTTGGATGCTCAAAGAGTGTCATAAAGATATGGTCTTTCAATTTGCTTTGGTTTCTTCTGTATTGACATCAATCTCTTAAGATAGTCATCAAAAGTCTTTGACTTATAGCTAGCAATGATAGAGTACAGAAACCAGCATTTTTATATAGTTCTAACAACAGGTCTGGTGAAGGCTCTAAATGACCAGTCTAGGTTATTACCCATTCCTAAACCACTCATGTGTTCAGATGAGTATGAAATTCCAATTGGCCAAGCCAATGTGTTTGAGCCACCTATAGCAAGGTCACCAAAACTTGAATCCACATGAGGGAAAGGGGATGGTGAACAGAAAAAAACATCTAATAAAAATCCTGTCAATGAACATCAGAACACAATTAGAAGACATTCCCAACTTCGGTATTTTTTGCATACAATACTTTATCCTTTGCAGAATCTAATAGGTCAGGCAAGTTAAAAGGATGTTCTAGCAGGTTGGTGACTATAGATAAATCAAATGCTATCTCTGAGCCTCAGTTTCAAGTGAGTAAACTGGCCTAAATTGACATCAAGAACCTCCTTTTCTTAAGGGAAAAAAATGCATAATTCATACAGCTTTCTCCATAAGAAAAAATATGAACTCAAGGAATTACAGCATACTGGCAATCAAAACTACATTCTTCCCCATCTGCTAGATCACAGAATTATGCAAATGCTTTAAAGCTTTCAATAATCTGAACCACAAGTTAACACAATAACTTTGTAAGAGAAACACTGCAGTTGCTTATTGTACAGGCTTTATCTATCAATGATCATCACAGCAGCTGTACTCACAATTT
The DNA here is from genome assembly GCF_964194105.1 of Spermophilus citellus. Classification (NCBI taxonomy): domain Eukaryota; kingdom Metazoa; phylum Chordata; class Mammalia; order Rodentia; family Sciuridae; genus Spermophilus; species Spermophilus citellus. The sequence goes on along the minus strand of NC_138187.1, from coordinate 70,884,527 downwards.
GACTTTGAAATTTTGAAACCTATGTTTCCTAAAAAACTACTTGAATTTGACAGCATGGCAGTTTTGTTTTGTAGAACCCTTCATCAAGCGAAGCTATCCTTTTTGGATTGTTATTTTCTGGAAAGAAAAATAATTACATGTGCCATAGTTGTCGGGGGTTTTTAGTCCCGTTTCCTCCTGACCTGCGGAAGAGATTGGGGGAGCACGCCCCCACCAGGACAGGCCAAGAAAGGTAAAGGTCGACTGGCCAGCCGCACCCAGCCCTCCCTCCCCGGAGGATAATCAGAAGCACCAGGGAGAAGAGTCAAAGCAGAATCTCATTTATTGAGAAAACACACACAGCTAATATAATGTACAGGAGCCAATCAGGGTAAAGGTCAACAGGGTGGGGAGAATTTACATCTACACCATCCTGCAGGCAGTAATGGGAGACACAAGCTGTCGGTGAGGGCAGAAGGGTTCTGAGCCTATCCCAGAGGTGATCCGATTCTTCATCACAACCCATGGCAATGCCTTCTGGCTAATCACTAGGTGCTCTCTTAACCACATGTGGCCCCAGGACTGGGAAGCGGGTAGCAGCCAGCAAGTTAAGTTTCCTTTTTTCTGATGCAACATGTCCCATGTTACATCATGCCCTACACATAGTATATTCCAAAACTTTTTCACTGAAAACTGCATTTTCAATCTACACAAATTCTAACAAAGCAGACATATTCATGTCATGAGATAAAGGGCATTCAGTACAGAAATAAGGCCAAATACAAGGAAGAGTGAAGTGTATTAAGGAAAGTCCCATCTTTGCTGATTTTGCCCTATATCATTTAAACTCTGCTTATAAGAAATTAAGCGGGTAAATTGATCTTTTTCTATATGGTAATACAAATGGGAAAATGCTTACCAGAACTAAAAAATGTTTGAAGAATAAATTATAAAGCTCACATTTTGCCTCAAAACTTTCATTATAACATTTAAAACAACTTTCATCATTGCTTAAAAATCACAGTTTATGTTAAATAAATCCAATAAAGAACACACAGTAATAGCTAAGTAAGATGTAAAAAAAATATCAGCCAGGCATCCAGATGATCTGTTTTTTCTAAAAACACTAATGACTCTAGGGGAAACTTTGAGAATTTCAGGACCATGTAGCCAAAGTATAAATTCAATGAAACTTGCTTTCTTTCTTTGGCCTATGAACTCCTTTGTGTTCAACTCTACCGAGGTTCAATTATTCATACCAGTTATAATCTTATCATGTAATACTTTAATTTTAAATTTGACTCTGTATTTCTATTTTGTAGAGCCTACAACTTAATAGTCTTAAATAAAAAATTCACAAATTCTAACAAAGCAGACATATTCATATCTCAAATAAAAAAGTTCTTGCGAAGTGTCATCCACATCCTAGGACTGTGATTATTTATCTTCTTGAAATATTGGTAGTATTTAGCTTTTCTTACAATTGTTCTCAAGCATGTTAGTATTTGACTCCTTTGTTTTGTGGTCAATAGAAAAATTTGTGGGACTCTTCATTGACCTTCAGCTGAGAGAAATTGCAAATAATAGCTCAGAAGCAATAACCCTCAGGAAGTCTCTCCCAAACTAGAAATTCAAGCTTTATCTAGTCAAAAGGATGTCATAAATCCATACTCTGGGGCTGGGGTGATGGTGTTTTTAACTGCTGTATATACAGAACATATCTGTCATTATTCATAATATGAATCTGAAGAAGAATTAACTGCTCCAAATAAGAACAGTTTTATTTAATGATACTGATTGTGAGTTTTAAAACAGCTCTAAGGTTCTTTTAAAAATATTAGTTGATAGGTGTTACTTGAAGTGCAAATTCCTACAAAAAAGAATATTATCAGCTCAATTTGCAAGATATCTTAAGTCTTTATATAGCATATCCTATTGAAAAATTCTGGACAACTTTTTGTCATATTAACCCCTGAAACTGGTTTGTACCTGTTCCTTCTACTATGATTTCAAATATTTAACTGCAAATTCTTCTCCAGTGATAAAAGATAAGGGATTTTTATTTTTTAAAAAACTAATCAAAATATTATTGTAAAATAAAATTGCAATTAGTCCTAGTTTATGATTACCTTTACCTCAGCCTTAATTGCCAGTGGCCTAGTACAAAACCATTTCTCCCTGGATTCCTGCATCAGAACATTAACTGGTCGACTTGCCCAGTGTCACCTATCTACAGTCTGTCCCTCTTATGCTTTTCAGCTAGAAACATCCTTTTAAATCCCTCCATAGAGGTCCTTGTCTACAAAATAAGTGTTAGAATTTGAGCACACAATTTTTCCCTTCATCCTTACTAATAAAACTCATAACTTTTATTAGAGTATTCATGTGTCCAGTTAAAACTATCTATTTCCCCAGATCCACTTTGACCAGTTCTAGCCAATGAGATATAATGAGAAGCCACGTGGTACTTCTGCAAATATTGATTTCCAATCAATGGAAGAAATAACAGAAATTAGAAGTTGAATTCAAGTTCACTGGCCAAAACAATGTGGTGAATTCACACTTAGAAGTATCCTCTCTTTCAAACACAAACAAATTATATCAAATTGTATTAAACCGTTTTCTATTGCTGTAACAAAATAACTTTTCATAAAGAAAAGAGACTCACAATTTGAGAGGGTTAAAGTCTAAGATCAGGCAGTCCCATCATTGAGGGACTCATGGTAGATGGCCTCACAATGGTAGGAGTACATACAAAAGAGATTATTTGGTGATAAAGGAAGCCAGTAGATTTAGGGGCCAAGCTTGCTGTTTTGGTAAAAACTGTTTTCATAGGAACTAACCAGCGTCCTCCAAGAACTGCGTTAATGCCTTCCAAGAGCAGTAACCCCAGTAACACATCCCAGTGATCTAATTACTTTCCACTAGGTTCTGCCTCCTGAAGACTCCACCATCTCTCAACATCTCCACAATGAAGACTAAGATCCCAGTACATGAACCTTTGGAGAGACAAACCGCATCCAAAGCATGTCAGAAAGTAAAAAGAAAGAGATGCAATCAGTTTCAAAATCAAGAGAAAGATATTCACAGAAGAAGGAAACAAAACAGCAAGTCTGAGTAAAACCACAAGCCTGCCTAGAGATGGTAGCCAGAGGTTGGTTCCTGTGGGTTAGACAAAACCAGACATTCTGTACGTCACATGGTTGAACAGGACTAGGCTTGAAGCCAGAAATGGGGTGGTGCTCTGTGCTGGAAGAAAAAAAAAACAGAACTGAACACATCCCCTAAAGAAATAGAGTTAAATAAGCTGCAGGCTCAGAAAAGGAGGAAAGTTCAGACACAACTTAATGACCAAAAAATTAAACAAGCCACCTGCTAGCCCAGGGACAACATACCCAATGTCGATAGTGTGATTTGGGAGGGGAACTCCCAAAACAACATTATAAAACCTACTTGGACTGCAGCCCAGAGGTCCCAAGGGAAGAAAACTTCAAAAACAAAAATGACCAAAAAAAAGGAGTAACAAAAAAAAAATTTAAACCTGAATTTTAGTATTTAAAATTAACCTTAAAGTCTGAATTTGGAAAATTAGAGGAAAATCAATACAAACAAGATAATGCTGGGAACAGTGGCACACTCCAGTAATCCCAGCAACTCAGGAAGCTGAAGAAGAGGATCCCAAGTTTAAGGCCAAATTGGGCAATTTAGACCCTCCCCAACTTAGCAAGACCCTGTCTCAAAATGAAAAATAAAAAGGACTGGGTATGTATGTAGCTCAGTGGCTTCAATCCCAGTACTAACAAGCAATCAATAAATAAATCAATCAATAAGATAGTTATAAAACTTTTTTTTAATGGAGGTGGTATGAACTGAACGTTTGTGTTTCCCTAAAATTTATATATTAAAATCCTAAATCCTCAAAGTGGTGATATTTGGAGATGGGGTCCTGAGGCAGTTATCATAACTTACAAATAATCCTTCAAAAATTGTAGAAATAAATTTAATCAAGTAAACTTCATCAAGAAACCTTACCTGGATAAATGTAAAAACGAAAACAAGACACTAAACAAGAGAACTGGAAAGCACAGTGCTGAGGAACACACCTGAAACACAGGACAAAGAGGGTTTTTAAACACATGGAAAATCAGCTTAAGGCTGGCAAGTATTTTTAGGTGATTTTATCAATCAGGCACTGTTGACATTTTGGGCAAAAGAATCCTTTGGTTAAGGGACTATCTTAGGCTATGTAGGATGTTTGTCAGAATCTCTGGTCTCTACTCCAACAGTCAGTAGCATCCACCAGTTATCAGAACCAACCGAAATGTTTCCAGGCTTTGTGAAATATCTCCTGGCAGGCAAATGTCTAAAATGTAATAAGAAAGAAGACAGAAAAGACAATGGAAGGAATGGAGAACAGTAATACAGGAGAGATAGAGTACAACTTTTCAGAAATGAGTGCTCAAATTAAAAAAAAAAAAAAATTCATTCCAAGTACTCAACAGATAAAGTAAGCAAAACCTACACAGAAGACACATTTTGTTAAACATTATCACTAACAAGAAATCTAAAAAACCCTAGAAAGAAAGGGCAAATCACTTGTATAGAAAAAGTAATAAGACATCAACAAAAGATTTCAAAAGACAGTGACGTAAGTGAAATTAGATAAAGAACTTCTCAATCTAGAATTATATAAATTTATAGTTATAAGAGATATAACTAGATACTGACATTAATAAGCAATCCCTCATAAGAAAGGACAAAAAAATTGGAGGTATTTTCAAACATTTAAAAAGTTCTCTCTAAATACTAATGTAATAAACATTGAATTGGTACAAGAAATTATGTTAAACACAACAAATAAAAGCAGCATATTTGTTCATTTAATCAAAATTTACAGGGAAAAAAACAATTTAACTCTTTGTATTAAGAAAACTCATCAAAACAAAACTAGATAATAATCATAAAGGAGTTATGGAGTGGTATTAATGGAACAGTATGCTAAGATTCACATGTTCAGGAACAGGAGAAAAATACTGAATGACTTTAATTCACATTAGAAAAGTATGAGTTAGGATATATTTCTGAAGTAAATTAAAATATGATAATATAATGTATAGCTTCTAAATCAGCCAACATGAAAGAAATAATAATTTTTTATTAATTTCATTTTGTACTAGGTTCTGAAACTTATATAACCTTCTAAACAGAGAAGCCCAGTGGCTCTGATAACCTGAGGATAGACTCATGGTGGAGGCAAGCAATAAACCAGAAGAATATTCAGGAATTTAAAGGGTAGTTTAGGAGATGAGAGCCATAAGGAGCTTCATAAAGAGCTCCAAGTCAACTTTCATTCCTGACAAAGCCCATGCACAGGCAGAGGATGCAAGAAAAATGGCATGAAAAAAGTCACTGGATGGACTTGAAATGGGCTGTCTGACATTTTCCCTAACGAATATAAAGCAGAGAGTAGAGAAGCCTTACTGGCTTATTTATTTGAGTACAACCTCTGACTAATCTCTAACTGAATTCTAAGATAGGCAGAAAATGGGACAAACCCTAGGAAACAAGGCTTAAAAATAAGAATTAAAAAAATACTGAGCAGAGACACCATCAGTCACACATTGTGGGGAGACAGAATCTCAGATTTAATCAGGAAAGATTAATACGTAACAGGCAGACAATCCACAGGGAGAAAAAGTCAAAGTCTAGGGTTTCATCAATATATTATCTAAATGTCCAGAATTCAACAAAAGCAAAAGTTAGTACAAAGAAATAAAGAAATGTTTCTCAAGAAAAGAAATAATCAGTAGAAACAGTATCCCTGGATGTTGGATTTAGTAGACAAAGATGTAACAGTCACCTGTTATAAATATATTCAAAGAATTAAAAAGAAATCATGCTTAAAGATTAAAGGAAAGTATGACAACAAGGACTCAATAAATAAATTACCTGAATAAAGACCAAAAAATTATTTTTGAGAAGAACCAAATGGGCATTCTAAAGTTGAAAACTACAAAAACTGAAAATAAAATATTCATTTGAGGAACTCAGTGGCAGATTTGAGATTCAGATGAAATAACTGGTCAACAGAAATTTGATAAACAAGGGAAAAAAGACTAAAAAAAGTCATCAAAATATAAAAGAACTATAGGACATTAAGTGTACACATATACTTATAATAGTAGTTCTAGAAGAAAAGAAGAAATAAGGGGTAATTGACCTATTGAGTCAATGGAATCCCTGTTAAAGATCCAGTAGTGTTTTTTGTAGACTTTGACAAGCTGATTCTAAATTGTAGAGGGAATGTACAGGATCTACAGAGCCAGAATAATTTTTTTATTTTTATTTATTTATTTGTTCTAATCAGTTATACATGGCAGCAGAATGTTCTTTGATTTATTGTATACAAATGGAGCACAATTTTTTACTTCTCTGGTTGTACCCAAAGTAGGGTCACACCATTCATACAGTCATACCTATGTGCCTATGGTAATGATATCTGCCTCATTACATCATGTTTCCTATCCCCATATGCCTTCCCCACTCCCCATTGTTGTCCCATCCAAAGTTCCTCCACTTGTCCCATGCCCCTCCCCCATTGTGGATTAGCATCCAACATTTGGCCTTTGGGTTTTTGAGATTGGCTTACTTCACTTAGCATGATATTCTCTAACTCCATCCATTTACCTGAAAATGCTATAATTCTATTCTCTTGTATTGCTGAGTAATATTACATTGTGTATATATACCACAGTTTCAGCCAGAATAGTTTTGAAGATGAACAAATTAAAATATATACACTACCCAATTTTCAAATGTACTATAAAACTGTAATCATTAAATCTGTTTAAAGTTAGACTAAGAATAGGTTAAGATCAATACAACAGAATTAAGAATTCAGAAATAAACCTTTGTATTTATGTTCAATTGGTTTTTGACAAAGTTTCCAAGATTATTCAATCAAGAAAGTGTAGTCTTTTCAACAGACGGTACCAAGACAACTGAATATCTATGTAAAACAAGAAAAAAGGAACTTGATACTATATACAAAATAACTCAAATTGATACCAGATCTAAATTAAGAGTTTAAACAATTAAGACCACCTAAAAAAAATAGGAGAAATCTTTGTGACCCTGGGATAGGCAAAGAGTTCTTAGATATAACATTAAAATCACAAGTAATAAGAAAATTAAATTGGGCTTTATTAAAATTAAAAATGTTTTGCTTCTAAAGACACAAGTAATTGAAAAGACATGCCACAGTCTGGTGAAAATATTTGCAAATCATGTGTCTGATTTTAAAACTTTTATCTAGAATATATATAGTATTCTTTCTACTGAATATTTAAAAAACAGTTAAATAACTAATAAGCATATAAAAAGATGTTCCCCAGCATTAAATAGTAGGGAAATGCATATTAAGACCACAATGAGAGTACCATAACACATCCATGGAATAACACTGTTCAAAAAAAGATATCAAGTGTTGGTGATGAAGTAGACAGAATGAAACACTCAGCCATTGCTGATGGGAATTCACAACAGAATAGACACTTTGGAAAGCTGTATGGCAGGAAAACATGTCTACAGAAATACTTATATGCCAACGTTGATAATAGCATTAATCCTAACAGCTAAAAGGCTAAAGACAATTCAAATGACTATCAACCAGTTAATGAATAAACAAAATATATTATTTTATCCACACAATGGAATACCACTCAGCATTAAAAAAAAAAAAAAAAAAAAAAAAAACAAGCCAGGCACACTAGTGTACACCTATAATCCCAGAGGTTTGGGAGGCTGAGGCAGGAGGATCACAAGTTCAAAGGCAGCCTCAGCAAAAGTGAGGCACTAAGCAACTCACTGAGACCTGTCACTAAATAAAATTTAAAATGGAGCTGGGGATATAGCTCAGTGGTCAAGTGTCCCTGAGTTCAATCCCTAGTACTAAAAAACAAACAAACAAAAATACATGGGACAGCAGAGATAAACCTCAAAAACATCATGCTTAATGAAAGAAGGCAGACTAAAAAAATCATATGTGATTCATATATCAGCAATGTTCAGAAAGTAGACACAGAAAGTAGATCAATCATTGCCCTGTGTTTGTAGGAGGTAGAATGGGAGCAAAAACTGACTGAAAGAAGCTCAAGAGAAATTTGGGGAGTGTTGAAAAAGTTCTAAAGCAACATTATAATGATTTTTGCACAGCTCTATAAATCTGACAAAAAAAATTATACACTTCAGTGTATATAATCTGAATTTTATGGTATACACAATAAAGTCATAAAAATTCATGGATAAATGTAACTTGAAAAAGACCACAGACAAATCTGAAGGAATAAAATGGAGAAACATGATAAAGACACATATGGAAATAAATTAAAAATAAAATGAAGTAAATAAAGAGAAACAACATGAGCAAAAGTTGATTCCCAGGGGAAACATTGAAGATGGATAAGCCACTGGCAAAAGTGAGAAAATCAAAAAAGGGAAAATACAAGATTAAACAAAATTGGGGATAATAAAATAACACAGGCACAATAGACTTAGATAAAAGGAGGATGGAGACATAAAGGTCAGGAAAGAATACGAGAGAAATTTACTAGAATGTTTGTAGTAGAGAAAGTAAATCGATTTGACTATTCTAGGAAGAGTAGTGAGAAATAACACCCAGCATATGTAAGAAATTGTATTCTTTGAATGTATCAAATTAAAGTCATTAGAAAAAAAAGTCAAAAGCTGAAATAAATCCTAAGACATGGTAAACATAGTATCTATGGTCTATGTACACCCTACACCCCCCCTCCCCCACACACACCCACTATGAATAGGCTCAAACCTGAAATCCTGAGAAACTCTTATGTGGCAAATTCCACATAAAAACATTATAATGAAGAAGAGTGATATTCAATTGGAACAACTTATACTGAACCAGTGTGTAGAAATTACACTGGAATCCATGGCATATCAGGTAGTGTGAATGTAGGAATACAACACTGCCTCTCCAAATGGCTCAAGATTTTTCCAAATAAGCTCTTGTGTTTGAAAGAGCACCAATTCTAGTTTTTTATGATTGCAAACCTAAATAAACATCTATCAAAATTTACCAAGTACAAGAAGAAAGTCATATTAGCAATTCATTACTATCATATGTAACAAACTTGGTAGCTTCAACTGGAATATACTCACCCCTGAGAAGAAACACAGCCTTTTAACACCTCCATGGCTCACTCCCATCCCAGTCATCTGGTCTGGTAGAAAGGCATAAGTTCAAACTCAAATGGCATTTACAGCATAGTATAAATGATCTTTACAAATAGTATAAATTTTCATTACTTGTGAAGAAGGTTCCACATATTCAATTGGGCTAATATTTGTTGAGCTAATAAACATTGAACCATGAATGAGACACATTTTCACCCTTGTAGGTCTCAAATGATAAAAACTGGAACATAAGTAAATGCTCAGATATGAGGCAAATGGTGAGAGGTATGGCAAATAACAAAGTTGCACCATGTTCAAGTGACCTGGGAAGAATTCCAGTGGAGGTGGAAAAGATTGAAGAAATGGATCTGACAGGTTACAGGACAGAAACAAGGATATTCAACCAACAGAAGATTACTTAGGCAGAGGAGTAGAGAAAAGGAAGTAGAAAAAGTATAGAAGAAACAGGGTTAGACTCAGGGTTCAGAAGTGAGGAAGATAAGAACTGAAGAAGAAAGCAAGTAGAGAAACTTGAATACCAAGCAGAAAAGATGAACTTTGGTGACTAAGGAATGGGAAGTCATTCAAAGTTTTCCAAGAGGAGTAATAGAAGCAATAAGATCAGAGGATGATTTAGGTAGATCTCTGTATGAGTGGGAGGTGAGGGCTTTCACAGTAATCCAGACAAACAAGAGACAGGACAGGGAAGACAGACACAGAAAGTTATAGAGATAGAGCCTCCTCTTCCAATAAGTCATTGTTTCATAAAAAGTCATTTTTGTCAGTTTAGATCAAAGTCTTAACTTGACAGAGTCTATCTTCCTTGTAAGACATAAATAAAGTTATACCACCAATTCTTTCTCCTGGGTAGAGAATTTTCCCAACCTAGAGGTGCACATCATCTCAAAGTTAGGAGGCATCCCTTACTTTGAACAAGACCCCACACTGTACAATGGAATACAGATATTTTACATGAAAGTCCTCAACTGCACAATTCAAGTACAAGACTAGAAACCCATTCTCCAAAGTTCAAAAATTGAGTTTGAACATAAGCTCCTCTAGGTTTCTAAAGGCAGAAAGCGGCAGGCATAAAATCTCAAAGCTCACACTTCTGATAAATTCAAAAAACTAATGAGTGTTGAATCCCTTTCCTCTGTTTCCTCGGGTCAGCTTTCGATATTCCTAGCAGGCAGAAAGTACCTGGGGAGCTCCCAACTTTGTCACAAATGTTCTCCTAGCGGGAACAGTAAACCCATATAATTATAATTCAGACTTGCCAGTGTGCAAAATTTATTTAAAAATTTTTGTCAAAGAATTTCACAACATATTGAGTATCTTTGAGCACTTCCCCATATTAGGTATTTCACATTTTTTTTCTGTGCAATAGTCTCACAATGACCAGATAAAAAGGGTCTGGAATGGTATTTCCATTTTACAAGTAAGAGTAAGTCTCATGTAATGAAGCCTATCAGCAGCATGCTCCTTGTGGTTTTGGGTGTAATGGCTACTCTTCAATAAGCACAAAATGTATATACATAAATTGTTGTGGGCTGAATTGTGTCCCCCAAAATATCATGTTGATATCCTAACCCCCAGTATCTCACCATATGACTGTATTTGGAAATAGGGTTTTTTTTAACTGAAATAATAAAATATTATTAACTAAAAATTGATGCAAAAATAAAATCAAATTACAAGAATGGAGGAGGAAAATATTAGGGATAAAGATAGACTAAATTCTTTTGTGCATAAATGACATACCAACGGTTTTTTTTCCAGTGTTAGATTTATTGTGTTCTCTAAGTTCAGAGGCATTATAAAAACTTCTCATGTAGATTATAATTGAATTGCATCTATCCAGTTGGAGGCATCTTGTGTCCTGAAGGTAGAGTGATGGCTAATGGCTTCCCTATCCACAGTCAACATGTGTTTCTCTCTATTGTGCGTTCCTTCAGGAAGGCTGAGTTTAGAAGATGGACTGAAGGCTTTCCCCACACAGAGAGCATTTATATTGTGAGCTCTCTCTTGCTGTCAGGAATGAGAAGATAGACTGAAGTCTCTCCCACACAGATGACATATGTATGCTTTATCTCCATGGGGAACTCACTCGTGTTGCCAAAGGTGAGATGATTTCCTAAAGGCTTTCCCACACAGCAGGCATTGAAATGTTTTCTCTCCGTTGTGGGTATTCTTGTGTTTTCCAAGGTTAGATTATTGACTGAAGGTTACTCCACACAGATGGCATTCATTCATATGGTTTCTCTCCTATATGGATTCTCTGGCCGTGTCTAAACTCAGAGATGTGGAAATAGGTTTGAAATGAAGTTATTAAGTTAAAATGAGGTCATAGGACCTGATTTAATACAACTGGCATCCTTATAAGAAGAGAAAAATTGAGCACATACAAGTGGAGAAAGAAGATCATGTGACAAAACAAGGAGAAATTGGCTGTACAGAAATCAAAGAGAGAGCTTCAGAAGAAATCAGCCTTGCTGACAACTTAATCTTAGAATTCTAGCCCCAGAACTGTGAGAAAATAAAATTCTCTTATTTAAGCCACCCAATATTTGGTGACTTCACTTTACTATGTCAATTCTAGCAAACATATATATTATATGTACATAATATACATGGTTATTATATAATATATAGATTAAGTGGATATGCATTATGTATAATATATTCTATATAGATAATATAGTTATAACATTTAAATTATATATAATATGCACATTAGCAAATTAATTATTTATGTATTTATTGGCAAACTCATATACATTTCTATATGTGCTTACATATATACATGTACATATATACATGAATTTGTAATATATACACACACATATATAAGTGTATGAGTTTGCTAATATATATATATATACACTCATATATATATGATTTTATGATGTATATGAATAGACCTTTTAGATATAATTTAGTGAAATGAGAAATAAACCAATAATAAGTGGTTTAATCATTTTTCTACCCAGTTTTGGAAAAGAGTTAAACTGGAAGACCTTGATTCTGTCTCCTCACAGCTCTATGATCTTAGAAAAATCACCTAATCTAAGTTTCCATTTTTCTTATAGATTGGCTAAGGAACTGTTAACCTAGGTGAGTATTTTCCAAACTGTATTGAGCACAATCTTAGGATTTCAAAAAGGTACCCCAGGAACTGCTGGGAACAGCAACAGTAGTTGTAACCTCTCCCTCTTTATTCTTTCAGCTTCTGCATGAGAATGTAAGAATTCATTTTTGATGAGAGAATTTGAAAAATAAATACTCCACTAAATGATCTTGAAAGGCACTCTGTCTCTTGGGTTCTGTATAATTCCACTCCGGAGCAAAAGCATCTCCACTTGTCAGTTCTATGTTTGTATAATATCCAAGTATTCATGACAAAGTGCAAGTCAGTCGACTGACCAACCTCAGGCATATTTATCAGAGTGTTACACAGTGTTTCTCAACCTCATCACTATTGAAATTCTGGCTTACAGAATTCTTTGGTGTCGGAGGCTTCCCTGTGTCTTATTACAACCCTGTCTATACTTACCAGATGCCGGCAGCACCAACAACAACCCACTCCCACTTTTGACACCTGAACATCTCTCTTCTGGTAACTGCTTTCCTGTTTCCCTGCCTCCAATCCCATCCTTCAATCTGATCTGCATCTCAGAGATGTGCCTTTCCAAAAATGTTTGGATGGCTTTGCTGTGTAAAACCTTTTTATGACTGCTGACCTCATTTGGGGGAACCATTAGTAGTTCCTATTATTGAATATAAGTTCTTTTGTGTTGTGGCTACATTTCCAATCAGGCTACATTCTCAACCTCAAATTTCACAATTTCTGAACACAGACCTTCCTTTACTGACACCCTTCTAGCAAAATTCTAAAATTCACCAAACATAGAATATTCATATGCCTGTCTGTGCCTTTCTCGTGATATTTCCTCTGCCTAGAAGGTGTTTCCCCTAACTCATCCTGAATTTTAATACTCTTTTTTCCAAAATGTCTTCTTAGAAAACCCCACCAAGGCTGCCCATCTTTCCAAATCTCTTGCACCTGTGCCATTGACTGCAGCTCTCACCATAAAGCATCTTAATAGCTAATCTACTCATCTGTGTCCTATTTAAACTGTGATCATCTTGGATATAAAGATTGTGTCTTGTGCACCTCGGTATCCCCAGAAGATAGCATGACATTTGCTCAATAGTTTTTTTGGTGTTTTTTTTCCAAGTAATGAAATAAGAACAGATGAATCAGAGATGATCTAGCTGACACCAATCTATCTATTCTACTCTTAACCGAATTGCTATTAGAAAAATTAATTTATTCTGCTTTCCTGGAAATCATGATTAATTAGGTTGATATTCTTCAAAAACACTTTTTTCCCTGCTAAGCACCAACTCTCTGTTTCATGGGCCCAGACCATGCTTGCTTTTGCTACTTGTGTCCTCCTTTTGCTACTTGTGGAACTTAGCAGAGTGTCTGGAATATAATGAGTTCTCAGTAAATATTTCTTAAGTGAATGAGTAAATAGGCCCCATCCTGCATAGCCCAGTTTTACTCTTTAGGAAATCTGATGGGTTTAATAAGTATTCTGTGAAAAAAAAAGCAGATAAAATTTAAGAACTATACTTATATTTGGCTCCAAAAAAACATCAATGGTAAAGTCAGAAATAAGAGGCATTTATTTATTTACACACTTAGAAGAAGGGGGGGGGAATTTCTTTAAAAATAAATTCTATGAAAACTTTAATATTCTGCCAAATTTAAAAAATACACCAATGAACTGGGATACCACAGGATGAAGAATGTGTTCATTTCCAGAATCACAGTAACATCTGCGTCATGTTAAAGCTTGTATTGTGGTTTTGTAGTGATGGGTTAACCCAAACTGTTGTAACTGAGATTAATTGACCATTTCTCTAACAAAGTGCCCTAACTACTACTGAAGCTCCTGCAAACAACCAGGTGGTTGGAGTTCTGCAAGGAAATTCCTACTGCAGTTAGAATTATAATCATGATCATGGAGTAAACTTTGTCATAATGTTCTGAATGATCTCTAAATGATAAAAGGGTGATTTATAGGTTAATGATAAGCACTATATTTTTACCCTGGAAATTTTCCAAATAGTGATTAATGAACATCATTAAATTGACTAATGTGGGTCATGCAGCAATAGGTCAAAGCTGAATTAATTCTGAAAACTGACCTTTCACTGAGGTCTAAGAGAAGCACACAATCATTTCTCACCTTACATTGTTTTCTAAAGAAAAATAACAAAAGCAATGGGGTGTTCTACTTCCCTCCCTAGTTCTCCAATAATTAAACCAAGAAAGCTACCTATTATGGTCAATTTAATGTGCATTTGAATTCCAGAGGCAAATAAATGTCTGTTTCCAGGATATGTTCATATTCAAAAACTGCCAATCTGTCTCTGATTGTCTCCTAGCAAAGTAAGGAAGGAGAAGAAATGGAATTGTATCAAATTTACCCCCTTCACAGCAAAAAAGTGAATAACAAAACAAACCATTTCAGTTTAAGTAGCTACTCCAATAGACAATGAAACAATTTCTCATGCATAGTGGACATGCAATCTTTTGAGTTGTAAATCTCAAGCATGTTGGGGTTATGGGGTTTTTTTAACATATAAAGAGCAAATATCAAATTATTCCAGATAAATGACATTGTGGAAATTGGCAAAAGCCTTGACTCATCTCCACTTCATTTCTAGTGTGTATTTTCTTATAATTCAAAATAGGAAAAAAAAATCTCAATAATAAACGGAAAGGATAAACTTGAATACAGAGATTAGAATGTATAAAATAGTTGCTCATGGGAAATAGTGCCAAAAGTATTGAAAATATGAATATTTACAGCAACTTTTTATTCCATATTGCTTGTCAAAAAATGTGCTAGAAATTCATTAAGAAGAAAAAAAATGTTTTCTTCCTCATAATTGCACCACTATATGATACCAGGCTTATCTGGTGATTGCAAACAACAAGTATTCAATTAAATTTTACTTTTGTGAATCATTATGAAAAAGAAGTTCCTATTGGTATGGATTCTTTTGATGGTAAATAATAGTATCTGACACAAAACGGCTAGAACAAAAAAGATTTTTTGCTAATTCTCAAAAAAGAAGAAGAAGAAGAAGATGATCAGATGTAAGGAAACTTTCAGGTAGAGTTAGCAGCCTGACAATAACATCCAGAATCTGGTTGTTTTACATTTCTCCATTTTTCTATGCTCAGTATTAGTTTTAACTGTAGTAGTTCCTGGCACCCCATTCAGCCACAATAGTACAGTGGGAGAAAGTAAGAAAGAACAACTCTCTTGCAACTTTCTCACAAAAACTTTCCTCCCAGAGATGTCCTAACAGACTTACCGTCAGGTGTCATTTTCCATATTGGTTCACAAGCCCTCCATAAACCAGGCAGCTACAAAAACAAAACAGATTAGCTCAGTTTTCTTTTCTGAGGCTCTTTGGTGATGAAGAGTCAACCACAATGAACACCACAAGCAAAACATGGCTTTCCCATCTGGTATGTCAATGCAAAGAATCTGAACCCTTAGCACAGGACAGATGGACATATGGAAGGAGCTGGGTCCCTAAATCACCATGTAGTGTGAATGTCCCTGCTGACCACTCACACTTACATTGGGCCATTAGGTGAGTAAAACATGTGTAGTGTGTTCAACTACTGAATCTTGTTATTTGTTATTTGTGGCAGCAGTTAATGCTCGGGTGTTTAAGAAGGATTTTTGAGGGAACATAAAATTTGTTGAGAATAACTGAACTCATATCCAGGAATCTGGATAGCATGTAGTGTATTCTATGTCAATTAGAGCCAGTGAACCCTACAGAATTTAAAGTGGGTCTTGACGTCTGACTCCAGCTTTCCTTAGAAAGGAGCCTGTGAAATCTCTCTTGGGGAGCCAAGGACTGATTCATGTCGTATGGTCTCTGTAGAATATTTGCTTTTTGATTCAAGGAGCCTGTTACTCAACTTTGGGCTGTGTATGCACCCATGCATGCTCATGTGTGCTGCATTTTGTGTGTGGATTTCTACACAAATCTCTGCTCTCCTCCAATACACTTGCAGAATTCTAACCACCAGGCTATATTGCTGCAGCTGATGTCTCTGGAACAGGAAAATGTAACTCTGATGTGTCTGTGTTCTTTTTAGAATCAGATTTTTCCCTGTGATAAGGCAGGAGACAAAGAAATGAGCAAAGTTGGTAGGGACCAATGGGATGGGATGGTTAACATACTTTTATAGAGAAGACTTGCTTCCTCCTCAAAGGTGGAAACTTAAGCTGGTTCTCCAGTTTTTGCAGCACTGGCCCATTTAACACATCCACACAGCAATCATTTGACATGGTTATTTATCCATACCCTGCCCAGCATTTTCTAGTCTATGATTGCATGAACAAAATGAATCTTTCGCTGAGCACGGTGGCACACGCCTGTAATCCCAGCAGCTTGGGAGGATGAGGCAGAAGGATCGTGAGTTCAAAGCCACCAGCCTCAGAAAAAGCAACTCTCTAAGCAACTCAGTGAGACCTTGTCTCTAAATAAAAAATACAAAATAGGTCTGAGGACATGGCTCAGTGGTTGAGTGCCCCTGAGTTTAATCCCCAGTACCAAAAAAAAAAAAAAAAAGAATCTTTCTTCATGTTCTAGGATGTACGTTGATTCAAATTAAATAATTCTAAAATGTGGAATTTAGGTAACTCATTTTGGAGAATACATGTTTTGAAGACCAAATTTAGGGTTAGGGTTAGGGTTAGGGTTAGGGTTAGCTATAGCTTAGTGGCAAAGCGCTTGCCTAGCATGCATGAGGCAATAGGTTTGATCCTTGGCATCACATAAAAATTAACAAATAAAATAAAGGCATTCTGTCCATCTACAACTACAAAAAAAAATTTAAAAAGAAAATCAAATTAAAACTGGAGAATATTTTCCTCAGTTTTGGCGAGACCATGTTCTGAAAACGAATAGGCACAAGAATGGTTTTTGACCTTTCAGAAGGATTGGGATGAGTGAAATTCTTCAAAGCAAAATTGAGTATATTATTCCTTCCTTTATTCTATTCCTGTATCAAAACTGAAGGTTGAAGGGGAGTCGAAAGGGAGAGACTATTAGAATGCACCAGTTTTATTCCAGCTGGTTGGAAAACGTTTTGTGAAATAAGTGGAGTTTTCAGGGTTTAGGTAATGACATAAGAGAAAAAAATTGAGCACACCAAAGTTGAAGGCAGTAACTCAAGAGTAAGATGTCCTGACCCAGGCAAACCTCAAAGATGAAACAATTTATAAATTGAAGTCAATTTCATTTTCTCTCATCCATTCAGTCAGAAGGTTGGATTCAGAACTGGACATAACACCTTTTTTCTGAGTCTACGAAATGGGTCTTATGCCAAAATCCTGACTCTTACCACTTTTTGCTACAAGCTATTTGTCTCTTCAGCAACAAAATAAATCAACAAGGCACAGATTTTCTACAAACTAGCCATTATTCAGCTAGTCCACACATTTCTCCTAAGGTTGACTTAAAATATGATAGTTGTATTGATTTCTGAGAATTTTAAGGACAAGAGAGATTTAGTGAGGGAAAGCAGAGAAATTTTTTGCTTTGTTTTAAAGCACACTGGCAGATGAAGAAATTAATTTGTAGGAAAAAGTCTCCCAGAAGAGCAAAAGCAATTATATATAACAACTCACCCCCATAATGGAAACTCCCCAAATTTGCCATAATCATCTCACTTAAGGACTCAAATTATATGTCATCATGGCATGCCAGAAAGGACATACAAGATTTCTATTCCAACATCCTTTTTTCAAATAAGAAACCAAAGGTCCAGAGTCAGTCGGTGACTTTCCTAAGATTAAATCAGGAATTCTGAATTGCCTGAGCAAGAATTGTGACTAAGGGACTGGGGCTGTAGCTCACTGGTAGAACGCCCGCCTCACACGTGTGAGGCACTAGGTTCGATCCTCAGCACTACATAAAAAAAATAAATAAATAAAGGTATTGTGTCCAACTACAGCTAAAAAAATATTTAAGAAGAAAAGAAAATATGTTTAAAAAAAAATAAGAATTATGACTAAAGGTCTTCCCACTGCAGTAAACTTATTGTGGGAACATGTTCCTCAGGCAGAGAAAATGCCCAGTTGCCTTCTCTAGGATTATTTATTAAACCAGTGGATTTTAAATGAAGAAAAGGATAAGACAGGTCATGGCTACTTGGAGAAGTTATTTGAAAGATGTTTGCTCTCTCTAGGTAAAGTTTTGCTATTGGTCCACTTGTCAGGAATTTTACTTGGTAAATCTACCTTTGAAAAAACAGTACAGATCTTTCAAGCAAAATAAGTGCAAATGTGCACCAAGTTTCATTTTTATTTTATGAACTGAAGCATAGTCTCAGCTCACACAAGAATTTACAAAGTCTGGCTCACTTCCTCTAGAAATTACAGGGTGTAGTAATGAGACTCACACACTAATTCCATTGTATTTCTAATTCCATTGACAACTTTGTATGCACAAAACCTCTAGTCCATGGCATAAATGCTTTTTTTTTCCTACTTCCATGTAATTATTAAACATGTAGCCTCAAAACATGCAAATTTGTAATAGTCAATGGAGAAGGGAAAAGTGTGGTTAGAAATTCTGCAAAACACCTAGGAATGGAAAAAAAGAGGGAAAGGTTTACTTTAACAGCTTTTGCATATTGGAATTTGCTGCATCTTCTGAACAAATATTTATGGAAACGTAATCAAGAGCTTTTCAAACTTCCTGCTTCCTCTTTAACATTTTCTTCCAATGTCTTAATAAGTTTAGCATTCCTTTCGTTTTCCACTTTAGCTCTTACTTAAAAAGCATCTGAATGTACATAAATCAAAATCAGGTTAATGTTGTTGGATTTTTATTTTGTGAATTAAAATAAAAATAGTCACTGTTTCAATAAACACTGTAAAGTCTAGGCATTTTCTGCATTTTAATTATGAAAATGTAAAACAAGGCAAAGAATCTCTGGGGAAAATTAGTCCAATATTTAAATTGCTTTAGCAATTACTCAAAGCCAATGGAAAAAAAATAATCTACATTAAGATCACAGGCCAACAAATGCAAGATTTACAAAAACCAAATATTAAGAGCAATATGAACCTTCTATCTTTCTCTAATCCTGAAAAAAAATATTCTGGACTAATAAATAGACCAGTAATTGTGTGGAGACTTCAATTTTTTACTAAACAACTAGAATTTCTTTCCAAATTCCATCAAAACTATATTGCCATCTCCCTAAATTTACTGTTTACTGATTGGCTTTTTCTCTGCATCCATCAAAATAATATTAATAATAGTATTAAATGGGGTTGAAGAAATTAATGGAAACTGAGAATGAGAAAGGGAAGAAAACATGGAAGAAGGGAAACCCCTGAAGTACAAACTCTATATGATAAACTTCCACCTTCAGTTTAAGTCGCCCAGCTATTACAAGAATAAATAAGCCACTGTGCCCCACTTAGTTATTCTAAAATGATATTTTGTAATTGACAAATTAATAGGTGATTGGATTGACAGTGTAGATTGACCCTAGAGAAATATCTACTAAGCTAAAAAGAGCCCTGGGCTTGTGTACTTATGAGTCCATAAGGAATATTCAGTTTCACTTGGCAACATTAAACGAAAAAAAATTATTAAGAAGGTTCTCAAGCAAATCAACATCGAGAATTTTTACTTCTCTCACCAACTACTTAAGTCATACCCTCCCTTCAAAAATATAGAAATTGTATCCAAAATAAGAAGTCAGCCTGGTCCTTGAGGATATTGTTCCTTGAAGGGTGCTTTGGTGCCAACTATACACAAAATAATTTTTATAGTGAAGATTAATAAACCCTATCTCGAGATTCTCCAGGTTCTTATATTTACTGTTCTTCGTATGTAATTTTTAAATTGATCAAGTTTATTGCATACACATACTCATCCTTTCCTCCATCTCTTTGGGGATTACTTCAAAACCCTGAGGGACAATCTGTGGTCTCTGTCTCCGGGCTCTACATTTCCTTCAAGGTTCTCTACTGAAGGTTACTATTTTTAAAGGAGCATGTATGATTATTCTGAAGACTTTGTTTCCTAAACATGTTCACAATTTTTTTTTCTTTTTCTTTAATGTTTTCAGTGGGATCTCTAGCAATTGATCTCTTTTCATTCATTTTACTTAAATTAGTTCTTTTATTTGTTGTTTTTAGATATACATGATAGTAGGGTGTACTTTGACATATTAAACATGAAATAAAACCCATTACAATTTTGATCCTATTCTTGTGGTTGAATATGCTGTGAAGCTACACTGGTCACATATATGTACATAGGAAAGTTACGTCTGATTCATTCTACTGTCTTTCCTATTCCCATTTCCCCTCCCTTTCCTTCATTCCCCTTTGTCTAATCCAAAGAATTTATAGTTTTCCTCCCTACCCTCCCTTGTTACGGGTTAGCATCCACATATCAGAGACAACATTCAACCTTTGGTTTTCTGGGATTCACTTATTTCATTTAAAATGATAATCGCTAGAGCCATCCATTTACCAGCAAGAGTCATAAAGTCATTCTTTTTTATGGCTGAGTAACATTCCACTGGGTATATATACCACATTTTCTTTATCCATTCATCTGCTGAAGGGTACCCAGGTTTATTCCATAGCTTAACTATTGTGAAATGAGCTGCTATAAATATTGAGGTGGCTGCATCATTGCAGTATGCTGATTTTAAGTCCTTTGGGTATAAGCCAAGAAGTGGGATAACTGGGACAAATGGTGGTTTCATTCTAAATTTTCTGAGTAATCTCCATACCGCTTTCCATATGGTTGCACTGATTTGCAGTTTCAGCAGCAATGTATGAGTATACCTTTTTCCCCACATCCTCGTCAACATTTATTGTCACTTGTATTCTTAATAATTACCATTCTGACTGGAGTGACATGAAATCTCAGTGTAGTTTTAATTTGCATTTCTTTAATTGCCAGAGATGTTAAACATTGTTTCATATATTTTTTGAGCAATCATATTTCTTCTTCTGTGAAGTGCCTTTTCACTTCCTTTGCCCATTTGTTGATTGGGTTATTTGTTTTTTTGTTTTTTGGGTGTTTTTTTTTTTTTTTTGATGATACATTTTTGAGTTCTTTACATATCTTGGAGATTAATACTCTATCTGAGGTGCAGGTGGTAGAGATTTTAATTTTTATTCTTTGGTACTGGGGATTGAATTCGGGGCCTTTCCTATGCTATGCACACAGTCTACACCACCAACCTAAACCTTTTTACTGAAGTCTTCCTTTACGTCAAGAATATTTTCTTTGAAAGGATTTGGAATGTCTTCACCATAAAGAAATGATAAATGTTAGAAGAGGTAGACAAGTTTATCTTGATTTGAACGGATGTAATGTATATATGTTCCAAACATTGCATAGCACCCAATCAATATTTACAATTTTATGTGTCAATTTAAAAATAAAATAAAATAGTGAAACATTTCAAAAAATATTTTGTTTGATATTTTCTTATTTATGTTAATCTGTTCTTTCTGTTTTATTAATGAATTACTATTATTCTTACACAGATTACATGCCAGCTAAATGCTATCCCTAAATATTACTTTCTTTTTTATATTTTCATCCTTTTATCTTTTTCTTCTTTGTTCTCCAAAAATTTTTCAAGTGTGCTTTCTGTCTAGCTGCTTTGATTCTCTTAAGCTAGCAATCTTACTACCTCTGTTGAATTTGTTTTTTCTTATAATAATTCTTTTTTCAGATTATTACAACTATCTCAAAAATTAATTTTATTTTCTTTTTCTTTTTTGAACCCAGGGGCAAAAACCACTGAGTCACATCCCAAGACCTTTTTATTTTGAGACAGGGTTTCACTAAGTTGGTGAAGAACTCACCTAGTGAGGGTGGCTTTGAACTTGCGATCTTCCTGCCTCAGCCTCCGGAGTCTTTGGGATTACAGGTGTATGTCAACACGCCCAGCTCAAAAATTACTTTTTAATATTTTTTATATTACTTCCATTGATAGGGAGATGTTCGTCCTTGAGTATTACTCAATATAAGTACAGTTTGGTTGTGTCTCTGATTTCAAAGAAGAAAAAAGGAATTTGAGTCAGTACAAACTGTTTTTGCTCAAGAAAGAGCACGCTTTGTTTTACTTTCTTTCTTCTGCTAGGGTTTAGAAGATAACTGTTCTACTGTGAATCCTGGCAGAAGAGCCACCTTACAGAGCTCAGTACCTCCCTCTGCCAAAAAATAGATGAATCCCCAAAGGCTGGCCCCAGGTTCAGGTCTGTTTTATGTGCAGCCACATTGGAATCAAACAAGAGGACTTTAAAAACAGTTGAGAACCTACACTAGTGGCTCACAAACTTCAGGAAAAGCCAGAGAATCAGATGATCTGAAGTCCAGTCCACCCATTTCCATTACCATCTGGGCCCTGAATGTCAAGTTTCACCTCTCAGTAGCAGGAGCTATCAGCCAGCTCTGGTGGGCATTCTCATAGCTACACACAGTCCTCTCAGGACAAGTGTCATGATTTTGCTAGGGGTTTTCTTTTGTTTCATTCTAAGCCCATTGGCAAATATTTAGCAGAAATTTCTCAAGGTCTGGTATGTGCATGGATCAGAGAGATTGAAAAAAGAGAGCAAAGGTTAGAAAAGAAGAAAATTGGTTATTTTAAAAGGTATTTATAGATAGAGGAGTTATATCTGTGTCCCTAGACTGACATATAAACATCCTGCCTTGCTTCAGAAAATGTTCAAGTGTCCCCAAATTGCAGTATGTCAATGGTCACCTATAGGTGAGTCAGACATGACTCTATTTCAATGGCACCTTCTTCACATAACCCCTCCCCATGGTTCTCTTTCTTTCACACTCCCTCCTTGTTTTGCAGTCTCTAGTCCCAGTGTTAACTGTGTAAAACGCAGGATGCATGCCCCAAGGAGAGCTCATCCTGTGTGGCTTGCCAGTCAGCCCTCAGTTCCCGCTGAGGTGGGGTCACAGGCACTCACTGGGACCCAGACTGCAATGCAATACCTTGTCTGGCTCTTACTTAGCAGATGTGATGTGTTTTTACCCATAATGTTAAAACCAGGTTCAAAAATCGTCCAAAATAAGCAATTTGCTGTCATTAGATATTTCCCTTATACCACAAAATGAATTCACACACCAGACCTATACTTTCAGGAATCCAGAAACATCTCACGTTCAACCCATACAGCCAGTTGCTGTTCATCCAGGCCATTTAGCACCTTCAGGTCACTCATGCATTACTTCAGTTTTTCAGAAATTGAACTGCTTTGAGAACTTTGGGTCCCTGTTGTATAGCACAGAGCCAAGTATTGTGTTACAAATGCGAAAGTTAATCACAGAAATTAGTCAGGAAAGGGAGGTGTCAGGGTCCCAGTTCCTGCAGCAGAGTTGGGTTACCACACATATATCACCACAGATAGTGCTCAGTTAGTTTAGTGAAGGTTGGATTGGAACCTTGAATTCTTCCATTTTAATTTCCTCATGGTTCTCAAATCTGGAACTGCTGATCACGAAACAACAGCAACAACAACAACAAAAAAAAAATGCTGTTTTAATTTGCTTTGGGATACCTAGGGTTTCTCTACGTTGCATATCTTAATGAAAATAATCTCCCAGTGGTCATTTTCAGTTATGCAAAATATACACGAGACTCAAAATATCCCACTCCAAAATGTCTTTAATCCCTTTACAATGAGGACAATGCTTTTGTTTAAGCACAATCTCTTCTTTCACTTCTAGAAAGGCATAGGCTGTATGACCAGGTGCTAAACTATTCAGGAAGTGCAACAGAAGTTCAGCAAAGAAAGAGGTCCCAGGGGCCTGCAGTGGAAATGCTTTATGAAGAATTCAGGCCTTGAGTGAAACTGTGAAAAATCAGTAGGCAATGGAGAGGGCCAAGGGAAAGAGAAGATAGAGTAGTTGGATAAACAGAATATAGGGAAGATGGGAATCCAGCAATTACATAAAATGGATGCAAGGTGCTGCTCCAGGGTCTATGGAATAAGCAGAGTAAAATGTGTCTTAAGAGTAAGAAACTCATTTGGAAAATATACACAGAATTAGTTAGCGATCTATTTTGGAATGAGGAGCAGTCATTTAAAGCACTCCGATGAGGGATGCTGTGAGCAGAGGTGTGAAAGGAGGAGGCCTGAGGCCAGGGGTAAGAAACACATGGTGAGAAACTGAGTAGATGAGGGAAGTCTGATCCCAGTCAGGGCTTGAATCTGACAAAGTGATAAGGAATCTGTAGATGTGTTCTTGGTCCAAGAATCAACACCAAGAAGGCAGAACTTGTTACCATATTACAGCACTTAAGACTGGACATGAATAATTTCATTATCTCATTGTTGTCCTCATAACTACACTGCAAGGAAGATAAAGTAAATATTAAAAGGATTACAAGTTAACAAAATCAAGACTCCTGTTTATCAAGAACAACCACCACTAGTTTTCCTCATTTCAAGTGCAATGTTCTCTCTACTCGTCTGTGAGATCCTGAACTGGATTCTTTTTGCTTTTAGAGAGGACCTCTCCTCTCTCTGACCTGTTCACATATATTGCACAGGGCTCCCATTGCACTTGGCAAGGATTCAGAAGTGATTCAATGAGAGACTGGATAAGGCTGATCACAAGGAAGACAGATAAGAGGAGGGGTGCATTCAACAGAAGAGTCAAAAAAATCCAAAGATTGATTAGTCACAGAGAATCAGGCACTTTTGCTGCCATGGACCCCTTCTTCCATAGTGGCAGAAAGAAATTTAAAATATATGTACATTTTATTACTGCACTGGTATAAAGATAAGTATATTCATATTATAAGAGAATTTTTACCTGAAAATTTTCTTCTTATTTAAAAGAAATTTAAAGCATTCATGGGCTCCTAGAATTATCATAGGCCCTAGGCATTGAACTTGGCGCTTGATGGATAAATCAGTCCTAGCTGAGGGGATAGGAGGAAGATAAGAGTTTTAAATGACTGCAAAACTCCTGACAAGCAGTGAAGAAGTTAAGAAGAGAAATTCATTTGAAGAGGAAGATAATAATTTTTACTTTGGACTTGTGGAACTTGAAATGACTAATAAAAATCCAAGCAAAAAGAGGCCAATACATAATGCAAAACGTAGCACCTAGGTTCAGGCACACTTGAAAATCAACAGTTGTAATGGTGTTATTACAAACTGTGGGAGACTGTGGTGTAGCTCAGAGGTAAAGTCTCTGCCCCACATATGTAAGGCCCTCGGTTCCATTCCCAGCACTGCAAAAATAAAAGAAAAAAGAAAACCAAAAAAGTAAATGGTTTCAACAAAGTGACTTTATAGGAGGTACTGCCAACTAATACCCAGATTTATGAAATTCCCCATAATTAAAGAGAAAGAAGAAAAAGGGTCAGCAATGATTCCCCTGACCTGTAGAAATGGTAATTTCTTGTGCTCCTGAGGAGAGCTGTTGATGCTATGATTAGGACTGTGTCTGTATTTAATTTTCAAAATGTAATCCTAATTAGAAGTGGCATAATTACAAAGAGTGAAGATGAAGACAGAAGATACATCTTTTTCAGTACTGATTCCTGTGTCTTTGGTGTCCCTAAAAATCCAAACACACACACACACACACACACACACACACACACACACACACACACGCACATGTCCAACACCTCCAAACAAAGGCATCTAACTGCTGAATGAAGATACACAGATCTAACTGAAGGAAACAATCTGACAACTCAGCAACCTGAGGCAAGCCGAACAACTTGGCAAAGAAAAATTATAGAATGCGCATTTCTGGTCAAGACATGAGTAGAAGGGAAATTCAGAGCCTTTTTTTTTAACTTAAAAAAAAAAAAACCCTTGTTGGGTAAACGACTTCTTCCACAGCGTGCAATCCAAATTGTCCTAATCATTGTCACTGGCTTTGCTGAGGAAGTATAATGGAAGTAATACTTACAACTTATTATGAAAGGCTTGTTTTCTGTCCTAAAATTTCCTTAAAGAAAATTGCCACTGATGAAGATTGCAACACATTTCCCCTGAGACTGGGGATACTAGGTATTTTGGTGCAATTGCAGTAACCCACTCGGAAACAGATGGATTTGTGAATGATTGATGGATGAACAGGGAGGTGTTGTTTAAGGTCAGTCATCTGAATCATGTCCTGGGAGAGTTCCCAAAGAGTTACATAGGATGAAAATCTGGGCCAGTATTCACATGCCTGGATATTGAAGTAAGAACAGCTGCATTTATTTCAACATTCTCAACCTCACACATACATACATGCCAGTGAAGCTCAGAGGTTAAAATGCAAGACAGAAATCACAAATAGGATAATGAGAAAACAGAACTGAGAAAAATTATCCTGGAAAGTTAAGTCGATGCCTTCGCAAAGCTGGAAAATAAATCTGAATAAATTCTTCAGAGTACGGAGGAGAAGAAGAAAAATGGGAGATATTATGAAAGATGGAGGAAAGAATGAGAAACTAACATCACATTGGAATCTTAGCAAGAGAGTAAATTCATAGAGTATAGAAAATATTTAAGGTGATAATGGCTAAAATTTTTCCAGAATCAGTCATGAATCTACAAATAAAGGAAACACGAAACACAACTTGCAGGTAAACAAAAGGAATATAATAATTTTTCATAATGAAATTGAGGAACAATTTTGAGAGATAGTAATAAAAGAGAGAAAGATCTTAGAAGCACCCAAAGAGAAAACCTAGATCACCATCCAAAGAGCATGGAGACAGCAGACTTCTCAGTAGCAGTAATAGAAAACAAGCAAGAGTTGAAGATCTTCAAAAAGATGAGATGCTTCATGTCAATGAAAAATTAGGAATTGAGCAAAACTCAAGAATAAAAATGATAATCAAAACATTTTTAGATTTAAAAAAATTGTAGTTGTAGATGTGGACAGCATGCCTTTATTTTATTTGCTTCACTTTTATGTGATGCTAAGTATGGAACCCAATGCCTCACACATGCTAAGCAAGTGCACTGCCACTGAACTGCAGCCCCAGCCCAACATTTTCAGATTTTAAAACACCTGAAAACTCTAGTGAGAGAACTTTAAGAAGAAAGAAAATGATTCCAGGAGGAAAATCTAGGTTATAAGAAAAAATATGAGCAATAAAATCGGCAGCCATTCAAAATACAAACAATAAAAAAAAAACAATAGCATCTACTGTGTGAGGTTTGCAGAATAGAAGATGAATTTGAAAGACCGGGCAGCAATAGCATGAAGGGCATGATGGGAGTTCGGTTAGAAGCATTTGTATTTTTTCCAGAGAAGTATGAAAGTTATTGATTTTTTTTACATTAAATAAGTATAATTTTAAAAGAAACCAACAAAGAATTTAAATAAAATTGAATTTCCATATAGTAAGAGATGAAATGAAATACTAAGGGAGGGTGTGGATACAGTAAGAAATATACAGGGGGGGGTATGAAGCAGATTAAAAGCAGGACAAGCAGTAACTAAATAAAATGATATAAGAAAACCCAAAGGTAAATAAAACTCACAGGTTAACAGACAAGGGATGATCACAATCTCTTTGTACAAATGAGATTTAATCATGGCCAGGGGAGCCCGATCCAGAGAAAAAAAAATAGACTGAAGGTGGAATATCCCTAGTTTGAAATACTTTGGGGACCAAAAACAATTCAGATTTTAGCATTTTCCAATTTTTGAATGTATGCATATACACAATAGGTATCTTGGAGATGAGACCCAAATCTAAACACAAAACTCATTTTTTCCATATATACCTTGTACACATAACCTGAAGGTAATATCATACAATATTTTTCTGACTCATCACATAAAATCAGGTGTAAAATTTTCCATTTGTAACACTGTGCCAGCACTTCAACATTTTTAAATTTTGGAGTATTTCAGATGTTTGGATTAAGAGCACTCAATCTGCCTTACTAGAAATTAAAATATGCATCACTAACACTGTTGCTAAAACTGGGCAGAGGACAAAGAAGAGGGAAAGGTGACCGTGGCAGCAGACACAACCTGGGTGAGATAGGGCAAATATTTCACCAGAGTTTTATTTTCGGCATCAACGAAATTGAGATAATAATAGTATCTACTTCTCAGAATTATTATGAGGATCGAATGAGAAATGTACAGTCCTTAGTGCTTGGTGTGCGGACGGACACAGAGCAACTATTATTAGTGTGGCCTTGGGGACCTGGACAGGTTTTATCCTGCAAAAACCATTGAAGAGTTGGGGGGAGAATCAGGAAAGTAGAATAGTAAAAAGGACAGAAAATAGAAAAATATGCACAAAGCCTAAGAGACCACGCTATGAAGATGAGAAGTTAACTTTAGGGTGGAACTCAGGCGGGCTGGCTGGGGACTGCCTCTTGCTTCCTTAGTATCCCATTTCCTCTTCACCTCTATTGTCCCTCCAGGATGTCTTACTGGAAGTCAACAGTTACCAGGAGAAAACATCTGTATCTGAAAACAGCTGTATGCGCATTCACCTCATTAAAAACACTTTTTCAGAGTTTGGACAATAATAATGTGTGTCACCAGCAATGTCATGAGAAATCCAGAGAGAAAAAATACGTTCTGTGCAATTAGTAACCCTCAGGCAATAAAGCTTCTGTTTCAGATGGTGTCAAAATTCTACAAGATCCAGAGAGGCAGAGCCCATTGCTAGGCAAATGTCTAATCTCTCATTGTTGCTGGATTCACAACCCACATACACATGCACACACAAACAAACATATGCATGCACCCACACATGCATGCACAGGCACAATGCACGCACCCACATATGCAAAAACAGGACACACAAGCATATTCACGCACACATACATGCATACACAGGCATCATGATGCATGCACAGCATGTATATGCATGCATGCATGTGCCACATACGTGCATACATACACCATATGTACACAAAGACTACACATGCAAAAAATATCTACTAGCAAAATAATTATTTGCACATAGAAATAACTTAATATCTAGCTTCATTTCAATTCTATATTTATATTCCTTGCACTCTTCCCAATTTTTGAATCATGAAAACAAGCCCTATCAATGTTAAATTCATTTTAGGAATAATTAAATATATTCTTAAGGGCTTACATTATTCAAATAGTATTCTATGTTTGAATCTGTCCTGAGTAATGAATTCATTTATGTACCTTGAGAATAGAGTGATTGTAATTTAATAACTATAAAATTCTCTCTCTAAACCAACAGTAAAATGTTCTATTGCGTTATTGTATTATGTTCCTGGTTAAACTATAGCTATATAATAAAAAACATATTTCTGTGTAGGCCATCGAATACTATTAAATTTGAGAAGGAAATCTTTGGCACAAAAATCATCTAACACTTGTAGAAGACAGTACAATGTTCTGAATTATCTGCTTACCTTTATGCCAATATGCAGCAATTCCTTGTCCTTTCTCTTATTTTCCCAATTCGGTTATGAATCTAAAATAGTTCAAGTTTTCACAACTTCTTTTGTGGCATAGTAGAAAACAAAGCTACTTATAGATTCTACTATAATTTATCCTGGACCATTAGGGGGAAACTTTTCAAATTGTGTGTGTGTGTGTGTGTGTGTGTGTGCATGTGTGTGTGTTGAGGGGTACATGGGAGTCGCATGTGACCATACGTTGGAGATGTGTGTGTTGGTGTGTGTATTGGTGTGTATGTGTGTGAGTGTGTTTGTATGTGGGTGCATATCTGTGTTGTGCATGTATATGTTGGTGTGTATGTGTCTGTGAGTGCATACATAAGTGTGTTGGGGTTGTGCGTGTGCATTTGTGTGTGATGACAAATGTATAATCCTATGAAATCAGCTAACTCAAGAAAGCAATTCATATTAACATTTCCATACTAAGTAATAGCATATGTGCATATGAGATTGCATCTTTTGTAAAAAGCCTTTCAAAAAAAAGAAATTTGTATAGAATTGATAAGCTTTAATTGTTATATGAAAAGAAAAATGGCTCAACAAAAACAGAATGAAATCAGAGTTTAATGTAAGTCATCCTATTTTGTGGTTAAAAACAGAATCCTTCACGACTACCATCCCTATTTCACCAGCAAGACCCAGGGAGTTACCATGTTCTCTCACTGAACATGATTTGCTCCAATTTTGGTCTCTGAATTTTAAGAGGGGTAGGAAGACATCAATGAAGATATAGAGAAGACTAACAAGCTGACCAGGGGCATGAAGACAGGGCCGACAGAGGAAACACGAGAAGGCATTATTTCAACCAGATGTGGATAGCAGAAAAGAAACTGGGTGCTGTCTTCAGATCTAGAGGAGACAATTACACTGTGTATCTTCTTTAAGGAGGAGGGGCTGGGAGCCAGATTTGTGCATCAATGGTGGAGGTATTGGCTATTTGTTTGGGGCCATCCTAAAGGAGAACTTCCAACCAGGTCCAGATCCCCTCAGAAAGTATTAAACTCAATTGTTCATTTTCTGGTAAGAATACGTTTGGTGAGGCATTACACTGTAGAAATCAGCACCACATTGCACTACAGTCGATGAAAGCGTGGGGCCTCCTACGATTCAGAAACAGAAGGCCCGGGATCAGGTTGAGTCATAATCTCTGCCACTTACTAACAGGAAATTTGGTCAAGTAATTTCAGCCCTCTGTTTCTCCATTTCCTTATCAACAACATGAGGACAGTGATCACATGTACCTCCTAGGAAAACAAACAAGTCCAGTATAGAAGACATTCACCTGGAATATGGCACATGGTCAGCCCTCCGTCTGTCAGGTAGTCTGTACGATTTAACTATATAGTCAACTGGGAATGGTTGACAAAAATAGCTAAGTGAAACTCAGGGGTTTTCAAAGAACATGCTGTATGCTTTTTTAACCAACTATTTAAACTATGAATGAGGACAGTTCCTCGTCATTTCTGATGGCATGAAGTGAACCCTGTATTGGAATTCAGAAGACCTGGGTTTTCAAGTTCACCTCCATCACATCTACACATGCAGTGAACAATGCATCTGCTCTCCTTGGGCCTGGTTTTCTCATCTCTGCCCCATTTATCTCAGGACTGTTGTGTGAATCAAATGAAAATATGTTTGTCATTTACCTGGTGTCAATAACTGGGCCACAGCCTGGGACTGCTCCACAGGGAGGAACCTCAGAGGGAAGAATCACCATGAGCCAGTGTGCAGAGCTCTCAGATAGATGTTGGCACTAGGTGTTACAGTGTTCTCTTAAGCTTTAAGGCACTGTGCTAGGTTAGTTGCTGATGTGCATATTAAAACTTCTGGGATGCATTACAAAGTGATAAGCAGAGACTTGTAAAACTGTTTTAAAGTCCAAAATGGTATCCACCTAATACAAGCAGTCTAAATGTTCAGTCATTGAATTCAAATTCACATGCAGAACCAATGAGATCAGAAAGACTTCCTTAGGAGTAAACAGGATTCTTACAACCTCTAGGAAATTTAAGATTTAGTGTTAATGCTTTAGACTTCTGCAATATCTAACCTACTATTTCTCATCTAAATTTGTTTTGGTGTAAATTCAGTTATTCCTTACAGTTTTGTCCCCATAAGTAGCCAGCCAGGTTAAACTGAGTGAATAGTTCACCCTCACTCAGGGCCTCATTTTTGACACATATAAATGTAGCCGTGGTTCACACATGTCCCAAACACATAGAGAATAAATTTTGAGGTAGGAAAGGACATTTTGAAGTAGTAAAATGTTTCTCCCTCAAAAGAACATATATTAGTAGGAACTTTACAGTTTATTGGGAAACTTGAAATTAAATAACCAGGGAGACTCGCCAGATGGAACAAAGAGTAAATCCTTCCCTTGAGGTTTTCAAAAGCAAAGGAAATGAGAAGCCTATACAAACAACCTTGCTGCTGCTATATTTATTTCAATCTTGCTTGCAAATTATTCAGGTCAATCACTGCAATTGATAGAATTATCCATTAGTTTATTGAGAAGATGCTTATATCCAAAGATTGAAGAGATTTAATGTGCCCTTTTGGAATATTAAGCCTCACCTAGATTTACTCCTGAAAACTTATCTGCTGTGACAGCACATAAATGTTTTAAAACAGTGGGTTGTCAAACATCCATCAGCATCGTGGACAACTTAAACAAAGAAAGGAACCACTACTAGGTTTCCCCAGTTTCTGAGTGACCTGGGAAGAGTGAGATGGGGGAAGAAATCAGACCACTCTGGCTCACAAGAAAGGTTTTCTGCTTCCAGGGACTGGCTGCCTTCCCAATTATTAATGAAGAAAGACTCCTTTTTTCCATTTCCTAATGATGTCCACAGTTGAAGTGCAAACTGACTACAGCTGAGTATTTAAGTGAAATATTTCAAGGACATTTATCATAAATGGATACAGAGACCAGACTCCTGTTTCAGCTTCAAGGTTTAAATGTCAAACACCTGGAGACATAATTACTCAACCTTAAAATCTTTCTATGAGTTTATGGCTCTGGTTCAGGGAAAGTCAAACTACTAAGTTGAGTTCAAGGCACTGTTTGCGCTGGAGGAAGAGGAGACACTGAGGGACACAAGGCAAAGGGAGATGAGTCATGACCATGTACTTAACACCCCTGGCTTACTTGCCCCCTTACACAATAGCCAAGAGTTCACATGCTGAGAAGACATGTTAGTGTATATCTTGGAAGGGAAGAATGAAAGTTTACCTGTGCATTTGAGAAATCAGAGGTACCAGCAGTTAAACTATTCTTACCAACAATAAAAACATCTAAAATTTGCTGTGAAGAGTTTTTTATTGGGACAGAAATTTTAATATTAAGATAGCAGCTTCTCTGATTCAAATTTAAGTTAACTAGTGTTTCTGATATCTTAGACCTAATTGTTTAGATCTAAAGGAGCATTCACAAGCATCAAGAAACACCAAGAACAGAACAGATATTTATCCTTAAAGTATATTCTCCTCCTGAATACTTTACACACTACACCCAATCCCCATCTACTATTCAGCCACCATATTCTTTTAGTCAAAGTCTAAATGTAAGTGACAAAGCAAAATAATACGTATGTTAAGAATGATCCAATTAATTTCATAACTTTCAGAAACCCTTCGATTTAAAAATGTTTCAGAATTCTGACAGGCAAAATTCACACACCCCTTTAATACACTTTTCTCGACTGACCAAATTCCATAGTGTGTTAATGTTCATAAATACAATTTTCCATTTCTATTGGACGTGGGGAACGGAGTCCTACTATACTTGTATAGTAGTTAGAAAACAGTCTCTTAGCTGTCTTTACCAACCCACAGCAGCCAGGAATCATCCTGTCACCCCAGATGACTAACACCTACTCTCTTGGTGTGCCATAACACACACATGAAACTTATCAGAAGAGGAAGTAGGAAATAAAGAGGGAAAGTAACTCAGAAATAGTAACTGAAAAGGCAAACTGGAAGCATTCCTAAACTTATGACCTACCTAAGACAATAAAAATGCTGAATTCTGGTATGTTGTATGTATTCAAAATACTTACGATTCCTATCACTTACAAACACACACACACACACACACACACACACACACACACACACACTTCATTTTATTTTCCTGAATGTCCAGTGGGAAATTGACTCGAAGCCCATCTTATTCTCTAGAAAAAAAAGATGAAAATTATGTTGATTTATTCACTCTTACTAAACACCAAAGGGAAACAATTCAAAAGAATTTTTTGACTCAAAGTCTCCATATTAATTTTTCAATGTCACACTCCCACTTATTAAGAATGTGAGGAAGCCTGGTGCAGTAATCCTGTAAGCCCAGCCACTCAGGAGGCTAAGGCAGGAGGATTATTAAATCCAAGGACAGTCTCATCAAGTTTAGTGAAACCTTGTCTCAAAATAAAATTTCAATAGGGCTAAGGATGCAGCTCACTGGTAGAGCACTTGTCTGACACATCCTGGGTTTGCTCCCCAATATCTCCTGAAAAAAGTAAGGAAATAGAAAACGTAAATTTTAGCTGTGTTAGAAAGCAAGTCACTTCCATTCCCAAATGACCCAATTGACAACTAAAACCAGTTTTGTCTACAATGAAAAGTAGATAGGATAATCTTTCTCCTTGTTAAAGTACGGTTTACACAACTTTCTGCCTTTTAGAATGTCTTTCTCCTCCTGACCAATTGCTAAAGAAGAGAAAGTTCATTTCAATCTATTTTCACCAAAGCTGAGTGTGATCATTTCAACTAGATTAACAGGAACCCTAGGGATA
Source organism: Spermophilus citellus (assembly GCF_964194105.1). Classification (NCBI taxonomy): domain Eukaryota; kingdom Metazoa; phylum Chordata; class Mammalia; order Rodentia; family Sciuridae; genus Spermophilus; species Spermophilus citellus. The sequence goes on along the minus strand of NC_138187.1, from coordinate 70,850,005 downwards.
CATATGCCATATATGTATGAAGTAGTCAACATCAATCAAACCTAACTGTAATATTCACAGAACAATTTCACATAAAAGAAAAGTCAGAAAATTGGTAAGTACTATACTATTTAAAGTCTGGTCAATTCACCAATGCAGAAAAATTCTCAAATTATTTATTTCACTTCCCAAGAGTAAGAGTTCAAAAATTCATTTTCCTAAATGGAGAGTCAAAGGAAAATAATTGTTCTTTTATGGCTATACTTAATCACTCGAAAACAACCAGCCCTAACCCTTTCTGCATGATCATTCATTCAAAAAAACACAACCCAAAGGCACTTTGCTAAGTGCTAGAAAAACTAGGGTAACTGGATGTGGCCTTTTCCATTAAGGAATTCACTATCCAAGAAGTAAGATAAATATAGAACTAATTTTAGAACAATATGATATAAATTAGTATGAAAATGTTATGTGAGTATCAAAGGAAAAACATTTAGATGGTCAGAGCATTACCTAATGCATACTTGTTGGATGAATAAATGAATGAGTCGATTTTACAGGTGAGAAAGCAAGTCTCAGAGAGACAAGGTCATTTTCCCCAAGTCACACAGCTAGTCAACTGAAGGGAAAGACTAGAACCTGTGTTCTCTAATTTGTGGTCAGTTTTTCATCTCCTCACTCTTTACAGACACAACCCCATGAAATGTTCCAGCCAAAAAGCGACTGTCATTTATTCTGTATTGCAGGACTCCTGCCTTGTTGGAAACCAAGGAGCAACAGCTTTGGAGTGCTAGGAGCCACAAGCAAATATACGATGTATGGCACCTTTGGTTGTAAAGTGACGCCAGCTAGCCACTGAGATGATTATGTTAAGATTTACATTCATATGGAAATTGGACTCCCGCTGTTCACCTTGCCTGCTACCTCATGTTACGGGACTCATGGAGAGTTCCCATTGGTTGGGGAAGGATAGTAGGAGGGAATTCCGGGGGAGGTCCGGGGGACCCCCAGTTCCGGGGAACGCGCGGTTCCGGTGGAGGCCCGCGTGGGAGGACCGGGTTTGGCTTGCCAGCGCCTACAGAGTATTGGCGGCTTTTTCAAAATAAAGTTTTGTTCCTGCTTGAGTGGCTCGTGATTCTGTGCCCAGCCAAGACTGCGGCATTTGGCGGCCCATGCGGGGAACGCCTGAAGCTTAGAGGTGAGTAAAATTGCTCGCCCCTAAGGGAAGGCGACAGGATGGGTGACCATCTCAAAAAACAGTGTGTTCTTGTTTTGATTTATTTTGTTTTTATTTCGAGCTCCCTAGCCCTAGAATTTTCTCAGGCGAACTGGGAAAAATGGTTGGCTCAAGGTTTGAAGTTATTCGGCCCTGAGAAAGAGAAAATCGATACAACCATTCTCTGCTCCGTTTTTGTTTCATTCTGTTTCGGCTTTGTTTTATCCTATCTTATTGGGTTACGTTACCTTTATAGTAGATTAGAATCCAGTAAAAAACAAACCGAAAAACTGTTAAGTAAATTGTTAGAGGTCCAGACTATGGTAGAAAAAACGCTAGGTCAAGCAAAAGAGAAGGCCTCTCAAGCTAGTCAGACAGAGGAAAATTTAAAGAAAGCAAGCTTAGAGGAAAAGCAGCCATCAGGTGGAGAATTACAACAGGAGGTTGCTACCAACTCCGCTCTATCACCAGAGGGCATAATTCAACCAACAGCTCCATCTACCGCTGAGCGGCCCTCAACTCCCGTAGTTGATAGACGGAATTCTGAGACAGAACCCCAAAGATTAGCATGCCCTGTACTTGAGCAGGCAGGAGGGCAACGAATTCACCGTACTTTAGATTTCAAAACAATAAAGCAATTAAAGGAGGCTGTAACAACCTATGGGCCGCAAGCTCCCTTCACAATAAGCATGGTCGAATCTGTTACCAACTTGGACATGACACCAGCAGATTGGGCTAACATGTGTCGATCTGTGCTAAACGGGGGACAATATTTGTTATGGAAGGTTGCCAATGAGGAATTTTGCATGGAGACAGCTAGGCGAAATGCAGAAGCTGGTTACCCTCAAAGAAATATAGACATGCTATTGGGAAAGGGACCTTATGAGGGTCAAAGACAGCAAATTGAATATGACCCTGGCGTATACGCACAAATTGCTGTAGATGCAGTTAGGGCATAGAAAACTTTACAGGGGCATGGAGACTTACAAGGTCAATTATCTAAGGTAATACAAGGAACTAATGAACCTTACGCTGAATTTGTAGATAGACTTATTCAGTCAGCCTCTAGGATATTTGGTAATACAGAACAGGTAATGCCATTTATATTTGCTGGCTTATGACCAAGCAAATCGTTGCTGCAGAGAGGTCATTAGACCATGGAGACATGAAGATTTAAACACATATATTAAATTATGTAGAGACATTAATGAACAAGGGCAAGTCTTAGCAGCAGTACAACAGGCTTTAGATGCCAGGCCAAAAACATGCTATAATTGTAATCAAACAGGACATTTTAAAAGGAGTTGCCCCATAAGAGGAGGGTTTAACAAAGCTGGGTATCAAAGGAATAGAATACCGGGTATTTGCCCACGATGCCATAGAGGGAAACATTGGGCTAATGAATGCCGTTCTCAAACCACCATAGAGGGTATTCCATTATCAAAAAACGGACAAGGACCAAGTGTTTACCCACGATATCGTGGAGAAACGTATCAGGCTCCATTGCCAAAAAACGGACTAGAGGGCCCAATGCCCCGGGGCCCAAAACCACAAATATATGGGGCAATGGAGGAACCCAACAGCACCATCAAGGTAGTGCCCAGGCGCATTATCCATTAAATCCCTCATCAGACAAACTAGAGGGAGCGCAGGGCTGGACATCTGCGCCTCTGCCAGAGCAGTACTAACTCCAGAGATGGGAGTTCAAATCATTCCCACAGGAGTAAAAGGACCTCTTCCCCAGGGAACAGCAGGCTTATTATTGGGACGCAGTTCTTCTACACTAAAAGGACTTATGATAAGTCCTGGGGTAATTGATCCCGATTATGAGGGTGAAATAAAAATTATAGCTAGTTCTCCAAGAGGTATATCAGTAATTTCACCAGGAGATAGAATAGCACAGTTATTAATAATACCCAGCCTGCATGATAAATTTTCCAGTTGTAATGTAGAAAGAGGTTCCAAGGGATTAGGCTCCACAGGTGTAGATTGGGCTATGCTGTCTTTAAATTTAGATTCTCGCCCAATGCTAAAATTAAATATTCAAGGACATGACTTTAATGGGCTGCTGGACACAGGTGCTGACCTCAGCATCATATCTCGTCAAGAATGGCCAAAACATTGGCCATTACAACAAGCCACTCAAACGCTTCGAGGCCTAGGAGTGGCGACTAATCCCGATAGAAGCGCAATGGTATTAGATTGGAGGGATCCTGAAGGATGTGAAGGAACTATACAACCCTATGTATTAGATCATCTTCCTGTAAATTTATGGGGACAAGATGTCCTAGATCAATTAGGATTGACATTAACAAATAACATCAATCCTAACGCGCCCACTACTAGGGCTAAACAAGACTTTAGGAAAGAAAAAAGATTAAGAGAACAAGAACAAGGTATGACAGCACCTATTCAAATAGATCAAGAAATAAATAGACATGAATTGGGTTTTCAGAAAGGGCCACTGAGACAATCAAAATTACTTGGAAATCAGAAAGACCAGTGTGGGTTCCTCAGTGGCCCCTGACTAAAGAAAAGATACAAGTAGCCCATGACTTGGTCAGACAACAATTAGCGGAAGGACATATACAACCTTCCGTATCCCCCCATAATACTCCCATTTTTGTCATTAAAAAGAAATCTGGTAAATGGAGATTATTACAAGATTTAAGAGCCATTAATAATGAGATGGTTATTATGGGACCTGCTCAATCAGGGATTCCTCAATTGTCTGCTTTACCAAAAACCTGGCATGTTTTAGCTATAGATATTAAAGATTGTTTCTTTTCAATTCCAATTCATCCCGAGGATAGTCCACATTTTGCATTTACTATCCCTGCACTGAATCATGAAGGTCCTGATCAGAGATATGAATGGAAAGTACTCCCTCAAGGGATGGCTAACAGCCCAACTATGTGTCAAATTTATGTTAATAAAGCAATCCAGCCACTTAGAAATCAAAATCCTGAACTACAAATATTTCACTATATGGATGATGTGTTATTGGCACATAAAGATAAAAACACATTACTAGAATGTTATGCCACACTTACAAACTTATTGAAAAATTATAATCTAGAGATAGCAATAGATAAAGTACAATTAAATCTTCCAATTAATTATTTAGGAGTTCTATTATCCTCAACCATGGTCCGTCCACCAAAAATTCAAATACGAGTAGATCAACTCAGATCACTTAATGACTTTCAAAAGTTATTGGGAGACATAAATTGGATAAGGCCTTATCTAGGCATACCAACAGGAGAGTTAGGACCTTTATTTGATATTCTAAAAGGTCCATCAGATCCAAATTCACCCCGCATGTTAACGCCTGAAGCAAGAAAGACATTAAAAATCATTGAAACATATATGGAAAATATGCATTTGGATAGAATTGATATAAGTTTGCCTTTATTATTTATTATACTACCAACAAAAAATATTCCTACAGGAGTATTTTGGCAGGAAGGTCCATTATTGTGGATACATTTATCTTATTCTCCTAACACTATTCTTACTAGATATCCAGGCTGTAGGACAATTGATACTCAAAGGAATAAAAGCAGCTAAGGGAGTATTTGGGATTTCTCCCAATAAAATTATTACTCCATATACTATGGATCAAATTGATGAGTTAGCTAATGAGTTAAATACTTGGGCAATAATCATGTGTTAAAACTAGTGTTTCATTTGATAATCACTTACCATCTAATCCTTTGTTGTCTTTTTGGTCTAAGCATCCTGTAGTTTTTCCAAAAATGACAAGAAAAACCCCTATCATAAATGCTCCAAATATATTCACTGATGGGTCAAACAATGGTACAGCAGCAGTAGTTACTCCTGATCAAACTTTTACATTTTTAGTACCCAAGCAATCAGCTCAAAAGGTAGAGCTTAATGCAGTATTACAAGCTTTTATGATGTTTAAAGATTCTGTATTTAATTTATTTTCTGATAGTCAGTATGTAGTTAATGCTATAGTATCCCTTGAAGATGCTGGTAGGATTTCACCTTCTTCTACTGTTTTCTCTTTGTTTTCCACTATACAAAGTCTAATCTGGGACCGAAAAGATCCATTCTTCATAGGTCATATCAGGGCACATACAGGATTGCCTGGAGCCCTTAGTATGGGCAATGAAGTAGCAGATAAATCTACACATGACATACATATTTTCTCCACAATAGAAGAAGCTATAAATTTTCATAAAAGGTTCCATGTCAATGCTAATACTTTACAAAAACGTTTTAAAATAACTAAAGAACAAGCCAGACATATAATAAAACAATGTCAAAATTGTGTGACATTTTTACCACAAGTTAATCTTGGAGTCAATCCTAGAGGACTGATACCTAACCATATTTGGCAGATGGACGTCACACACTTGCCAGAATTTGGAAAATTAAAATATTTACATGTTACAGTTGATACCTCTTCCGGATTTTTGACGGGCTCCCTTCATGCCGGAGAAAAAACTAAAGATGTTATAGCTCATTGCTTACAAAATTTTGCCACTGTGGGCGTTCCAAAACAGTTAAAAACGGACAATGGTCCTGGTTATACTTCCACCTCTTTTAAACAATTTTGCTCATCATTTGGCATTACTCACATAACAGGAATTCCATACAATCCACAAGGACAAGGCATAGTTGAAAGAGCTCATCAAACTATTAAAATGTACTTATTAAAACAAAAGGAGGGAATTGGAAAGGGGTATATATCCCCCAAAGATAAACTTAAAATAACCCTTTTTACTCTAAACTTTTTAAATTTGGATTCATCGGGACTTAGTGCTGCGGAAAGACATTTGTACCCAAAAAATGTACATAAGCCTAAGGTACTTTGGAAAGATATTCTAACAGGACAATGGAAAGGCCCGGATCCAGTGATAGTCTGGAATCGGGGCTCTGTCTGTGTTTTTCCACAGGATGAACAGCAACCGATTTGGATTCCAGAGAGATTAACTAAAACAATTTCTACAGAAAAATAAGATGATTTGACTCAAATCCATAACAGCTGACATCCAGAGCTCCAGCTTGGCTATTCTTACATCTGCGACAGTGATTAACCAAGGTGTTTTTTTTTTTTTTCTTTTTTTTTTAAAGAGAGAGTGAGAGAGGAGACAGAGTGAGAGAGAGAGAGAGAGAATTTTTTTTTTAATATTTATTTTTTAGTTCTCTGCGGACACAACATCTTTGTTGGTATGTGGTGCTGAGGATCGAACCCGGGCCGCACGCATGCCAGGCGAGCGCGCTACCGCTTGAGCCACATCCCCAGCCCCAAGGTGTTTTTTTTTTCAATATCTATTTTATTATTGCATTTTTCCCACATCATAAAGTTCTATTTTAATTTTGAGCTCATACAAACCTAGGTTAATGTTTTTCTGATCAGTTTTATTTTTTGACTGTGTTTTATTTTTTTGACTGTGGAGTTTTTAAACATTGCAATGGAGATTTCACCTAGGTATAGTTACAAGGCCTTTATTTACTATTGTCTTATGTGTTGTATGTTGTGTGCACACTTCTGTTTTGTGTTGTATGTCTGTATGTGTGTATGTCCATATTTCTTATATGAGGAGCGCTCATGAAAAAATGGATCCGAATTTTTTCTTTATTCACGTGATTTATATGGTTTAATTTAAATTAGGTAAACAGCTGTTAAGGATTGTTTTTAAAGGAGTTTAACAGATCTGTTTGTTTACTTTCACCTTTCCTTTTCATTATATTTAATAATTCTGTTCAGGATAATGTCTCTTTAGCATCATTGCCAGAATTTCCATCTCCATCCCAATTCCGGTGAAGACTGAGATAAAACCAAACTACAGCTTCTATGATAGCTATCACAGTAAACTGTATAAACTGATGCATCAATGAATATAACTCAACAAGTAATGCTCAATCAAGGACTTGATTTACTTTGGGAGGAAATGGACATATTGATAGACTCCTCCAATTTGAACTGCTTGCAGAACTTGCCTGGACTATATATCAGTTGCATACATTTTGAAATATCATCTGGTGCACCGAATTGTGGTACTGCTGGCATATCTTTGCTGATGGTGTCACCAGTGATGCAATTTCCTTGCCAGCTCACCCCATGTTTATTGTGGTAATACTGGCATATCTTTGCTGATGGTGTCACCAGTGATGCAATTTTTCCAAAGGAGCCATCAATTGGCTTGGTGTCGTGGCATTTCTGTATCCTCCTCCCTTCTACTAGTGATGGTCTAAAATTTGGGGGCCAACAGAGGTGAGGCAAGAACCTCACCCCCCCACTGGTGCATAGGCCTATCCACAAGCATGGCTGAATGCTGGACCGGTAGTCAGTGACGGGTTGATCTGATTACAGTGGATTCAACCTAAGACAGGAAGCTGACGCCTAAATGTCAGTTCTCCCATGACGGGTAAGAACCATATGTTAAATTGGACAACCTACCAGGCACGGTCCCTAGCCACATTGCTTGTTGCTTAATTAAACAGAAGGGGGCAGATGCTAGGAGCCACAAGCAAATATACGATGTATGGCACCTTTGGTTGTAAAGTGACGTGAGGCCAGCTAGCCACTGAGATGATTATGTTAAGATTTACATTCATATGGAAATTGGACTCCCGCTGTTCACCTTGGCCTGCTACCGGATTCATGTTACGGGACTCATGGAGAGTTCCCATTGGTTGGGGAAGGATAGTAGGAGGGAATTCCGGGGGAGGTCCGGGGGACCCCCGGTTCCGGTGGAGGCCCGCGTGGGAGGACCGGGTTTGGCTTGCCAGCGCCTACAGAGTATTGGCGGCTTTTTCAAAATAAAGTTTTGTTCCTGCTTGAGTGGCTCGTGATTCTGTGCCCAGCCAAGACTGCGGCATTGGAGTAGTGCTCATTCCCTTGCATAAGTTCAAATTCTTGTTCTAGAGCTCCGGACATCCAGAAAAGCTAAAGAAAAAAAAAAAGACCCAGAGCTTAAGATCAAGCCCCCCCACACAAAAATAAAAATAAGATGCCAATATAAAAAAGATCAAGCCCATAAAAGAGAAAATAATCTTAAATAAAAAATTTAATGTTAAAATTAGTTTTGAAAGGAAGGAAGACATGATGAATACAAAACTATTATCAGCAACTTGAAAACATGAACAGTCCACTGCCTGGAGAAATTTAATTGAATAGACAAGAAATATGTGAAAAAGGTAGAGTCAAAAACTGGGCAGGGCTGGGGATGTGGCTCAAGCGGTAACGTGCTCGCCTGGCATGCGTGGGGCACTGGGTTCGATCCTCAGCACCACATAAAAATAAAAAAGATATTGTGTCCACCGAAAACTAAAAAATAAATATTAAAAAAATTCCCTCTCTCTCTCTCTCTCTCTCTCTCTCTCTCTCTCTCTCTCTCTCTCTTAAAAAAAAAATGGGTAATCAATGTTGACTCCTGGCTGAGTGATCAGACCCAGACAATGGAGCGTTCAGATAAGAATTTTACTGCAGTGGTCAGGGAAGCTTCTACAAGGAAGGGAAACTGGGCACAGCTGTGGGAGATGGATAGATAAGATGAGGGAAGGAAGAAGGCAAGATGTGGCAGCCTGGGGACTTCATCCATAAATGTACAAAATCTGTCTGAGCAGTGTGTCTAACTGTAGCATATTTACACACAGGAGATACTGGGACCAAATGTGTGGAGAATTTGAATTTATTCTGGACATAAGCAAAGGAGTTTAGGAGTCCACTGGATATTTCTGAGCCTGTGAATGATGATGATACCAAATAGTTCATTAGAAAGATAAATATAGTTATGGTGTTCAAAATGAACACATGAAGCAATAAGCAACTTTTTTTTTATTGGTTGTTCACAACATTACAAAGCTCTTGACATATCATATTTCATACATTAGATTCAAGTGGGTTAAGAAACTTATTTTCTAACAACAGAAAAATCTCTTGGCTCATGAGATTATCCAGTGAGAGCTTAAGTAGGCTAGCTGAAGACAGGATGAAATGAAACAAAGACAAGTTATGTCAAAAATATAGGGTGTGACTTAGAAATTGGTTGGAATCAGAGGGAAGATACCCCATAGATTTCCAAACACCACAGCAGATAAAATGGTGGTTTCATGAACAAAAATAGGAACTTGGAGGCAGAAAAATCACTTTTGATTTAGATAAACATGTAGGTACTTGAGAAGAAAATGATGCTTCTGGATTGAAGTAGCCAACAAAGAGTCAGAAACCCAAAACATAAAGGGAAGTCAAGTTATGACATTGTTCAACCTAGGAACCCAAAAGTGTAACCTCTGAGGGTCCCAGGTTCTAAGGGCCTCAAAGGAAAAGGTGTAGGACACTGGGACAGAAGATGAGAAGGGCTTAAAGAGATGAGAGGAGACCCAGGAGAAAATGGAGCCAGAGAGATCCCAGAGCAGAGAGCTTCCAGAAAGAAAAGCAAGAAGCATCCATAGGAAGCCAACAGTGAGGTTTAACAATCACCCCACTTACAGTAAGCCAGGTTAGCATGTGAAAATTTTCATCTATGATCAAATTCTGATCATCTCATATAATCATTTAGTGGGCACCCTTAGGGATGTGGCTGTGATAGAGAGCCCTTTTTAAAATACAGCATTATCAGCTTCTCCAAATAGCCTTTGGATTTCAAGAGTGTTCAGGTTTATTGAAATTATTTTCCTATATTGTAAGCCTAAGAAGTCGAAAGAATATATTTTGATAGAGAGGATTTTAATGTTCTAAACACAAAGAAAGGACATATGTCTAATGTGATCCATTCACCAATTTCCCTCATCTGATCATTACACATTAAATACATATATTGAAATGCCACACTGTACCCTATAAATATGTGCAACTACTCTGTGACATAAAGTTAAAAACATCTTTTTAAAAACATATTTTAAAAGGGGGGGGGGAAGAAGCTTACTGTATGTGTATAAATTTTGCGTGCTGTTTTAAACAGTTTAAAAGACTATAAAATTAATACTACCATGTTTCTTCGTGGCAGCACAAAGTACAGACTGCAAACACAAATAGGTTTCTACACTCACTTTATAAGGCCAAGACCGCATTAAAAAAAAAAAAAACTCAATTTGCATCAGTATGACTTAGGAAGTTTTCCCTTCTCGCTTCTGGTTTTCTATTTTTTTATATATTCCTTTTCCAGGGAAGGTTACAAAAAGAAGACTCCCAGAGTTGAAAATGTCAGCATTTGATTGATTAGAGTAGCTTTCCAGGCTTAACCAGTAAGTTGATTTGAACTGTTCATCTGCTAATACAGTAAAACACATGTTAAAGATTACAAATTGTTTAACAAGTTTTGACAAACAATTCCCCCGGTGGTCTGGAAATTTCTGAGAAGCAGATGGAAGAGGTACAATTTTATAGATTCCCCTTCCTATCTGCACAAAGCCAAAGAGGTCTAAAGTAGGTATTAGTGCAAATAAGGGACATCATCAGACAATAAAGAGACACAATTGCCTCTGTTAGCACAACAATTAATTTTGTTTGCAGAGGACCAGTCTGTCTATTTGTTACCAGGAATGTGCTAATTATTCTTGCTAATTACATGCAAAACATTCATTATCACCTATAAGTGGAGCTGGACCCCTCAGGTTTCAGTGACAAATTAATTACTGTGTTTTCCTTCTGAATGTATTTCCAGTCAGTTCCTGGTATTATCTGAAAAATAAATAGTTTAGCAGCTCTCTTGTCTCTCAGAGCCACTCATTAAAATGAAAAGTAGGCATGCAGAGCTGTATTGGTTTTCCTTCCCTGTTCTATTAGGACAGCGGTTCTTGAAAGTCCCCAATTCCAGCACGGATTTAGGAATCCTGAGACTTGTAAAACCCACAATGCTAAGTTTCATCAGGTATTGGGTATGCGTTATACTCTAGCCACTAACTGAACCACAGAAAAGAAGGCAAACTGTGCCAGTACCTGAGATGGCAAAGTAACCTTCACCTATCCACAAATGTGCCTGCACCTTTCATCTTGTCTTTCAAAAGTTCTCAGTAATATTTAGTAATCTGGTCCAAATTGGGAGTTTCACTCCCAGTTTGCACTTTTGAGAATCCCAAAACAAATCCTGAATTCCCAACTTACTCCTATAGTCCTAGCACCCTAGTATAGATGCATGTATGTTTATTCTAAATGTGATTGCACGGTAAAAACATGGTCATATAGAATTTTGCCTTGATCCTAAATTGCCTGGTCTTATCCTCTGGCTGTGTGCTCCTTAACAGGGAAGGGGCCCATCTTCCTCTTTCACTCTCTTTCCATCTTATATTTGTTCCTCTCATGGCAAACAACTAAAAGCCTTCTGGAATAAGAAGATGAATCTGCAGGGCTTCAGACCCATTCCAATTTGCATGATGAATCAATACGTTAGGTTTGGCCCTTTCTCCTTTATCTCCCCACCCTTCACTTCCAGGAAGACTTCAAATAGAAAGCATTGCACCTGAAAGGGGAATAGAAAAAGGCTATGGCACTAACATTTCAAGGTCCCCAGGAGCCCCTCAAAGATTCCAGATAGGTGCATGACTTCCTGGAAAGCCAGGATCCCTGTGAACACTTAATGGGTTCATACAGAACCAGAACCTTCATCTTACATAGGAAAAACTAGCTCTATTTAAATCAGTCTGTTCACTGACCTACTATTTGTCTAACACTGTCATAGCACATTTTGCAAAGAACCAGGTACATACGGTCCCATGTGTCTGGAACCCTTTTTTTTTTTTCTAACTATTCTTCCTTCTTGGTTCCTTCATATTTGCTTTGGCTCTTTTCCAGGTGCACATTCCAGGTGACACACTGTACACAAATGGAGCATAACTTCTCATTCCTCTGGCTGTACATGGTTCAGAGTCACACCAGTAGTGTAATCATACATATATAGGGTAATCATGTCTGTCTCCTTCCACTATCCTTCCCATCCCCACCCCCCTACCCCTCCACTGACTCCCCTCTGCCCAATCCAAAGTTCCTTCCTTCTTCACTATCCACCCCATCCACCACTGTGGATCAGCATCTGCTTTTCAGAGAAACCATTTGGCCTTTGGTTTTGGGGGATTCGCTTATTTCAATTAGCATGATATTCTCTAGTTCCATTCGTTTACCTGCAAATGCCATAATTTCATTCTCCTTCAAGACTGACTAATATTGCATTGTGGATATGTACCACACTTTCTTTATCCATTCATCTGTTGAAAGGCGTCTAGGTTGGTTCCATAGTTTAGCTATTGTGAATTGAGCTGCATCAATGTCTTAGAGATTGAACATTGATGTGGCTGCATCACTGTAATATGCTGATTTTAAGTCTTTTGGGTATAAATTGAGCCTTTTGTCTGTCTATATTTGATCTATTTATATAGCAGCTCCACAACACTGATGCAAATGGTAGTTCTTAATCATAGTAAAATAGGAAGGAAGTTTTCAGTGTCATTTAACTTACCTGTTCCAACCATGTTTTTAAATTTAGAACAATATTTAGAAACAGGAAATATAGGAAGCTGAATAATCCTCCTGTTGAGGTGCACATAAATATCACAGCATCTGAATAGCCCATTGTAGTTTTTTGGTTTTTTTTTTCAGAATTTAGGTTATGGCTTTCATGTGTTACACAGGAAGGAGTTTCAAGTTGTTTGTTTTTAGTAGATCACATGTATTTCTTTCTTTAGTTTCCTTAAGTTTTAGTCATCTTGACTTAAATGGGTAAGTTTAAATGACTAAAGAAAATCACTGTGTGTTCTAAGACCATGGAACCAGAAAGTGTCTACAGCAGTCAAATAATGGAGTATTTGTGCCTGGTTTCTACTATGATGAAAGAGAAGAGGCCCATACACTAGGAGACAGGGCTGAATTCACCTCCATGGCAGGTCAGGTCTGTCTCACCTTCCCTTTCTTTACGTGTCTGTCCCTTTATGATGTCCTGTTTCCTCTCCAGCCACCACCAAGTCAACTCCCTCCTCCTATTCCTCCCACCTTTCCCTCCCCCCACCCCTGGTTTTCACTGACTTAACAGTGATTGTTTACTATATTCTAGGCACAGTTACACACTTTTATGTAATTATAACTGTCATATTTTCTATTATTTCAAAGTTTTGCTAATATGATCAAATCATTCAGGTTGAAATTTTAATGTGTTATTTCAATCACTTTCCTACCACTTGTAGATTATCAAGGGATATCTAGAGATCATTTTTAATCCAAGTAGGATGAATTTCTTATGGTAGAAATGGCTAATGATATAGGATTATGGTGATGGAATTATTTGGGGAGCAGGAGAAGACCACTGGCAACCCAACATTAGATCATGACCAGTGAGTGACCACTTGGTCAACTAAAGCAGTAAGTCCTTTGAGGCCCTCAGGGGAAATGATCTCCCTCAGACATACTGTGAAGGAAACCTCTATCCTTACTTTGAAGTCATACAATCAAATATCTAACTTATTTTCAATTTCATAAAAGTGTAGTTCTTTTACAATAGAAGATAACTCCTGTGTTATCTCGAAGAGAATCATCCAGCATAGAACCTGGAATGTCAGGCTGGAGAATGTTCAGGATCATGGGTAAGGCCCTTTGTCAGGGAAGGTTAAAAGCATGTGATTTGGAGTCTAGGAGACCTTGAACTTGTACCAGGCTCTTCCACTTGCCAAACATAAATCTTGCTTTCTGTATGAGTCAAATTATGAGAACATCACAGGGCAATGTGAGGACTAAAGGGGGAAAAATACCTGATATTTAACCACTCCATTGGCCTAATAATTTCAGATGTAATTTAAAAACATCCTTAATATCTTTGCATGTTTTATGGGCAGTGCATATCATTATCCCACCCAACTCCTCCGAATTAAAGAAATAAGAAAACCAATTTGAGTAATTTTTAAAACTGAAGACTTTTTTTTCATTTAGCTTGCCCTTTCCAAAAAAAAAAAAAAAAAAGAAAAAGAAAAGAAAATTATTGCACAAGGAACTAAAAAAGAAGAAGTTTCATGAATTTCTAGTATTAATCATACTATCATGATGTAGGCTTGGGGCCTACAATGAATCTTAGGACAAGTGGAAGGAGTGGAAAAGAGGTACAGTGGGGCAGAAGAGAGGAGGGGACAGGCTTCAGGCCACTTTGGAGGATGATGGACACAAATTGTAGCAGGCTTCTCTGTAGTCCAAAGATAAGGATTCAGCTCTTGAGCTCCCCACACAGTATGTGAGTATGTAACCCTCCACCACTGACAGTCCAGCCTGAAACACACCCATGCTATTGGCAGCAGATAAGAGGAAAAGTCAGGGGAAGGCTTGGCATATCTCTGTTCTAGGATTGAATTTCACTTGTAAGTCTGAGCTTCCAAAACCCATCAATTCCTTTCTTCTTCTGGAGCAAGCTAACACTGAAGTTATGCTTCTCCCAACCTATTTCTGAGCTGCAGATTCCAAAAGTCTTCCTCAAGAATAAGTTAAAATTATACAATGTATCCTTCAACAACATTCTTTTTTATCAATTCTTGCAGATACAGTACTCCAGCCCAGGCTAAGCCATGGTTTCACTTTCCATAGTATAAACAATCATGGTCCAAAAATATTAAATAAAAAATTCCAGAAATAGATAATTTGTAAGTTTAAAATTGCATGCCATTCAGAGTAGCATAATGAAATCTAGAGCTGTCCACTCTGTTCCACTGGAGACATAAATCACCCATTTATCTAGTGTATCTACACTATGTGTATCACTTGTACATAAGTAACTTAGTAGGCATCTTGGCTATCAGATTGACTCTCAGGATATTACAGTGCTTGTGTTCAATGATATTTTATTTAATGGCCCCCAAGCATAAAAGTAATGGTGTAGGCAACTTTATTACAGTATATTGTTATAGTTCTTCTATTATTTCATTAGGATTGTGTTGATCTCTTAACTGTGCCTAATTTATAATATAAACTTTATTATAAGATGTATTGATTGGAAAAAAGAAATACAGTTTATACAGGGTTTGCTACTATCCTCAGTTTCAGAATCACCTAGGGGGCTTGTCATATATTCCCCAAGTCTTTCAGGAAGGACCACTGAAATGTCAGACTCCACTCCAGCAAGGGGAACTTTTGGCATACCACTGGTATGAACTACTAGGCCAGAATGAGTGTTCTGATCTTCAACTCTTCTCCAAATACCTCCAGCATATTCTACCCCCATACACGTGCTTCTTTTCACAAACCAGCAACATATTATTATATTAGTCTCAAAGGTGTTGTCTTTAAGAAATATACTTCCTTTTCATTTGGTAACTTTCATGTCAGTTGATTGAAAACATCACAGAAAGAACATACCTAATGAATGATTTTTCTGAGAAAGTCAGAAAGAGATTTCTGCCTCCTTTCCCCAGCTAAAAGCTCACAGCAGAAAGATAATATAATCAGTTTTCCTTTAAGTTTTATTACCAAAAAGAAGTGATATCTGCATCCACCATTTTCTTTAGAACTTATAATACAACAGAAGATTTGAATCACTGCACCTATATTAAGATAATACATCCCTGGCAGAAAAAAAAAAAAAAGCCACTCGGATTCATTTCAAAAGAGACATCTAAGAATCAAATAATTCTTCCATATTCTAGACAGTGCTTAGCATATAATAGGCAATAAGTTCTAAGAGAATTGAGCTTATAGTCATCAATTAGGAGTCTAAAATCAAACCTGTTGTCATCTAGTAGGGTCATACTACGGATTCAAGTAACCACAATAGGAGTCACAGCAAAAGTGAAGACCCCATTGAAATATGAAAAAGCATTTTTATGGAGGGCTAGGACTTCTCTTGAATTTAATAAAATTAAGTAATTTAGTTAGTAAGACAGATTCAAATGTGTGTTAGGCATCTGAATTTTAAAGAATGGGGATGGAGGTTCTAGACAGTTCAGTTTTCCCATCTACTGCTTAATGAAAGAAATGCCCCAGCTCCTGCTATTGCATGGTGTCAAGGTAACCAGTTGGGAGCCCAATGAGAAATAGTTGATGTGACCAGGACAGTACATAGATTTTTGTGAACTGATAATTAAAATTGGGAAAGTTCACATAAAATCTACATTTCCAACTTCTTTATAAAATCTGAAATGTTGACGATAGCAATGATATCTTGTAAATACACATCCCAGATTCCATACCAGCTAGCCTGAGTACAAGCCACTCTCTTTAGCAGAGGCTGGTCCTCTTGGAGACTCCACTGTCCCACTTTCCATAGTTTTCAGTCTGACCCACTTGACTCCTACATTATCTGCTTGGTCCATATTTGCATGAGAGTTTCTGACCCTGAGCTGTAAAGAAGTTATGAATATATTAATCATTTACTGATTTCTTTATCTGTATTTTTTAAAGGTCACCATGATCTTAAAGACAATCTTGGCAGAAAAAAAAAAATGGAAAGACTTTTAGTTACAATCTAGTGAAAAGAAATGATTTCTAAATAATTAACCCCAGAAGGGCTGAACAGGGTCAGACTCTGGAATTCCAGCCAGGAAAGTTAGGAGAATAACTTGCATATGATCAAAATGTATATGAACAACTCTTTTCTTGTATAGACTAAGGCAATGAACTGAAACCAAACCATTCCTGATGAAATTAACATATTGCCAGGCACAGTGGCAATATGTTAATTATAATCCCAGTGGCTCTGGAAGCTGAGATAGGAGGATTGCAAGTTTCAAAGCCAGCCTCAGCAAAACGAGGTGCTAAACAACTCAGTGAGACTCTGTCTCTAAATAAAATACAAAATAGGGCTGGGGATGTGGCTCAGTAGCCAAGTGTTCCTAAGTTCAAGCTCTAGTACCAGAAAAAAAGAAAGAAGGAAATTTAACATATTTATGTTTTCTGAGATGTATTCCACAGGAGGAGTACTGTATAAACCAATGTGCGCCTAAAAACTTGTATCAGTTTTATAAAAGATTTTGAAGTTAATTTGTTGATTATGATATTCTATGTGTCAGCTTTCTGTTACTTTAACAAATACCTGATGTAATCAACTAATAAGGGAAAAGGTTTATTTTGGCTCACAGCTTTGGAGGTTTTAATTCATGAATGGTTGACCCCATTGCATGTGGGCACATCATAACAGGAACACATGGCAGAGGAAGCAGCCCATTCACCTCATGGCTGGGTGCAAAAGAGAAAGAAACAGAAAATGACTGTGATCCCACAATCCCATTTGAGGGCATGCCATCAGTGACCTAAGGACCTCCCATATAAGTCCCACCCTTTAAACTTACCGCCACCTCCAATAGCACCTTGGGCCAGGGACTAAGCCTTTTTAACATGTCAGCCTTTGGGGGGACACTTACAATTGAAATTATAGCAGAGACCACTCAGAGATGAAAGTGGAAGGACAATAAACTATCAGAAAAAATAAGGATTAAAACAATCTCCAGAAAGATTAAGTAGTCTTATTCTCTAAGAAACAAGGTAGATATTGGGCAATCAGACAAATCAGGACAATCTGGACAAAATGATCCGAGAGCAAGCCCTCTCACAGCAAATCTGATGCTCTTGGCAGCCCCTAATGATGTCATAACCCACGACAGCAGCAGCAAACCCAAATCAAGGTTAGCAATGATAGCTTGTAAATCCTACATTTAAATAATGTTTAAAATGGTTTCACTGTTGGTCCAAAAGAGTCACCGAAGAGCACAGTTAAAAGGAACCTTGAAAATCACCTACACTAAAATTGTTCAACTTACAGATGAGGAAACCAAGGCTTAACGTTTTTCTCCCTTGGTTATGCACAACTAGTTAGTCAGTCACAACTAGTTAAAACTCCCTGCCCGCCTTCCTGTCACAGGAGCCTTCCAGTTTCAGAAACAATGCAAAGCACCATCCCTCAAGGAAATAGGAAACTTTCTGATGTTTTGAGTAAAAAAAAGAAAGAATTTTTGGAGAAAAAAATCTAAGTGAAAAAGGAGATAGAGTGGGCTTACTCCTTATTAATTGATAAGAAGGATTCTTCTGAAAGATGCTTATCATTTGTAGCTCTCATCTCCCATCTGCTTTTCTTTACCTCAGAGTAGAAAATGTTTCAAATATTTAACAAATGAAGCTAATTATTCAAAAATAGCCGAACCTCTAATATAATGCCTAAGAGTATTCATTTTTTGAGTATTTCTTTGTTTCCAATGTGAATTCCAAGAAGATAAGACAGCAGGCAGGTTTGGAGAAAGGAAAAAAAAAAGCCTTTATCTTTATTTTCAGGCCTGCACTTGACTCAGGAAATAAGTTAATTATTAAGCCTGATTCATTTTTAAAAAGTAAATGTAATCATTCTTTCTTTGTTCCAAATGTATGCTTTACTTAGGAGTAGAGATGTCATTCTATTTGAAGGACTGTTTGCTTGAGCTCAGAATTACCCCAGGGCAATGTATTATTGATAAGTCCATTTTCTTGTATAATCACCACTTCACATTTTACAACATTTCACAGGATTCCATCTGTAACCTTCATGTGATTTTCCTAGGCAAGGGCACTGCAATCCATATTGTCCAGAGAAAGCAACCTTGTGTCTATGGGTTAACTTCTGCATTTGAATTTCCAAGGTAATTTGGTAAGACTTTCTCACAGAAATCCCACAATTGAGGTTACTTGTAGCTATAAGGCCTGCAACATTTTAAAACTCATATGCTTATCTGCATACATTTGCATGCACTTAAAGCTTCTCCATTCAGAAATAGAAAGGTCCACTTTATAGAGATGAATATGGAGGGTATGACTGAATGGCAACACAAAGGCCTATTTAAATGTTATTTGTCTTCACATTCATTTATTTTCTGATGACAGAAGGGTCACCCAACGACCTTTATCTCAAATTCACTTCAGTAAATCAGCATTGTCCTTTTCTTCTTCTTTTTTTATTGTTGAGGGTTGGTTGGTTGGTTTTTGGCTTGTTTTTGCTTTCTTGTTGTGTATTTGGGGTTTATTTGCACAGTAGGGGGAAAAAGCCTCTGCCAGCCAACATGAGGTGAGAAAAATGCATGGTGTACTATTGCAGGATACTCAGGAATCTCTCAAGTGTTTGAATAAACACATACCACGTCAATTTACAAAAAAAAAAAAAAAAGAAAGAAAAAAAAAGAAAGAAAGAAAGAAAAGGAAGGAAAAAAAAGAGCTGGTTTAGCAAAAAGACAAACACAGTCTTCTGAGCCTGTCCAGCAGGCAGGCATGTTCAAGTGCATTCCTGGCGCCTGGGATGGCCCTGACACTTCCTTTCAGCCTAATGGGTCCTGAGCCCTGTCCTTTGTCTGCTGATTAACTGCTCTGTTCATTGACCAAACCACTAATTGCATGTTCCTTATAGTTACCCTACATTACTGTAAGAATTAATGAGACACAATTACAGCTCCCAGAAATCTCAGGCCTAGCCAACTGCACAGCACTCCAAGTGAATTAAAACTCTCAAAGAGAAAAGAGGGGGGAAAAACTAGTCAATTGTTCACAGGAAGCAGAATGCTTTTTGTTTAAAAAAAAATTTGTATTTATTTGAAGTTGTTTCATAATTAGGCCCTGGGGGTGAAGGTAAGGGGGAAAAGAGAAAGAATAGACAAAGGACTTGGGAACTCGGCTTACACTGAGAAATGATGATGGATGCAAGAAAACATGTATTATGTAGTTGTACGAAAAACTTTGGAAACAGAATGAACAAATTCAATGTTGCAAATAACATATAAAACCAGTAACAAATCCTTGATTTGAATTGAGCATGTATTGCCATGGAAAATCACTACAGGAATATGCCTTTAGTCATATCCTCCCACAGACATGGTATTTTGCCGAATTTAAGAAAAACTTCTATTTATATTGCTTGCTGTTCCTCAGCTTATGGAATTTGAGGTTCATTAGAACTCAGGGCTTATTTACCAAGATTTGCGGAAGAATTGCAAGTGGCCAAAGAGCGGTTAACTCTTTGATGAGTGAGAATAAAGAAATAATTTTCCATGTACCAAACTTTTCACATTGAAAAACAGAATTAAAAAAAAATTGTGTGGATCTAACTCCAAGACACTTTAAATGGCAATTATTCCAAAAGTCTTTTGCTGATCTCGGGGTTTGTTTTGTTTTGTTTTGTTTTTTTGTAGATGGTGACTTGTTCTGTTAAGATTAATTTTATTAACTATCTGATAAAAATACTAAAATAATTATGATCTTAATTCTAAAAATAAGAACAAATTTATGTATACATATATGCATAGACAGAGGATAGAGAGATAAGATGGCAGAGCAAGAAAAGAAAGGTGGTCGATTGATGATAGTTAGAAACTGGGAGAGAAAGAGCGAAGATAGCTCGTTACACAGACAAATAGAAATTAGGATCAACGTCCCAAGTGAACTGACTGACTCCTTTTCAAACCTCAATACCAGAGCTGTACTTTGGATGTTAATTTAGCATGGAGGTAGGGGTGGAAAGAATATCACCTTTTCAGGTTCATGTCTGAAGATATCATATCCATATAAATGAAAGCCTTCCAACTATAAGAGAGGAGGCAAGATGCTTTTCAAAGCAGACAGGCCCCCAGGAAGAGGCAGAGCATTGGCAGAGGCTGAAACAACTCCGCAGGCCCACAGGAAAGCTCCGGTACATATATGCATACATGTTCAATTTCTTAGCATTTATCGGAAGGCAAGAGAAAATATCTCTGTCTCTGTGCTTCCATTAAAAATCCTGCCATTGGGTAGTATAGATTGGTCACAGAGTGCTTGATTGGCATCCTGGAGGCCTTAGGTTCCAGCACCAGCATAGAAAAAAAAAAATCTTATTGTAGAAAAAGAAAAGAGGGCTACAAATGATGTTCAGGTACTTCTTAAACAAATGATTGCTGGGGCTCTCAGAGGAGCGTACCTCCACACATCTCATCCGTTCCCTCAAGGCTGTGTCTACGGACCATATCTCCTTCCTCCCTGTGGAATTCTCTCACCCTCCCCTGCCTCTCAAATCTTATCCATACTTCAAGGCCAGTTCCTTTACACACCTACCTCCCAACCCATCCTCCTGTCAAAGAAAATTTGTCTTTCTTCTGACATCTCAAGGCACATATTGCTTGTACCAACTTGTACCAAACATTTGTCACTTAATCATATGCCCTATCAACTTTTCTATGAATATATGCCTCAATATCCATTTAAATTACAAATTCCTGAGGAAAGATGAGATACCCCCCCCCTCCACGAAGGCCCACTACCCCCAGGGCACTTAGCAGGGTCTCACATACTTTGTGGATGATTAATAAATATCTTAAGGATAAATGAAGCTAGGAACAGATGAATCAGTACAGAAAAAAAGACAGTGAAGTGAAAAAAAAATAGGTAAGAAATGGTAGTAATCAAACAACCTAAGTGGTTTCAGTACCAATATGGGAAGATTTGGCCCAGGGTTAGGGTTTAGACAAAAGACAGGATCCCATAGCTTCCTCTGATCCCCTTGATTAGGGTACGCTTCAGTGGTAGGCAAGATTATAAAAGAGTTTAAGGGGCGAGAGGACTTCCTCTGGAGCTGTAGAGGACCAAAGACCCCTTACAAGGAGGACCAACCAAGCCTATGGGTTAACTGGGCAATGAGAAGAGATGAGAGGTACATGAAAGAAGACATTTAGAGCCAAGAGTTTGGGCATTATTATGGAAATACCAAGAGTGGGAAAATGTTTATTTTAGTACCTAAATTAAGAATAGATGTGATTGGTGGAGGCAATGACATGGAGACAGGAAAGTGGCCCAAAGTTCATACACTCAGCTCCTGTACCTCTGTGGTCAATGTTTTCTAACTCATCCAACTGTGGACTGAAAAGAGCCATATTTTCTGAATATACATATTTCAGTACAGATAGTAAAAGTGAATCTATACTGATCATGTACAGATATTTTTCCTCTAGTCTCCAAGCAACAATTTATATAACATTTTCTTTGTTGGCATCATGAGTAATCTAGATAGAGATGATTTAAACTACATGAAAGGTTATATATAGGTTATATACAGTATTTACTATGTATATACATAGTATTTACTATGCCATTTTATATAAGAGACCTGAGCATCCATGGGTTTTTGTATCTGCTGAGAGTCCTGGAGCCAATCTCTCATGGCCACTGATAGACAACTTCAATTTCCTTGCCCCAAAAATATACCTGGCTTGAAGGAAGATGGCACTGTGAATATAGAGAGGAAAGGAAGACACAGTTGTGAACGTACTGGAATAACAGAACAAAAGGGAAAATATAACAAGCTCTCTTCTCTCTCTAGAGCACTTTTTATCTAGACCCCTACATACCTTGGGACTTTTACCAGATTCAATTAGTTTTTCAAACAACAACAGCCAATGTTATCAATACCAGAACTATTTAATAAGGTGAAAAACAAGCTAGCTAAGAAAATAAAGCTTTGCTATGTAAATAGTTATTCAGTTTGGATAGGAAGTAATAATCTTAAGTAACCTTAAACTTAACCTGAATATTTAAAAGATTTTCAACAAGGAGAGCAGAAAACAATATATATTCCTATCAAGCACATAGAAAGTTCTGCAATTAGGGGCACAGAGATACTAAAAGAGGAAAATAAATTTTGAAGATAATGATGAAGCACTGTGAAGCCAAACATCTGGGTATCTTTTTGGGTTGTTTTTTTTTTTTTTTGTAGTCTATAGATTTTCAAATAAATTTTCACTTTTTATCCAGATGTGTAATATATTGTCAAGATCATCAGAATGATCAATTTTGTAACTTTCAAGATCTGTGTCGGGTGTTTTATAAGCTAAGCTTCATCAAGTTACATTTTCAGCTACGCTCATTAGCTACTAGCATTCACAGTGTCAGCTAAAATCCAGAACAAAACCAAATACATCACTTTATCTAGTTACTTTAAAAAGTCAGTTGACCTGACCTCTTTAAATTTTTATTAAAGAAATAAACAGGTTAACTATAAAATCATATTTGAACTAGCAAGACAGTAAAGTACTCAACTAGAAATTGCATACTTAAAATATTGTGTTCTAATTAATGAAAGCATATCAGAAATGCTCAAACTCACTAATATTGTATTCCATGTGTATATCAAGCTTATAAATAAGAATTTTTACCCATCAAGTTGATTTAAGAAGACAGAGGATAAAAGGTTGGCCATCAAATAATTAGGCAGAAGTTCAAATTGGTAGCTTTTTGGAAGGTCATTTATCACTAGCTATTAAATTGAAAACATGTGTATCCTTTTTTACATATTATTCACCTTTACCTAATTTAGGTTTGATTTGCATCGCCACATGGGGCTGGCAGCCACCATATTAGGTAGCACAATTTTGTTTTTCAGATTTTTAAAAATTTGTTCGAATTGTTATACATGGCAGTAGAATGCATTTTGATACATCATACATAAATAGAGTATAACTTCTCATTCTTCTGGTTGTACATGATATAGAGTCACATCAGTCATGTAATTACATATGTACATAGGGTAACAATGTCCAATTTATTCTACTATCCTTCCTACCTCTTCACTCCTCTCTCTTCACTCTCCTCTACATAATCTAAAGTACCTCTATTTTTCCCTAGCCTGCCCTCCCCCTTATCAGCAATTCTACTTATAGAAATTTTACTAAGGAAATGCTCTGGAAACACAAAGATCATTTCAACATTTTTTCTAAAAGTAAAAAAGTCAGAAACAACACAGATATTCAAGTAGCAATTGATCAAGTAAACTGTTTAGTTTGTAAACAATGAAACAATATGAAACATTTTAATGAAATTACATAAACTAACCAAAACTGTATATGAGATATCATCAGTGAAAAAGTTAGTGCCAGAGAAATATTTATGTTATATGTATCAATAATAATTTGTTATAATTATTAGAACATATAAGAAAATATCTGAAGGAATTTATAAAATTTGACAGCAGCTGTCATGAAGAAATGGCAACAAACTACAATAACATATTAATTTCTGTGCTTCCTAGAGTTTTATGATAACAGGCATGTTGTTTGTGAGATTAGGAGGGGAAATTAAAAAATAAATAGCAAACACTAACTCTTTTGAAGTTCCTTCCCAAGCAAGGTCAGCAATTCTACCATTAGGGAACATACAAAATTTGTTCCTCCTGAACAACATACCAGATAACATTACAACACATGCTCATAAACTAACCAGAAACTTTCTCAGACTCCTCAGTTTATTAGTTAATTTCCACATCTATCATTAGTCAATTCTATCATACTTCCTATTTTTTCAAATGTTTCAAAATGTATCTGTAACCATATGCAAAGAAGATGGAAATAATTTTAGAATTTGTAATTACGAAGAAGACTTTTTAAGTACAATAAAAAAAGGCAAACCCATCAAAGAAGTAAGTGATAAGCTTGACTTCATTAAAATTAAAAACTTTTGTTCTGTGAAGGATAATCTCAAAAGAACAAGAAGACAAGCCAAAAACTGAAGAGAAAATATTTGCAAAAGATACATCTGATAAAGTACCATTATCCAAAATATACAAAGAACTCTTAAAACTCAACAGTCATAAAAAAGGAGTAAAAGATCTAATAAGATACCTCACCAAAGAAAACATGCACATAGCAAATAAACATATAAAAAGATATTCAGGCTTCCTACATCATTAGAAATTGCAAATCAAAACAATGAGTTACCACTACACACATGCTAGAATGGTCAACTACAAAGCACTGGCAAGATCAAATGCTGAAGAGAATGTGGAGCAACAGGAACTCTCATTCATTGCTGGTGGGAATGTAAAATGGTACAGCCACTTTTGGAAGATATTTTGGCAGTTTCTTATAAAACTAAAGAAACTCTTACTATGCAATCCAGCAATCACACTCCATGGTATTTACCCACATGAACTGGAAACCTAAGTCCACACAAAAACCAGACCACAGATGTTTATAGCAGCTTTTTTTTTTTAAATCATGCTGAAACCAGAAACAACAAGTTTGTACTTCAGTAGGCAAATGGACAAATAAACTGGTTCATTAAGACAATGAAATATTATTCATCGCCAAAAAGAAATGAGAGGGCTGGGGTTGTGGCTCAGAGGCCTACCATGCATGAGGCTCTGGGTTTGATCCTTAGTACCACATAAAAATAAAAGATATTGTGTCCATCTATAACTAAAAAATGAAGAAAAAAGAAATGAGCAAGTAATTTCTGAAAAAATGTGGAGGAAACTTAAATGTATTACCAAGTAAGTGAAAGAAGTCAATCTGTACAAGCCAAATACTGTAAGATTTCAATTATATGATATTCTAGAAAAGGAAACCCTATGTAGACAGTAAGGAGGTTAGTGGCTACCATGGATAGAGGGAAGAAAAGATGAATAGATAGAGCAGAATTTTAGGGCAGTGAAACTACTCTGTACAAAATTATAAAGGTGAATACGTATCATATTCCTATAAAACATATCATATAAAATACTTTTGTCCTGATCTGTAGAATGTAAAACATCAAGTATCAGCCTTAATGTAAACTATAAACTTTGGATGATAATGATGTGCCAATACAGGTTTGCCAATTATAACAAATACACTGCTGCAAGACGCCAGTAGTGGGAGAGGCTGTGCATATGGTAGGATAGAGTATATATACATACATATATATATATGTGTGTGTGTGTGTGTGTGTGTGTGTGTGTGTGTGTGTATGAAAACTCTGCACTTTCCACTCAATTATGCTATAAACCTCAAACTGCCCCTAAAAATGAAGTTCATTAGTTTAAAAAGAGAATGAAATCAGTCTACATTCTAGAAATTGCTCACTGTGTCATGATCAAAATGAACCCTCAATCATAATGATTTTTATAATTGGAATTTGTCTCAATTTATAATATACTTATACATTCAAATTATTTTAAGATACTAAATATATTAACTTCTAGATGTATACCACGAATCAGAATGTGCAGTCATCCTTTCTCATAAGACCTTATCTTTGCAAGGATCTAGGAACCAAGGAGATCCAGGAACTCTGTAATAATGTGTAAGATTAAACAAGATGTTGTCACCTATTTCAAAGCTGGAATAGAACTATTTTTAACAAAGATACCTGTCAGATTTATTCTTCACACCACAAATTTGCTCTTAAAAGCCCAGCTGTTGTCATTATTGTTGGTATTAAGGCTGAAAAGGCACAATTTTGGAATTAACATGTAAGCCAGAGGCATGCTCTGGTTTGTACCACAGCTGGTTGTGGGCATAGGTAAGTGTGGCTTTCAGCCTGTTTCTGTCACAATCTAACTATGTCTACACACACAAAGACATAGAATGAACTATTACCTTTATCACACAATTAAATCCACCCTTTATTAAAGGTGCAAAGTGGTTTTGGTCCAATTTATTGGGTTAATTGTCTGATCATTCACATCAGTTTATGTTTGTACAAGCAAAGACTTAGCATATGAAGCTCCACTTTTTTTTGTCATAGTTAAGTAAATAGTGCTGTTTTTTCCAGTGGCAATATTTACAAAGTTCAAAATGAAATATTTATTTAACATTATAGACTAAGGCTAAACAATTTGAATTTAATCTATACTATACAACATGCTCTATAAGCAATAACAAGTGCCAAAACTTGAGGATACATTCATTAGATAAAATTTAAATCTTATTACAATTTTTCATCTATTCTAATTTTGTCATCTAGTTTGAAAAATGACTGTGACTATTTAATTTTACTGATAAAATTCATCAATTCCATTTTTAGAGAAAAGAAATATGTTCTAAGTCTTAGATTAAGGAAAATTTTGTGAATTTACTTTCTAAATTAAAAGTAATGTGTACATAATTGTAAGACTTACTTGAAAGTATAGATCTACTTTAAGCATCTACCATAGTGTGTAGGATTAAAAAAATTGCATTCAGTTTCTATTGAATGCATTCATTGAATACCGACAATGTGCCAGGTGCCAAGTCAAGCAATGGGAAAAATAAATATCACTATCTTCATGGAGTTCACAATTTGAATGTTTATTTCCCAAACCTGACATCCTGGGAAAATGATGATCAACACAAAATTTTTTTATTTATTCATTTTTCTTCACCAATAGTCCCTCTTACCTAAAAGACTTTCCTCTTACCTACATCAATTATTCACTGGAATATGATTTGCTAAATTTTTCCAGTAGATGATTTTGGTAAAAATTTAAGAACTGCTGAATTCTGCATCTCTTCAAACAAATGGAAACATCTTCATGGACAAACTATTAATAAAGTGGCTGCAAGTTCCTTTGACATTGGCAATGAGGTCCTACTTTGGCCACACATGTTCCAGCTGTACCTTTAATGCAGCTGCTACTTTTTAAAAATGGCTGGTGTTTTAGGAACCTCATGAGTAGCAAATTTTCTCCCAACTTACAAAGTTTTCAAGAAATTTGACTTATGATATAGAAATCTTTATTCTTGTACATTAAGCCAAACAAAAGACCATTAAAGACAATTTTTTTCTCATGTCAATTCACTCTTTATGGCTCTTATACATCATAAAACGTATGTTATTTTGCGTGAGTGTGTGTGTGTGTGTGTGTGTGTGTGTGTGTGTGTACTGGGGATAGAACCCAGGACCTTGTGCATGCCAAGCACACACTTTACTATTGAGCTACACCTCCAACCTATATAATTACATCTCTGCCCACTGGAAAAGAAAATGTTTAAGGCCAAAGAATGATAATTATATATTTTTTATAAATGTAAATAATTACATTTTAAGGTCATCTATGTTCAAACTAAAAGCATCTTCTGAGCACTATCTTTTTGTAAGTATAAGAGGAAGATTATATTTATGAGAAATGAATTATACCAAGAAAGATGAAAGAAGGAAGAAATAGTTTTGTATTATTTTATTTAGCAGGCATACATCTGCAAATATTTAATACATTTTACAAATCTACATGATTAGTGGTTCCATTTTACAGGGATTTTTATTTTTATTTTTTTACATTGAAGCAGAAAGTCCTGAATAAGCCCTAGGTCATACAGGAAATGCTGGAGCTGGGATTTGTGGCCAAAACCTAGTGATCAACCAATTCTATCAATTATTCATATATTTCTATTAAAATGTGAGCTTCTTATGCCTGAAGTACACATATTATTGCTTTATGTCTTAACTTACTTTTATTTACAAACCATGGGAAACCTGCAATTACTAACAAAGTGACAAAATTCAGTACAACTTTTCCATAAAAGCTTAAGAGACTCTATTAAAGCAATGCAAATGGTGAGGTCAAAGATAGTGCCCTTGTACATCTAGCCCTAGCACAAATTCATAAATTTTGATAACCTTTCATTTGCAAGAATCTCAGAAAATAATTTTAACTTTCTGTCAGATATTTTCTCCAAGCAAATCTTGGCCTCGCCACTCCCCTCTGTAGCTCTGAGCTTATCTCCCATTCCAAACTCTGCTGACCTTCCTTCCAGCTGTTGCTACAGCATAAATAGGGCCCTTTATTTTATTTTAAATGAATTATCTTATATTCTCAATATTCTGTATCTCAGTCCATTCCTCATTTGAGTGTATGGATCCTGGCTATACCACACCATTTCTTTTCTTTACAACCATCTGCTAATCTAAGGACCAAAGCCATTGCAGACTTCATGCACCACCCCACCCCAAACACATACATGATAAATACCCATTAATTCATTAGGGGCTTTGCAGTGGTTCAAGTTTTTGTTTCCATCTCAACTTCTACACTGGGGATCCACAGCATCAATATTCATACAGAGGAATTCTATTTTCAGGAAGGACTTATGGGGTCAAAGGATACCTTCACTCCTGTTATAGTAAAAGAAAAAAGTAAACCAAAATCATATTCTTAATGATCAGCAATTCCAAAGGAGGCAAATAAACTAAATTTCAAAAGAAGCAAGACCTTCACAGATAAGCAAAGTTCAGCAGCTGCTTCCACATTTGATGACAACTGCATACCAACTGGGTGTGAGAAGACAGAAATTAGGGACTACCATAAGTAGAAAGACTGCTGAGGTATGGAGAAGCAAGCCAAACCTAACAGTTGAGCTGGCATGACAGACTGACTTCTGAAAGAGTCCTCTAAAATAAATCAATGTTTTCCAGAAAATAAGAACAAATAGATGATAATGATGATGATGAAGATTATGGTCATTAATTAGGAGATAGATACACATATAATTTGTTATTAGGAATTGGCTTATATAACTATGAAGAAGTCCCAAAATGACCAGTTGAACACCTAGGTCAGCCAACAGTACATTTCCAGTCTGAGACCAAACAATTGAGAACCAAGAGCCAATTATATAAGGTCCAGTTTGAGTCCAAATCCAAAGGCAGAAGAAGACCAATGTCCTAGCCTAGAAAGTCCGGCAGAGAAAAGTTCTTTCTTAGCCTATCTGTTCTATTCTACCCTTCAGTGTATTAGATGAGTACCAGCCACATTGGGCAGGACAATATACTTTACTCAGTCTATCAATTCAGATGTTAATCTTATCTAGAAACACTGTCACAGACACAACTAGAAATTACATTTAACCAAATACATGGGCACCCCATGGCCCAGTCAAGTTGACAAATAAAATTAACTGTCACAAGTGCCAAAAAAAAAAAAAAACAGGTATGTGTTGCTTGATGGCAGACATATGTTCTCAAAAATGCATCTTTAGATGATTTCACTATATGGATATATGTACATCTATAATTTACTTATACAAATCTATATGGTATAGGACAATCACTCAGTGTGGCCTCTTGATGCCACCAAAAGACATGGTAAACACAAGATGTATGAGGTTGCTGCCAGTATAACACAGCATACAGTTTCATAGTAAATGTTTTAATAAGTATAAAGAGTATACTCTAAAATAATAATTTAAACTATAGTAACCATTAAACCAGTAACAGTCATTTGTTGTCATTATCAAATGTTATGTGCTGTACATAATGATATGTGCTATACTTTTATGGTACAACAAGTGCATTAACCCACTAACATCACTACAAACACACAAGTAATGCATTGTGCTGGGATCTTAAGCTGGTTATAACAAGCTAAGTGTGGTGGTGCACACCTTTGATACCAGCAATTCAGGAGGCTGAGGTAAGAGATTCATAAGTTTGAAGCCAGTTTTATCAAGTTAGTGAGGCCCTAAGCAACTTAGCGAGACCCTGTCTCAAAATTCAAAATAAAAAGGGGGGCTGGGGATGTGGCTCAGTGGCTAAGCACTAATGAGTTCAATCCCCTGTACCATAAAAACAAATAAAAAAAAAAAGATGGCTATGACATCATGAGGTAATTGGACTTCTTTGGCTTCATCATAATCTTATGAGATCATTCTTTGTATTTGAGGTTTATCATTGACTAAAAATATTGCTGTATGGCTCATAACTGTAAGTCCATTAGCCTAACAATTCTACCCTGCAGAAATGTTACTGAGTAAGAGGCCATGGGATAAAACTGGATAGTACTGAGATTTCATAGTTTTGCTCAGTGATTAGGTTCTAGGTCCTTGATGCCACTGATTTACAGGCAAAAGTGGAAACTAACTAAAGATGAAATCCTATTTCTTGTCGGTCAAGTCTTTTAAATATCAAATGGATAAGGTTCTGTATAGCAGCAAGAACGTTTTGAGTTAAGCTAAAGGGTAAAGAGAGATCTCTATAATCTTACATGAAACCACAGGTTAACAAAACTAATTTAAGCTGCAACCAGTCTCCTGCTCAGTTTGACCCAAGGTGGGATCTGAATGGTTATTTCCTCACCCCAGTTGCCTTCCATAGGAAATGGAATACTGTGTCTAGGAAAAGCAAAGCAAAACAAAAACTATTGTCTAGCTCAGTCTCCACTGTTCTTTTATTATAAAAGAAAAGTCATGCATACATTTTAACATTCAAGTTGTGGGGAAAAGAAGGAAAGTGATCAATAAGCAAAAGAAGAAAAAAAGCAAATAATAGAGGTATATCCACAAACGATCCTGATGTTGGAATTAGTAGACAAAGACTTTAGAAAATAGGTACTAGAAGTAGATTAGAGAATTTAGGAAAAAAATATGGATCAAATAAGTGAATGGATAGAGATTTTCATCATATAATTGTAAACTCTAAAAAAGCAAATAAAAATCCTGTACTGAAAATTATAACACAGGAGATGAAGAATTTAGTGGTCAGACTGACAAGGTCAAAGAAATGATCCATGAACTCAAATTCAAATCAACTGAAAATACCCAAATTGAAATACAGATAAAAAGAGTGAAAAAAAAAAAGCTGAACAGAACTTCGATAACTTTGGGATAATACTGTAATAAATGTAATTAGAGTCACAAAAGAAGAGGATAGAGAGAATGAATAGAAGAAATATGGGGCAGAATTCTTTCAAAACTCATGGATAACCCTCCTCAAGAAGAGTAGGAAATCCCAAACAAGATTTAAACAACAACAAAAAAAAGATAAGCACCTATGCACCTCCTAGTGAAATTGCTGAATCTCAAAGAAAAAAATATTATTAGACAATGGAATGACATCATAAGTATTCTTAAAGAAAAATATTGCCAAATTTAATTCTATATCCAGTGGTATGTGAAATATTTTTTTATATCCATGTGGAAAACCCAGGCACCACCCATGAAAGTTCCTAAATCTGTCAACAATCTCCTCCTCTGATGACACTGAAGTCATAACCAAATCATTTCTAAGTAAATCACTCTTTACAACTACAGATGCCTTTTCTTTGAATACACTCATCTCCTTATTTTTACTGCATTTTATCTCTCTCTCTCTCTCTCTCTCTCTCTCTCTCTCTCTCTCTCTCTCTCTCTCTCCTCTCTCTCTCTCCCAGTTCCTTCACAGTCAATTTTAAATATTCTCCAGATATTTTCATCTTAAAAAATATTTTGTAAAGCATAGTTGGTCCTATATCTCCTTCTAGGTGTGACAATTTCTTACCATTTTTTTATGGCCAAGTACTTCAAAGAGATGCTACATGTACTGCATTTATCTCCTGCAACTTGACATCTTCCCCACCAAACACCATTTAAACTACTCTGGCAAAGATCACCAATGGCATATTGTCAAATCAAATTGACATTTTCCAGTATCATCCTAACCTTTTAACAGCATTTAACCCCATTAACCACTCTTTTCAGGGAATTTTCTCCTCCTTTGGCTGTCTTTTCTGGCTCTCCTCTGGCATTTCTGATTACTCTTTTTCAGTTTCCTGTACAATGCATTACTTTTCTTTATTATATCACTTTTTTCCTGCCTTAACTGTTGTGGGGCTACTTGCCTGTATGTATGCTACCTGTACCGGAATTCTAATATTTCTACACTATTGGTAATAGAAGATTATACATCATTTCTCTATATGTGAGTGTTTTAAAATACTAGTGGCTTTTAAATGCCTGTTTGGAATGCCTGTTTCCAATATACTGAATCCCAGTGATTCAGAAAATCACATAGGATAATGAATTAAACCACTTTGAAAATGATGAGTCCTTAAATTTTGAGGAGGAAGAAAACCTTCATTATGTATTTTTACATTTTTATTCTTTCAAATAGCTATGATAGTCACAAAAATTTTAATTTCTATTTAAATTAAATAATATTTTTGTCCTATACGCTAGATATTATTATTCAATGAACTGTTTTAGGATATACATGAAAATGACAATGAAACTCTTTCAAATTTGGGTTGTTGTTGTTTTACTTGGACCAACATATTAAAATATTGGCTTCTATATTCTGTAGCAATAATTTCATTCCAATTTATTGTGTTTTGCTCCTGGCTTTATGAGAATGTTAAATCTGAATGTGTGTGTTTGTGTGTGTGTGTGTGTAGGTGTTCAGTTATCAATTACCACAATAATGATGCATAGTAAACAACCATAGAACATCAGTGGCCTACAACAATAAGCATGTGTCTTCTGTTCACAAGTCTATCAGTTGTTGGGATGACTCTATTGGGTTTGACTGATCTCAGCTGGGTCATTTGAGTCTGGATTCTGAGAGTTGATCCACTGGTGACTGATTTGTCTAGGTGGTCTTAGCAGGGAAAGTTCAGTTCTCCTGCTTATGGTTTCCCATCTTGCAAAAGGCTGGCCCTGGCTAGTTCTCTCAGCAGTAGTGACAGGGCACTGGGAGACCTAGAAGAAATGAACAAAGTATTTCGAGTCATCAGTTTAGGAGTGGGTCATGAGGTCACTTCTGCCATATTCATAGTGTCAAAGGTGTGGATTCAAGGAAGAGCAAAGAGTTGGGATCATTTAGACAATTGGTTTATCACAGTATCCAAACTGATTTTATACTCTGACTTGCTCTACAGTTACAGATAATCACTGAATAAGTTACCAGTACATTTGTTTAGTTATATTGTTTTCTACACAAACACAAATAAAACACATACCAATAAAAGTAGATAGATATAAATATGTCCAGGCATGTGTGTTTGTCTGCCTTTAATTGCTGTGACCAAAATATCTGACCAGAACAACTTAGAGAAAAAAAGTGTATTTGGGACTCAGTTTCAGAAGACAAAGTTCATGGTTGGCTGACTCCATTGCTCTGGGCCTGAAGTAAGGCCCATCATGGTAGAAAGATGTGGTAGAGGAAACTACTCAGCTCATGGAAGCCAGGAAATAGAAGTATTAAAAGAAAGGAGTCAGGGACAAGATATAGTCCAAGGGCACAAACCCACAGCCTACCTCCTTCAGCCATGCCCTATCTGCCTGCTGTTACCACACATTAATTCATTCAATTTCTTTTATATATTTTATAGTACTGGGGATTGAACCCAGGGTTGCACATGCTAGGTAAGTACTCTACTACTGAGCCACATCCCCAGGCCTCTGTTCAAATTATTAATCCAGCAAATGGAATAATTCATTAATGGATTAATTCATTAATTAATTCATTTGCTGGACTAATCCACTGATGAGTTTACTGCTCTCATAACCTAATCATTTCACCTTTAAACTTTTCTAGATTGCCTTACAACATGAGCTTTTCTAGCAATACTTCATATGCAGATCATAACAGTATGTATATGTGTGTTGCATATACAGCTCACAGACACATACACACCTGTATGTATTAACTACATAAATTTCTACTTTTTCACAGAATACTAAAAACTTATAAATTACTATTGGATTCTGACATATCATATTACTTTAATATTTTCCCTGTATACTCACTTTAAGTTCACTTACAAGGAACATATGATAAAATATATTTTTCTGAAGAGAAGTCAAAGTGTATTCAGAAATGTACACACAGTGTTTTCAAAAAAAGACCAGTATGAATCTCCTGAAACTGTATAGGAATATGTAGAAATAAATATATTACTTCTTTCTCTTTTTGACTTATAGTAATTTGCCTTTATCCAGTGTTTATTTGATACCATGGTGTCTAGAAGTGTGTTGCTGTCTTGTTGTCATAGAACTAGACATTGAGAAAACTCAAGAAAAAGGCATTAGAACATGATGTTAGAATCACTTAGGCCTAGCAATTTTCTGTGCTAAAGCTACAGAAAGAACTGAATGAGATCTTTAAGAAAAACATCTCTGAAATTCTGAAATGCATGCAAAAGTCACAGGCATAAGCTCACTTCCCTCACTTCTTGTCCTTATGCCCCAACACATGTTGTGTGAATGGAGGAGGAGGGTGCTAACCTAGAAACAGGCAATCAAACATGAACAAGGACATAATTGATATAAAAACTGGTAAAAGATTTTATATATGAGGTTGGAGCTTCTCCTCACCTACATTCAGGGACCAATACCCACTAAGGCATTGTTACACCAAGGAGTTTTCCAAGCCTGAAAAACCAGACTGATTCATTGCTCCTGACCAACTGGAAGGCCCTGATAACTTTCCTCCTTCACAATTTCTCTTCTGCATGCTCTCCAAATAAAATATTGACTAGAGGTATCAGAGTCTCTCACTTTGGGCTCCTGACTATGTTCTCAGACACAATAAGTCACATTGCTATCTAGTCCCCTTCTTGCCTAGCCATCTTCAGTGGACCCATTTTGTGGGATAAAATCCATGTCACATCAGCATCTACCTCCTGCTATGACATTGAGCCTGGCACCAAGGACTTCCTGCTTCTGAGCTTTACTTTCAGTCTCTTGATTGCACCTCCCTACTCACCGTCCCTACCAACAGTTACTGATCTTTTTAAATTTTTTTTATTTTTTAATTAGTTATACATGACAGTAGAATGCATTTATGCACTTTGATATATCATACATAGATGGGATATAATTTTATTTTTCTGAGTGTACATGTTGCAGAATCATATTGGTCATGCAGTCACATATATACATAAAGTAATAATGTCTGTTTCATTCTACTCTCCTTCCTATGCCCACATCCCCTCCCCTCCCCTCCCATCACTTCCCTCTACCTAATCTAAGGTAATGCTATTCTTCTCTAGTGCCCCCCGCCTTATTGTGAATTAAGATCCACATATTAGCAAAAATAGGTTTTGTGGGATTGGCTTATTTCCCTTAGCATGATATTCTCCAACTCCAACCATTTACTGGCAAATGCCATAATTTCACTCCTCTTTTAAGGTGAGTAATATTCCATTGAGTATATATATACCACATTTTCTTTATCTGTTCATCTATTGAGGGACACCTAGGTTGGTTCTGTAGTCTAGCTATTGTGAATTGAGCTTCTATAAATATTGATGTGGCTGCATCAATATAGAATGCTGATTTTAAGTCCTTTGGTTATAAACCAAGGAGTAGGATAGCTGGGTCAAATGGTGGTTCCATTCGCAATTTGCTGAGGAATCTCCATACTGCTTTCCATAGTGATTGCTCCAATTTGCAGCCCCACCAGCAATGTATGAGTGTACCTTTTTCACCACATCCTTGCCAACATTTATTGTTGCCTGTATTCTTGATGATTGCCATTCTGACAGGGGTGAGATGAAATCTTAGAGTAGTTTTGGTTTGCATTTCTCTAATTGTTAGAGATGTTGAACACTTTTTCATGTATTTGTTGATCAATTACGTTTCTTCTTCTGTGAAGTGTCTGTTTAGTTCCTTAGCCCATTTACTGATTGAGTTTTTTGGTTTTGGAGGGGGGGTTAAGTTTTTTGAGTTCTTTATATATCCTAGAGATAAATGTTTTATCAGAGGTGCACGTGGTAAAGATTTTCTCCCAATCTGTAGGCTCTTGCTTCACATTATTAATTGTTTCCTTTGCTGAGAAGAAACAGCTACTGATCTTTTAAGAAAATATCTGGGATTTCTCCGCACGGAGGGAAGCAGTACCTGGTCGGCGGACCGCCCTGTGGATGGAGTCTGGGATGCGCCCGAGTTAATTAGCCTCGAGGTACCAGAGCGGGATTACAGCGAAGGGGATTCTGCAGGCTCCTGCCAGTGGCACACTGGCCGCGCTGAGTGCTGAGTTCCAGCTTTGAAATAGAGGAGAGAACCGGTCCAGTTCGATTCCCGACACCGGTCGGAACACGGAGGAGGACAGCAGCCGCCATCATGGAGAGCTGATGCAATCATCCCTGTTTTCTACTGATCTCAGCCCATTCAACTACAGAACAGGTGATTCCAGGCTGGTATTTGCCTGCGTTGCGCAGACAGATCGCTCAGGATCGGGACTGGAAACTCTGAGGAGAATACTCTTCAGGCCTCACCCCTGGCAAGGCAGGTGCCGGGCGTTGAGCAGCCAGATTCTAGTTCCCCGGGTTGCTTTGGCCCAGGGCGGGAGATCCTTCGGAGACTCCGGGCGGAGGCCAGGTACAAGTGGATTGTGCGCTGAGGGGCGGCGTGGCTTTAACTCCCGGAACAGTTTTGGCCCGGGGCTAGGGAACCCGCGGCGACTGTGTCTTTGACCCTGCCCCTGTCTGAGCGTACACTGAGCTGGGAGAGGTTGGAGCTGCCAGGCTCGGGCTCCCGGGGCTGCCTGGGCCTGAGGCTGGGGTACCTCTGTGGAGCCTGCTCCGAGCAGAGTGTGGCAGGGATCGGAGAGGCTGGGTTCTGGCTCTCGTGGCTGCTTGAGCCCAGGGCCGTGGAGCCTGCGGGGACCGCGAGCTGAGGCCAGCCACAAGTGAAACTTGCGACGAGGGGCAGCGGGACTCTGTCTCCTGGAACAGTTTTGGCCCAGAGCTGGGGAGTCCGCGGGAAGTGCGTCTTAGACTCTGCTCCCAGCGGAGCGTGCACCGAGCAGGGAGAGTCTGGTGCGGCCAGGCTTGGGCACCGAGCAGGGAGAGTCTGGTGTGGCCAGGCTTGGGCTCCCGGGCAGCTTTGGCCTGGGATTGGGGAACCCGCGGCGGTTGCCCTGAGGAGCCTGCTCCTAGCAGAACGTCGCGGGGATCGGAGAGACCGGCTCCTGGCTCCCAAAGCGGCTCTGGCTCAGGGTTGGGGATCCTACAGGGACTGCTTCTTGGTCCGGGTCCTGCTGGGTGCTGCAGGGGCCTGGGGGGCAGAGTGGAGCTGCCTCCTGTGCCCAGAGCAGGCTAAGGGTCCCGCCGATGTGGTATCGCGACACCCCAACTGCAGCTGGGGCCGAGGAGAGTAGCCGCCCACGCCTGGAACAGGACCAGCGACCCGACGGCAGGGTAGCCAAGTCAACCCACTTGGAGTGGAGGCCGTGAAGAGCTGCCGTCTGACCCTGCAAGGTAGGCAGTCCTGCGTCCCACTGGCAGGACAGGCTCGGCAGCCTGCCAGTGTGGTGGACGAGTAGCATC
Source organism: Spermophilus citellus (assembly GCF_964194105.1). Taxonomy (NCBI): domain Eukaryota; kingdom Metazoa; phylum Chordata; class Mammalia; order Rodentia; family Sciuridae; genus Spermophilus; species Spermophilus citellus. The sequence continues at coordinate 70,812,142 of NC_138187.1, read as the reverse complement.
GAGGCAGTCACGTCACACTGGTTGGAGTGGGGGTTGAACAGAGCCGCCGCCAGTGTCCGGAAGGAGCCCAGAGACCCGTTGGAGAGGCAGTTAGGTACCCCCACTGGGAGTGGGGGTTGAGCAGAACTGCCGCCCAGGCCCGCAGGGTGGGCAGATCTGAGACCCACCGGCGGAACAGGCTTGGAGGCCGACCAGCGTGGTAGACACGTCACATCAATTGGAGTAGGGGTGGAGAAGACCTGCTGCCCACATCCGGATCAGGACCAACAATCCGAGGACGTGGTAGGAACGTCACCGCAATTGGAGTGGGGGCAGAGTAGAGCAGCCACCCATGCCCGCAGGGCGGGCAGACCTACGACCAACCAGCGTAGTGGATAGATCACCCTGATTAGAGGAGGATCACAGCCACTACCCGCCCTACAAGAGAGATATCCCAAATATACAAGAGCAACATAAATAAATGGGGAAAAATTTCAAAAACACAACAGTTTCACCAAGCAGAAAGAAACGCAAGCAACATGAAAAGACAAGGAAAGAAAGGACCACAAGCAATGCAGGTCAACTCAACTCTAGAAGAGGTAATAGCTGCAACAGATGGAATGTCAGATAAAGAGTTCAGGATATAAATGCTTCAGATGATCTGGACTCTCAAGGAAGACATGAGACAGCAAAATCAGACAATGAAAGATCACATTGACAAGGAACTACAGAAACAAATCCAGGAAGTAAAAGATCAATTTCACAGGGAGTTAGAAGTAATAAAAAACAAACAAATAGAAATCCTAGAAATGCAGGAAGCAATAAACCAACTTAAAACCTCAATTGACAATACTACCAGCAGAATAGATCACTTAGAAGATAGAACATCAGACAATGAAGACAAAGTATTTCAACTTGAGAAGAACATAGACAGTTCAGCAAGACTGCTAAGAAACCATGAGCAGAACATTCAAGAAATATGGGATAACATTAAAAGACCAAACTTAAGAGTCATTGGGATACAGGAGGGCACAGAGCTCCAAACCAGAGGAATGAACAATCTATTCAATGAAATAATACGAGAAAACTTCCCAGACTTGAAGAATGAAACAGAATCCCATATCCTAGAAGCCTACAGGACGCCAAAAGTGCAAAAATCATAAGAGATCCACACCTAGACACATTATAATGAAGATGCCCAACATACAGAATAAGGAGAGAATTTTAAAAGCTACAAGAGAAAGAAAGCAGATTACATTTAGGGGCAAACCAATCAGGATAACAGCTGATCTCTCAACACAGACTCTGAAAGCTAGAAGATCCTGGAATAACATTTTTCAAACACTGAAAGAAAATGGGCTCCAACCAAGAATCGTGTATCCGGCGAAATTAAGCTTCAGGATGGAAGATGAAATTAAAACCTTTCACGATAAACAAAAGTTAAAAGAATTCGCAGCTAGAAAACCATCTCTTCAAAAAATCCTTGGCAAAACATTACAGGAAGAGGAAACTGAAAATAACATTGAAAACCATCAGTGGGAGGTAGGACAGTAAAGGGGGGAAAGTAATCAAAGAGGAAAACTAATCAGGTTTAGTAACATAAATAAACAAATATGACTGGAGGAACAAACCAAATCTCAATAATAACCCTAAATGTTAATGGCTTAAACTCACCAATTAAGAGACACAGGCTAGTCGAATGGATCACAAAATAAGATCCAACAATATGTTGCCTACAGGAGACGCATTTGATAGGAAAAGATATACATAGACTGAAGGTGAAAGGCTGGGAAAAATCATTCCACTCATATGGACTGCGGAAACAAGCAGGAGTGTCCATACTCATATCAAACAAAATAGATTTCAAGCCAAAGTTAATCAAAAAGGATAAAGAGGGACACTGCATACTGCTCAAGGGAACCATACACCAACAAGACATAACAATCATAAATATATATGCCCCAAACAATGGTGCAGCTACGTTCATCAAGCAAACTCTTCTCAAGTACAAGAGTCTAATAGACCACCATACAATAATCATGGCATACAATAATCATGGGAGACTTCAACACACCTCTCTCACCACTGGACAGATCTTCCAAACAAAAGTTAAATAAGGAAACTATAGAACTCAACAACACAATTAACAACCTAGACTTAATTGACATATATAGAATATACCACCCAACATCAAGTAGTTACACTTTTTTCTCAGCAGCACATGGATCCTTCACAAAAATAGATCATATATTATGTCACAGGACAACTCTTAGACAATATAAAGGAGTAGAAATAATACCATGCATCTTATCTGATCATAATGGAATGAAACTGAAAATCAACGATAAAAGAAGGAAGGAAAAATCATGCATCACATGGAGAATGAACAATAGGTTACTGAATGATCAATGGGTCATAGAAGACATCAAGGAGGAAATTAAAAAATTCTTAGAGATAAATGAAAACACTGACACAACATATCGGAATCTATGGGACACATTGAAAGCAGTTTTAAGAGGAAAATTCATTGCTTGGAGCGCATTCCTTAAAAAAAGAAAAAACCAACAAATAAACGATCTCATATATCATCTCAAAATCCTAGAAAAAGAAGAGCAAAATAACAGCAAAAGAAGTAGAAGGCAAGAAATAATTAAAATCAGAGCTGAAATTAATGAAATCGAAACAAAAGAAACAAGTGAAAAAATTGACAAAACCAAAAGTTGGTTCTTTGAAAAAATAAATAAAATTGACAGACCCTTAGCCATGCTAACGAAGAGAAGAAGAGAGAGAACCCAAATTACTAGCATCCGGGATGAAAAAGGCAATATCACAACAGATGCTACAGAAATACAGAAGATAATCAGAAATTACTTTGAATCCTTATACTCCAATAAAATAGAAGATAGTGAAGGCATCGATAAATTTCTTAAGTCATATGATCTGCCCAGATTAAGTCAGGAAGATATAGACAGCCTAAACAGACCAATAACAATAGAGGAAATAGAAGAAACCATCAAAAGACTACCAACTAAGAAAAGCCCAGGACCGGACGGGTATACAGCAGAGTTTTACAAAACCTTTAAAGAGGAACTAACACCAATACTTTTCAAGCTATTTCAGGAAATAGAAAAAGAGGGAGAACTTCCAAAGACATTCTATGAGGCCAACATCACCCTGATACCTAAACCAGACAGAGACACTTCAAAGAAAGAAAACTACAGACCAATATCTCTAATGAACCTAGATGCAAAAATCCTCAATAAAATCCTGGCGAATCGGATTCAAAATCATATCAAAAAAATTATACACCATGATCAAGTAGGATTCATCCCTGGGATGCAAGGCTGGTTCAATATACGGAAATCAATAAATGTTATTCACCACATCAATAGACTTAAAAATAAGAACCATATGATCATCTCGATAGATGCAGAAAAGGCATTCGACAAAGTACAGCATCCCTTTATGTTCAAAACTCTAGAAAAATTAGGGATAACAGGATCATACCTCAACATTGTTAAAGCAATCTATGATAAGCCACAGGCCAGCATCATTCTGAATGGAGAAAAATTGAAGGCATTCCCTCTAAGATCTGGTACAAGACAGGGATGCCCTCTCTCACCACTTCTGTTCAACATAGTCCTCGAAACACTGGCCAGAGCAATTAGACAGACGAAAGAAATTAAAGGCATAAAAATAGGAAAAGAAGAACTTAAATTATCACTATTTGCAGACGATATGATTCTATACCTAACAGACCCAAAAGGGTCTACAAAGAAACTATTAGAGTTAATAAATGAATTCAGCAAAGTGGCGGGATATAAAATCAACACGCATAAATCAAATGCATTCCTGTATATCAGCGACAAATCCTCTGAAACGGAAATGAGGACAACTACTCCATTCACAATATCCCCCCAAAAAATAAAATACCTGGGAATCAACCTAACAAAAGAGGTGAAAGACCTATACAATGAAAACTACAGAACCCTAAAAAGAGACATAGAAGAAGACCTCAGAAGATGGAAAAATATACCCTGTTCATGGATAGGCAGAACTAACATCATCAAAATGGCGATATTACCAAAAGTTCTCTATAAGTTCAATGCTATCCCAATCAAAATCCCAACAGCATTTCTTGTAGAAATAGATAAAACAATCAGGAAATTCATATGGAATAATAAAAGACCCAGAATAGCAAAAACAATGCTAAGCAGGAAGTGTGAATCAGGCGGTATAGCGATACCAGACTTCAAACTATACTACAGAGCAATAGTAACAAAAACAGCATGGTACTGGTACCAAAACAGGCGAGTGGACCAATGGTACAGAATAGAAGACACAGTAACCAATCCGCAAAACTACAACTATCTTATATTTGATAAAGGGGCTAAAAGCATGCAATGGAGGAAGGATAGCATCTTCAACAAATGGTGCTGGGAAAACTGGAAATCCATTTGTATCAAAATGAAACTGAATCCCTTTCTCTCGCCATGCACAAAAGTTAACTCAAAATGGATCAAGGAGCTCGATATTAAATCAGAGACACGGCATCTGATAGAAGGAAAAGTCGGCTATGATCTACATACTGTGGGGTCAGGCTCCAAATTCCTCAATAGGACACCCTTAGCGCAAGAGTTAACAACCAGAATCAACAAATGGGACTTACTCAAACTAAAAAGTTTTCTCTCAACAAAAGAAACAATAAGAGAGATAAACAAGGAGCCTACATCCTGGGAACAAATCTTTACCCCACACACTTCAGATAGAGCCCTAATATCCAGAGTATACAAAGAACTCAAAAAATTAGATAATAAGATAACAAATAACCCAATCAACAAATGGGCCAAGGACCTGAACAGACACTTCTCAGAGGAGGACATACAATCAATCAACAAGTACATGAAAAAATGCTCAACATCGCTAGCAGTCAGAGAAATGCAAATCAAAACCACCCTAAGATACCATCTCACTCCAGTAAGATTGGGAGCCATTAAGAAGTCCAACAACAACAAGTGCTGGCGAGGATTCGGGGAAATGGGTACACTTGTTCATTGTTGGTGAGACTGCAAAATGGTGCAGCCAATTTGGAAAGCAGTATGGAGATTTCTTGGAAAGCTGGGAATGGAACCACCATTTGACCCAGCTATTCCCCTTCTCGGTCTATTCCCTAAAGACCTAACAAGAGCATGCTACAGGGACACTGCTATATCGATGTTCATAGCAGCACAATTCACGATAGCAAGATTGTGGAACCAACCTAGAAGCCCTTCAATAGATGAATGGATTAAAAAAATGTGGCATTTATACACAATGGAGTATTACTCTGCAATAAGAAATGACAAAATCATAGAATTTGTAGGGAAATGGATGGCATTAGAGCAGATTATGCTAAGTGAAGCTAGCCAATCCTTAAAAAACAAATGCCAAATGACTGCTTTGATATAAGGGGAGTAACCAAGGTCAGGGTAGGGACGAAGAGCTTGAGAAGAAGATTAACATTAAACAGGGATGATAGGCGGGAGGGAAAGTGAGAGGTAAGGGAAATTGCATGGAATTGGAAGGTGAGCCTCAGGGTTATACACAACTACATATAAGAGGAAAGGAGGAGTAGGAGAAAAATTATATAAGTGGAAGAAACGATTTATAGTAGAGGGGATGGAGAGAGAGAAGGGGAGGGGAGGGGAGGGGAGGGGAGGGGAGGGGGGATAGTGGAGAATGGGATAGACAGCAGAATACATCAGTCACCAGAAAGGCAATTTGTAAATCAATGGAAATGTAACTGATGTAACACAGCAATCTGTATACGGGGTAAAAATGGGAGTTCATAACCCACTTGAATCAATCTGTGAAATATGGTATATTAAGAACTATGTAATGTTTTGAACAACCAACAATAAAATAATTAAAAAAAAAAAAAAGAAAGAAAATATCTGACTGCTACCTTCCCTAGGAAACCTCTTCAGAATTTCTTCCTCTCCCATTCTCTACACAGGAAAATCAGCCACTCCTTGTCAATCACCCTCCTCCTCCTGGCACTTGTTCATTACATGGAAGCTTTACATGGCTGTGCCCCAAGAGCAGGAGTCATGGCTCACTGCTACTGTAACCTGAGCGTCTGGGACAGGGCCTTCATCTAAGAATCAACTGGACTGAAGGTGTGGATGAATTCATAGGACTGAAGCTCTGCCTGGACATGCAGCCACATTGAAAACTGAATAAATGAATTAATGTTAACTCTTTAGTCACAAGATTTACAATAGAATCAATTAATTGAATCAACATAGACTTTCCTTAAATAAACAACAAAAGGATGATACCCCAAGAATAAGAGCATCAGTGCATGATTATTTAACAAAACCAAACAAAGATATCAACAACAGATCCCTGCAGTTAACTAGGTCCATGAAGCATTTAAGTGTATTCTCAAAAGCTAGGAAAATAATCCTATTTTCCATAGGCATTATTTAAAAATCTATTCCAGTTCTTTAAAAGGGGAGAAATAAACACATTATGACCAAAAAAATGTTGTAACATAGCTTTAAGAATCTCATTCTTATTGAAAATCTTTCTCAAATTTGTGCGAGACCTCCTGATAGTTTCAAACCTGAAACTGTAGCAGCCCTTGTCAGCCTGGATGTCCCTGAAAGCAGAGCCCTTGATAAAGGCTGTTGTGCAGGTAGTTTAATTGGGAAGTGATCCCAGGGTGCAGAAGGGAAGGATTAGGGAGGATGAAATAAGGCCAAAGGGACAGCCGCTGTGGGGATGTGTAATTGAATTGGCCACTGCTGCAGGCAACTGGTGCTAGATCCTGCCAGGACCTTCTGAGGAGCCTCATTGAGATGCACGTCAGAACTGTCTGCCTGGGGGAGGAAGAAGAAAAACATGTATTCATTGGCTTTTTGCCCCTTTTAGTCAAGGGTGGCCCCTAAAGCTATAACTTCCACATTAACTCTCCCTACACACACACACACACACACACACACACACACACTCACGAGACTTCCTGATTGCTTATGCCTGATTGTTGAGTCAGTTCCATGGCTGAGTATCCCACCCAAAGAAGCTCCAAGACAAATAGATACAGGAACTTGTCACATGCTGAGGTGATTACACTCTCAGAGTATGCCTGCACAAAACTGGTCAGTGCAGAAGCAGCTGGAAAGAGACAGGACTGAGCTGATGGTTCATGAGCTGTACCCAGTGGACTCAGGAACTATGTTCCCACCCCATCACTAGTTTTTAACAGGTGTTTGATGTAAAGGCTTATATACTACATTGTAATGCTTTTTACTTAACAAATTTTTAATAAGAGACCTACTGTTATTTCAGTTTCTTTCCCAAAGATAATCTTCTCTCTCATTAGTTTAATGAAAAATGTAATGGAATGTTTTATTCATTCAATCAATACTTACTCTGCATCAAAGTATGTGCCTCTTAGTGTGCTTTCTGTTACAAAGAGAAAAACTTGAAAAAGGAAAAATTTATTTTGTCTCACAAATTCAAAGGTTCAGTCCATGGTCAGACAACTCCATAACTCTGGGCTTGAGTTAAGGCGGAACATCACTGGTAGAAGGGCATGGTGGAGGAAAGGTGTTCAACTCAAGACGGGGGGGGGGGGGGGGGGGGGGGGGGAGGGAAGCCAGAGATAAAGTATGAACCCCAAAGGCATGAACCCAGTGACCTCCTTCCTCCAGCCACTCCTTACCTGCCTATAGTTACCACCCAGTTAATGCATTCAAATGGATTAATCCACTGATTAGGTTATAGCCCTCATAATCTGATCTTTTCACTTCTGAACAGTTTTGCATCATCTCACACATGGTCTTTTGGGGACAATTCATATACAAACCACAATAAACTGTAAGTGGGTATGTGGCTGCAGTCTGGGGACATGGAAGCTGCCAACATGAAATGAATATGGAGGGAGATTTTGAGGGGCTTTGTATCAGACCATGAGTTGCCTTCTGGTGGAGAGGCAAGTGGACTGAATTGTAAAAGAAGTAGAGTCATGATCAGATTTGTAGTCCTATGAAGTATGATAAGAGGTAAGAGAGAATGGAGAATATCAGTTAGGTGGCAGTTACAATCAATTAAGTCTATACATTTGGCACACATTTGTTGTATCTTGTATGTGGCAGGTATTGTGGGAACTAGGGACATATTAGTAGAAGGGAGGGTTAGGATGGTGATGGATGGTGGTGATGGGTATGACATTTGCAGTGGCTATGATAGTCATGGTGTGATTGTGATTGGTAGTGGTTATAGTGGTAGCAGTGATGGTCATCATGATGGTAGTGATGATCATAGAGTGTTGATGGTGTTGAGGATGACAAAAATGGTGTTCTTGCATGTGATGTTAATGAAAGTGGTAATAATACCTAAATTTATTTGTCTTTGTACCAGGAAATTCCTAAGTATTTGACATATATTTGACTCATTTGATGCTCTCAACTATCCTATTAGGTAGATACTACATTATATTCCATTTCACATGTGGAAACTGACACCCAAATTATAGGGAGGCCTTTATAAGAAAGTAATGTCTAGCTAAAAGTTGAATGACAAGAAGATGCCCAACACACAAAATTCAGGCTCATCAGGGAGGGGTCACTTGGGGACAGGGGGACCTTCCAGGCAGAGATAAGCAGTACAAAGGCCCCACAAAGCACATGAGCCTAGAAAATCCCAAGACTCCAAGGAAGGAGGACCAGTGAAGACCACATCACCAGAGCTGTCCTCAAGCTAAGATGGTGACAACGTCCTCAGTCAAGTGACAAATGGGCCAAGGCAGTGGGAATAGACTTTGACAGGAAAGGAGATCTGAGAGATTTAGGAAGTGGAATCATCCGGGATTGCCTGAGACCTGGATCAGGAAAGCTAAGTGAGAATGAAGAACTTTGGGAGACCAGATGCATGACAAAGCACCGGCCAAGGCACAGTTTATTTATTTAAAGAAAATAAATTTAAAGAAAATAAATAATGTCTAAGGTCACACAGCTAGTAAGTAGTGGGGCAGGCATAATAATAGTCAATATGTCTAATTCCATAACAGAATCTTTCTTCCATAACAGAGATTTAGAAAAACAGTAAGAACTGAAGCCACTTCTACATGTGACATTATCAAGGACTTCTAACTTCCAATTCTGCTACTAATTCATAAATCACTGGGGTCCCAACAGGTTTTTCAGCCACCAATATAAGTAGATGAATTATACTTTTAAACAGATCTAAAACTAACATAATTTTAAAATAAAAACTGTCACAAATTAAAGTTTTATTGAAAATAACTATTATAATGCTATAAGCATTAATCCATAATTAAATATACACATACATCTTTAAAACACATTATCAGAATCAACTTAAGTCAAACTGTGGATAGAAAGCATAGAGACTTTCAGTGTGGCATTATTTTCAATAATTAACAAAAAAGGAATAAACCAAATGCTTAACAATGTGGTCCTGGCTCATGAAGTTGGCTTTTTATTTTCAAAAATAAAATTGCTACTGTGATATGGAAGAATATCTAATAATGTGAGAATACAGTTATAATTTTGTGATTGCATATCCTAGATTATAAAAAGTAGGTATCGTATAAGCTAGTATTTGATCACAGATATGCACATATGCACAGACAGGTAGCTAAGGGGTATCTGAAATCTAACCAAAAGGGAACAGCGTTTATCTCTTAGAATTTGGATTATGGATGATGTTGTGTATATGAGTGTACATGTGTATATAAATTAATACTTATATTTATATTTTATCTAACTTTTATGTTACATATAAATTTTATAGATATTCTACAAAGAACAGTTATTTTATTTTTTAAGAATTAAAATTTAAGCTCTTTTTAAAATTCATCATTGTTTTACCGCAGATTACATAAAAAGAAATTGAGGTATTGAAAGGCTCCATAATGAATACAAAATTACATGACACTGAAAGCAAAAAAGTCAGAATTAAAACCCTTACTGTCTAAATCCCACTTGGGCCATTAGCCACATATTGAAAATGCTACATTCTTCAATTATCTGAAAATCAAAAATTGGTTGATTCTGTCTAAACAGTGTAGAACTCTACCTTTAGTTAAAGCTCTTTCCCCACTTGTATATATTAAAAACAATTTTGATTCAAATGAAACAGAGAAGATGTTTAAAAGCTTTTCTTACTGACAGAGTAATATAAATGTACACAATGTAAAAGAGCCCTTCAGCTGGTTTAATCTAAACAAACAAAAAAATTAAGAATTCAGCCTTCCTTTACTTTTTCCCCAGAAGATAGACTCATAATTAAACTTTTCACCTTTTCAAATTACTAAGTCTGTATCCTGCACAGTGGGTGGCTTTCTTTCCAGACATTCTGACTTGGAACAATGTATAAAGCAAGAGTCCTTGAATGGAATTTATAGCTAAATTTAACCAGGCATATTTTAATAAGATTAGCATATCTTTGTCTTTCAACACTAAGTACCTTACAATTAACTGAATTTAGACAGCACATTGTTTCATCAGAAGTGAGATTTGAAGGCTTCATTTCCATATTTATTGATGTTGTATGTGGAAGGAAGTCTGAGTCAAAATTGTTTGTGCCTGCCCTAGAAAGATCTCAAGAACAAGAGTGCATTAACCTTCCCAGGGAGTTTACAGAGACCCAGAATCTCACCTTCTCCATACTGACTTCTAGACAACATCACCATGACTTCTGTTGGGTCCCAGGGGAGGAATGCGTCCATATTATAACTAAGGAGGAATGCGTCCATATTATAACTCTGGGGACTCTCTCTAGTCATCAAGGAACTCCAAGGGTATAAAGAGAATATGGCAGCCATTCAGGCTGATTCTTCTGGAAAAACCTATAAATAAGACATTTTCAGAGCCTACTGTCTTCCTTGTTACAATTAGGTAACCAGATGAAAACTTCCAAGGTTAAACAAATCAATGTGTCTTGTTTTTCAATGAATTCAAAATTAGCCAAAGATCTTTAAAAGCATTTTCATGATGATGTCACCACAGGAACACAGTTTTTAATAAACTATTAAAATCAATCACGAGGGAGATTCCAACATGGCGGTGGGCACAGAGAGATCAAGTCCCTGACCTCTTCAGCTGTGCAGGCATAGGGAGTCGTAAACAACCTAAATCTGTTTGCTCAGGATCACTAGGCAATGCTGAGCTGACGTGGATCTGGGGCGAACAGTCTGGGCCTCTCAGAACACACACTGAGCCCGGATCAGCTGAATTCAAGCTCCCGTTCGCCTGCTTCCCGCAGACAAACAGCTGTGACTCAGCACTAATCCATCCGGCTGAAACAACTGGTAAGCCCTTCTGATCCTGTGGAGGTAAATGCCTACCGAGCCTTCATAGGTAGTGGCCACAGGTTTGAAACAGGGCTTGGGAGTGACAGTAAGGACCCACCCGTTGCATTGGTCGCCCGGCAAAGGGAAATGAACTGTCGCCATTTGCAAGAGACACCACCATGGCAGAGAACTGACGTCATCAGACTGCGGCGGAGGAGATAACTTCATTGAAACCTGCGACTACAGGTGTGTAATTCCCTAGCCTTCCCTCTCCACACATCGGGGAAACCTTAAGGGCCCCTCCCAGCTCTCCCGTGAGCAAGATAGCCAGCCCGAGGGAATCAGAGGTGGCGCGGGACCCGAGGCGCGGAACTACCGCTCCCACCAGGGCTGACTGCTGAGGCCTCTTGCACCAGCTACCGGGGGCATGGCTACCAGAGGGCAAGTAAAATTCGCTGAGGATTCTCAACCCCAAGCTCTACAAACTTAGGGTCTGAGGGAATGGCAAACTGGAAGAGTGTGCCCAGTTGTTCATGAAAACAGGGCTCCCGGGAGCAGCAGACCTGGCGTGTAGCCAGTATTGTGGTGAGCGGCACCCGTGAGAGGGGCCTGGCTAGAGGAAAAGTGGGAAGTGACTAGACACAAGAGGAGGCCCTAGGCACTCAGGATTGGAGACTCGCCCAGTCTGGGAGGAGCTGCTGCACAGTGATTGGTTCCCGCGTATTGACAGGAGAAACTTGGCCTGGTGGGCACAGCGCCACCTCCTGGAAGAGAAGTTAATCAAACTCTAAGACTGCATTTATTAGGTTTTTTTTTTCTTTCTTTTTTTTTTTTTTGATTTGGGTTTTTCTTTCATTTTCATTTTTCTTTCTTGTTGTTTTTTTTTAATTTTTTTACAGTTTTTAAAATTTTTTTCTTCTAATTTTAATTTTAATTTTTTTTATTTTTTTTTATTTTTTTTCTTTTTTTATTTCCTATTTTTTTTCTTCTTTTGTCTTTTCATTTCTCTTATCCCCTCTTCCTTGAATTCAACCTGCTTACTCTCATTCTCTTTAGTGACTTCTTCCCTTCCCTTCTAATACCTTTCCTCCCAAGTATCAAATAAATTTATAGGAGTAAACAGTAACTCAGCAGTCAAACAGAACAAGAAGTAACATGAGCAGCTTGAAAAAGCAAGGAAGAAAAGGAGTACAAACAATGCAGGACAGCCTAAATATTCAGGAGGACCTAGAGTCATCAGAAAAATGGTCATATAAAGAACTCAAGGAACACCTTAGACAGATGGAATGGAACCTTAAAGAGGATACGAGACAGCAAATTCAAGCAGTGAAAGAACACATTGAGAATGAATTACATAAACAGATAAAAGAAGAAGTTAAGCATCTTTATCAGGAGATAGAGATTATAAAAATAATCAAACAATAATTCTATAAATGAAGGAAACAATAAACCAAATTAAAAACTCAATTGAGAGTATCACTAACAGAGTGGAACAAGTAGAAGCCAGAATGTCAGAGAATGAAGACAAAATATATCATCTTGAAAAGAGTCTAGCCAACTCAGAAAGGCTGGTAAAAAATCACGAGAAAAACATCCAAGAGTTATGGGATAACATAAAAAAACCAAACTTACGAGTCATCGGGATAGAAGAAGGTACAGAGATTCAAACCAAGGGAATGAGTAACCTGCTGAATGAAATAATTACATAAAACTTTCCAGAAATAAAAAAGGAAACAGATATACAAATTGAAGATGCATATAGGACACCGAGCACACAAAATCACAGTAGACCAACGCCAAGACACATTGTTATGAAGATATCCAATATACAGAACAAAGAGAAAATATTAAAAGCTACAAGAGAAAGGAGACAGATCACATTCAGGGGTAAACCAATAAGGTTAACAACAGATTTTTCATCACAGACGCTGAAAGCAAGAAGGTCATGGAACAATGTATTTCAAACACTGAAAGACAATGGATGCCAAACAAGAATTCTGTATCCAGCAAAATTAAGCTTCAGGTATGACAACGAAATAAAAATCTTTCATGATAAACAAAAGCTAAAAGAATTTGCAGCCAGAAAACCAGCATTGCAAAGCATTTTGTGCAAAACACTACACGAGGAAGAAATGAAAAACAATAACCAAAACCATCAGTGGGAAGTGCCTCAGTAAAGACACAGGGCGAGGGGAAAGATAATCATGGAGAAACAAACTACATTTTTTTAAAAAAAGGATAAATAATCAAACATGGATGGAAGTACAAACCATATATCAATAGTAACTCTGAATGTTAATGGCTTAAACTCTCCAATAAAGCGACATAGGCTGGTATCAAGGATTAAAAAAACAAATCCAACAATATGCTGCCTCCGGGAGACACATCTGATTGGAAAAGACATACACAGGCTGAAGGTGAAAGGATAGGAAAAAATATACCACGCCCACGGTCCTTGTAAGCAAGCAGGGGTGGCCATCCTCATATCGAATAAAATCGACTTCAAGACTAAGTTACTCAAAAGGGATAAAGAAGGTCATTATATACTGTTAAAAGGAACCATTCACCAACAAGACATAACAATTATCAATATTTATGCACCAAATAATGGTGCTGCAACATTCATAAAACGAATTCTCCTCAAGTTCAAGAATCAAATAGACAACAACACAATAATTATGGGTGACTTCAACACACCTCTCTCACCATTGGACAGATCCTCCAAACAAAAGTTGAATAAAGAAACTATAGAACTCAATATCACAATCAATAACCTAGACTTAACTGACATATATAGAATATATCAACCATCATCAAATGGATATACTTTTTTCTCAGCAGCACATGGATCCTTCTCAAAAATAGACCATATATTATGCCATAGGGCAACCCTCAGTAAATATAAAGGGGTGGAGATAATACCATGGATTTTATATGATCATAATGGAATGAAACTGGAAATCAATGATAAAAGAAGGAAGGAAAAATCCTACATCACATGGAAAATGAACAATACGTTACTGAATGATCAATGGGTTACAGAAGACATAAAGGAGGAAATCAAAAAATTCTTAGAGATAAATGAAAATACAGACACAACATATCAGAATCTATGGGACACAATGAAAGCAGTTTTAAGAGGAAAATTCATCGCCTGGTGGTCATTCCTCAAAAAAAGAAAAAACCAACAAATAAATGAGCTCACACTTCATCTCAAAGCCCTAGAAAAGGAAGAGCAAAACAACAGCAAATGTAGCAGAAGGCAAGAAATAATTAAAATCAGAGCGGAAATCAATGAAATTGAAACAAAAGAAACTATTAAAAAAATTAACAAAACTAAAAGTTGGTTCTTCGAAAAAATAAATAAGATTGACAGATCTTTAGCCATGCTAACGAAGAGAAGAAGAGAGAGAACTCAAATTACTAACATACAGGATGAAAAAGGCAATATCACAACAGATGCTACAGAAATACAGAAGACAATTAGAAATTATTTTGAAAACCTATATTCCAATAAAATAGAAGATAGTGAAGACATTGATAAATTTCTTAAGTCATATGATTTGCCCAGACTGAGTCAGGAGGATACACACAATTTGAACAGACCAATATCAATGGATGAAATTGAAGAAGCCATCAAAAGACTACCAACTAAGAAAAGCCCAGGACCGGATGGGTATACAGCGGAGTTTTACAAAACCTTTAAAGAAGAATTAATACCAATACTTTTCAAGTTATTTCAGGAAATAGAAAAAGAGGGAGCTCTTCCAAATTCATTCTATGAGGCCAACATCACCCTGATTCCGAAACCAGACAAAGACACCTCAAAGAAAGAAAACTACAGACCAATATCTCTAATGAACCTAGATGCAAAAATCCTCAATAAAATTCTGGCGAATCGAATACAAAAACACATCAAAAAAATTGTGCACCATGATCAAGTAGGATTCATCCCTGGGATGCAAGGATGGTTCAATATACGGAAATCAATAAATGTTATTCACCACATCAATAGACTTAAAGATAAGAACCATATGATCATCTCGATAGATGCAGAGAAAGCATTCGACAAAGTACGGCATCCCTTTATGTTCAAAACATTAGAAAAACTAGGGATAACAGGAACTTACCTTGACAATGTAAAAGCTATCTATGCTAAGCTTCAGGCTAGCATCATTCTGAATTGACAAAAGTTGAAGGCATTCCCTCTAAAATCTGGAACAAGACAGGGATGCCCTCTCTCACCACTTCTATTTAATTTAGTCCTTGAAATACTAGCCAGAGCAATTAGACAGACAAAAGAAATTAAAGGCATAAAAATAGGAAAAGAAGAACTTAAATTATCACTATTTGCGGACGACATGATCCTATGCCTAGAAGACCCAAAAGGATCTACAAAGAAACTACTAGAACTAATAAATGAATTCAGCAAAGTGGCAGGATATAAAATCAACACGCATAAATCAAAGGCATTTCTGTATATCAGTGACAAAACTTCTGAAACGGAAATGAGGAAAAACACTCCATTCACAATATCCTCAAAAAAAAATAAAATAAAATACTTGGGAATCAACCTAACAAAAGAGGTGAAAGATTTATACAATGAAAACTACAGAACCCTAAAGAGAGAAGTAGAAGAAGATCTTAGAAGATGGAAAAATATACCCTGTTCATGGATAGGCAGAACTAACATCATCAAAATGGTGATATTACCAAAAGTTCTCTATAGGTTTAATGCAATGCCAATCAAAATCCCAACGGCATTTCTTGTAGAAATTGATAAAGCAATCATGAAATTATTATGGAAAAATAAAAGACCCAGAATAGCAAAAGCAATTCTAAACAGGAAGTGTGAATCAGGCGGTATAGCGATACCAGATTTCAATCTATATTACAGAGCAATAGTGACAAAAACAGCATGGTACTGGTACCAAAACAGGTGGGTGGACCAATGGTATAGAATAGAGGACAGAGAGACTAATCCACAAAGTTACAACTATCTTATATTTGATAAAGGGGCTAAAAGCATGCAATGGAGGAAGGATAGCATCTTCAACAAATGGTGTTGGGAAAACTGGAAATCCATATGCAACAAAATGAAACTGAATCCCTTTCTCTCGCCAAGCACAAAAGTTAACTCAAAATGGATCAAGGAGCTAGATATCAAATCAGAGACTCTGCATCTGATAGAAGAAAAAGTTGGCTCCGATCTACATATTGTGGGGTCGGGCTCCAAATTCCTTAATAGGACACCCATAGCACAAGAGTTAATAACAAGAATCAACAAATGGGACTTAATTAAACTGAAAAGTTTTTTCTCAGCAAGAGAAACAATAAGAGAGGTAAATAGGGAGCCTACATCCTGGGAACAAATTTTTACTCCTCACACTTCAGATAGAGCCCTAATATCCAGAGTATACAAAGAACTCAAAAAATTAGACAATAAGATAACAAATAACCCAATCAACAAATGGGCCAAGGACCTAAACAGACACTTCTCAGAGGAGGACATACAATCAATCAACAAGTACATGAAAAAATGCTCACCATCTCTAGCAGTCAGAGAAATGCAAATCAAAACCACCCTAAGATACCATCTCACTCCAGTAAGATTGGCAGCCACTATGAAGTCAAACAACAACAAGTGCTGGCGAGGATGTGGAGAAAAGGGTACACTTGTACATTGCTGGTGGGACTGCAAATTGGTGAGGCCAATTTGGAAAGCAGTTTGGAGATTCCTGGGAAAGCTGGTAATGGAACCACCATTTGACCCTGCTATTGCCCTTCTCGGACTATTCCCTGAAGACCTTAAAAGAGCATGCTACAGGGATACTGCCACATCGATGTTCATAGCAGCACAATTCACAATAGCTAGACTGTAGAACCAACCCAGATGCCCTTCAATAGATGAATGGATAAAAAAATGTGGCATCTATACACAATGGAGTACTATGCAGCAATAAAAAATGACAAAATCATAGAATTTGCAGGGAAATGGATGGCATTAGAGCAGATTATGCTTAGTGAAGCTAGCCAATCCCTAAAAAAAAAATACCAAATGTCTTCTTTGATATAATGAGAGCAACTATGAACAGAGCAGGGAGGAAGAGCAGGAAGAAAAGATTAACATTAAACAGAGACATGAGATGGGAGGGAAAGGGAGAGAAAAGGGAAATTGCATGGAAATGAAGGGAGACCCTCATTGCTATATAAAATTACATATAAGAGGTTGTGAGGGGAATGGGAAAATAAACAAGGAGAGAAATGAATTACAGTAGATGGGGTAGAGAGAGAAGATGGGAGGGGAGGGGAGGGGGGATAGTAGGGGATAGGAAAGGTAGCAGAATACAACAATTACTAATAGGGCATTATGTAAAATTGTGGATGTGTAACCAACGTGATTCTGCAATCTGCATTTGGGGTAAAATTGAGGGTTCATAACCCACTTCAATCTAATGTATGAAATATGATACGTCAAGAGCTTTGTAATGTTGTGAACAACCAATAAAAATAATAAAAATAATAAAATAAAATAAATCACAAGGGGCAGGAAAGATGGCCCTTTTTCATCTTCAAATTTTCCATCTTGGAAAGCATGTTTTAAAGAAGTCATCCAGTGAAGAGTGTGCATACATAGGCATTACCTACAGAGAACTACCTTGAAGGGGAGAAAATTAATTTGGCAAATTGCTCAATTCCTTACTAGAAGCTGCGAGCACAGCAGTTGGTCACTGATGGGGCTGGCTCTGTTTGCTGCAGGTAATGAGAGAGAGACGAAGCTCTTCCCAGGTATGGGACCATCTCCTCATGGGGCCACAACCAAGAGCATGTGTAGAAATCTCCATCCCCCTTCCCCAAGCTAATTAGCAGCAATGCTGCATGTAAATAAACCCAGGAGGAGGTAAATAGAAGTGAGGAGAATTAGAGCTGCAAGTTATCACACATAAATAGCTGTGTGTCAATAATACAGTATATAAGATAATGAAGAGTTCAGAGATGTCAGAATCAATATTTCCCACATGTATATCTATGCTCTTTTAGCATATTACCAGATTTGAAACAGGCTTCTAAATATGAGGCCATTGTCTACCAAAATCAAACAGATAAATCATCTTTGCTGAACGAAAATTTGCACCCCATTAGCATGAATACCCTCTCAGAAACTAACATGTCACTATTAATTGAAACTTTTAGTGGTAGAGTGGACTTAAACATTAAACTGTGTTCATTTATTTGCACTAACAATGTGGCTACATAGTAAATCTTATTCACTTTTAAGAAAACTGAATGAACTCAAAGATAAACATTTATAGAAGTCTCATTAACACATCCAAATATTTAATAATAAAAGAGTTTATTAAAAAAGAAAGTGCTATATGTTTTAATATTTCACTGACATATGGGAAACATTTGTAACAAATTCTTCCTTGACTCACTGTCCATAATGTTCTTTGTCAGACCAAATGCTTTGCTTTCTGCTGCTGTCCCTAAGTAATCGTCATCTTACAATTTGTGAAATAATTTACTAGTTTTCTGACTTTCAACAAACTATTTTATCTGGTGTACTGCATTGTACACCAATTTGGAAAAAAAAGTTTAAATATTAACAGCAAAGATTTTTATGCATGCATCAGTTGCAACACAATTTCACCCAATTAGTATGGTGGCACTTGTAAAGGACATACAATACTCTAAAACCTAAACAGGAACCCACATAAACTCCCTTGAATCCAGAAGCTTATGGAAATCACCCACATTCCCATCCATATTTCATAGAATCCTACAGAAAGACTTAGAGATCTCATAATTTATAGGTATGCCAGTATCCCATTACTACCATTGGTTTTATGACATCAAACTGAAAAACTAAGAGTTTTCCTCAGAGAGAGGCAGTCTGTCCAAATAAATGGAAATGATGACATGAGGCATATTGTAAAAGAGTAGCAATGCGCACCTGCTTCATCCCTGGGTAATTGGTCCTCCTTAGAGAGCTAATGAACAATGGTGCGTGTGTGAGTGTGTGTGTGTGTGTGTGTGTGTGTGTGTGTGTCTGTATGTATTATAAGAAAAATGAGTCTGTGTGTATACATTTTAAAACACAATAGGAGAGAACACAAATGTTTTTAAAGCCTGCAAGCCAATACATGAAATAGCACATTTTCATATTGCCAAAGTTTTTACATGAAACTTTGTATTTAGCAGTTGTAAATTTTACCTTTGAAATGCTAAATCAATACATTATGTAAACATACTATTTAGGCACATGTATAGGTAATCAATAAGAGAAAATAATATCATATACTCATCACTAGTATTCAATGGTTTCTTAAGTGTATAGTTAGAAATTTTGTGTTTTCATTCTTCATTTCTGTTTCTATTCTAATTGCTCAATAAAATGAAACAAAGCCTGCACTTCTTTCTGTAACTTATATGGGCAGGCTGAGGAGATAACTTTGGTATTTTTCCTGGCATTATTCCTTTCCCACAGAACCACAAGATATTAGTATAGACAGACAAATAATAATTAAATGGCCAATCAGTTCCTACAGACAGTGGATCGACTTTATATACTACACTGTGGAATTATGCCTATTGGCCCTTTGGGCACCATAATCACTAAGATAAATGCTATAAGTTTACCCTTATTTGGATTTAGTTTGTTAACTTTGAAACTCCAACCAAGTGGCACAAAAGTAACTTGAATGATAAGACTGAAACACAATATATGAAAATCACATAAAGTTTTTCATTTTAAAAAATGTTACTTATGTTTAAATAAATACATGAATGCATTCATTTTTGTAAAAGAAAAAAAATTAAACAAAATTTCCTATTGACTATTACTCAATCCCCCCGACAGATGTAGCTACTGCTATTAATATAGTATTTATGCTTCTAAACATTTTATTATTCATATACATATGATAAAATGTATATGTACTTATAGCAATTCAGCTTTCTGTATGAATTGGGAATTGTGTATAGTTCAGCTACTGGCTTTTTTCATATTAAAAAATTGTCTTTTTAGGGCGACATACATGAATCTATAGTATTCTCTTTGCTTTTTGGTATTCAATACCACTGGATTTTTGTTGTTGTTGACATTACCATTCCTCCATTAATGAATATTTCAGTGGTTTCCATTTTTTCCATTGTAAAAAGAGATTGACATAAAAAGCCTTGTATATACCTAATATATGATATGTCACATGTGCAAGTCACCACCTATCATTGACATAAAAAAGAATGTATTTATTTTATGTTATGGTAGATCACAATAATGGCCCAAGAATTTATCACCATTCCTACATGTACAATCTTAATAATGTGACTTTCTTCTCCTTCCATCAAGAAATGCAAATTTCTGGGCTTACTTTGGCCCATGGGACATTAAGAAACATACCACAAGTAGAGGCTTGTAAAGTGTTTCTGCATCGGTTACCTTCTCTTGCTGCTCTTCACTGTGAAGAAGCATGAACTAGCCTGCTGGAGGATAAGAGCTCATTTGGAGCAGAGGAAAATGTTATTTCAGCTGAGACTCCTTCCAAATGAACCAGCCTTCCAAATACCCAGACAAATGAATGAAGCCATCCTAGACCAACCAGCTCAGAGCAGGCCCAGAGAGAAGTGCCCAGCCAACTCACAAAACTGTAAAAGTAATAAGTGTTTATTATTTCTAAAATGCTCGGTTTTACAATGGTTTATTAGATGGCAAAAGCTAATGAATTAAGAGAAAGAGTCAAATTGGCTATACCCTTCTATAGTCATACCAACAGGCAATGAGAGTTTTCACCTCCTCAATATTGTGGTATAGAAAAATTATCAGGTAATTAATTACCTTTCAAGTGAAAGAAAAAGAAATGCAACCAAACAACAGACATACAAAAAGGTGTTCTCTCTTCTTTTTAGATGATTAGCTACTCTGCATTTCTCTGACCACCATTTCCACTTTTGTTTCTTTTTTTTTTTTTTTTTTTGTCTAACCTATCTGAAGTTACAAATCAGCAACTTGAGGAAGTACATTGGCAGCTGGGTGCAGTGGCACACACCTGTAATCCCAGCGGCTCCAGAGGCTGAGACTGGAGGGTTTTGAGTTCAAGGTCAGCCTCAGCAACTTAGTGAGGCCCTAAG
Organism: Spermophilus citellus; assembly: GCF_964194105.1. Taxonomy (NCBI): domain Eukaryota; kingdom Metazoa; phylum Chordata; class Mammalia; order Rodentia; family Sciuridae; genus Spermophilus; species Spermophilus citellus. Next base: position 70,790,730 of record NC_138187.1, on the reverse strand, counting down.
CAACTCAGTGAGACCCTGTCTCTAAATAAAATATAAAAAGGAGCTGGGAATGTGGCTCAATGGTATAGTACCCCTGGGTTCAATCCTTAGTACCAAAAAGAAGAAGTGGGGGGAGGCAGATGGAAGAAGAAGAAATAGTAGTAGTAGTAGTAGTGGTGGTGGTGGTGGTGGTAGAGGAACATCTGCTATTTGGGGAGGTGACAACCAAAGTCTCCAGTGGGAGGAACTTCTGATATCTCAGATGTATAGCTGAGAAAGGCTGGCAAATCTTCAGAGGAGGCCTCTGACTTCAGTCTGATTAACTCACTCTGGGTGAGTAAATATATCGCTTTAAAAAATATATTTTACAATGTCCAAGGTTTCAATGAACCAGAAGTTGGGGGGAAAAAAACACACTAGAATTTCACTTTTAATATAGTCTTAACTGCTTTGAATATTAATATAAACTTAATTATTTTAAATATTTATAAAATACATTGTGGAAAGAAAAAGGCAGTGTTCCCAGAAAGTCCATAGAGAGGCAGAATGGGCCAATGAAAAAGCATTTCTAGAATCCATTAAAGATCTAAAAATGCAAGATAAAAATTTTATGCAGACTTTAACTCAGAAGATAAATTCCCAACAGCCAGCCAAAAAAGGAGGAGCCTGAAAGTTAGAGGGATGAGTAGGGATAGAGAAAGGAAAGTAGAGAAAGAAGCCCATTGCACATTTCAAGGGCGACTGACATGGGACTAAACCAGAGCCATGGAAAGGCTCTATTGCAAGGGGAAGAGGAAAATCCCGGCCTAACCTGAACAGAGATGTTAATAATGAGCTTATTTTTAAAATTGAGGGAAGAGGCAGGTTTAGAACTCAACTTATACTACCCACCCATTATCAAGAACTATAGCCTTCCTCTTCCCCTGTCCTCAGGGCAAGAAGTCTATATTCATTTTAGCTATCATTTCAAAGTAAGGGCATAAAGCAGACATTTTCATGACAAATGGTGCATCTCAGGAAGAAGAAAACTGAATCCAGAAGGAAGAAGTGAAATATAACAAAACATATTCAGAGTAAGAATTGATCATAAAATAACAAAAATAACAATAACATGGATTATTAAAAACAAGTACCTAAGATTGACTAGACTTTGTCAAGTAAGATACTGGATGTTAAATTCTACCTCCCCAAAAAGAACAAAATCACAGGGTGTAATTTCCAGTTCAACAAAAGAGACTAAAAACACTGACCAATCTAATAAAGGGCAGGGAAAAAAAGGAGAAAACAGTCCAGAAAAAAAGGACATGTCAAAGAGAAAACATAAAAATAAATTTATATTTTATATGTGTGAAAATATGTCGTCAATTCTAAGGTGCGCATTTGTTCACATTTTAACATCTCTGAAATCAGAATTCATATTTTTTGATAATAGATCAATTTTTCTGGCAACCATGCAGCAAATGTGACATAGATGTCAGTGAGTAACTATACAGGCATGAACATCAAAAGTGCCAGAATCAGAACTTGCGTAATGGGTGTTGGCATCTCAGAAAAAAAAAATTCTAAATTACAACAGTATTTAAACTCCTAAGAACCAAAAAGTTGTGGGAGAGAAGCAGGAAGGTCATGATCAAACAGGTTGAACCATATTCCCAAAAACTGGATTCACAGAGAGGTTTGTTCCACATAATTTCAAAGTCAGCTTATGAGCAAATTCGAATAGCTTTTGTTTTTCTGAGAAATTCTGTATTATCAATGCTCTTGCACATATGGAGAATGATGGAGCCTGGAAAAGCACAAACAAAGAGTCAAAAAGCAATTCAGTAAGATTTGTGAATGTGATGATTTTTTAAAAATAGCTGTGAAATTTTTTCACTTATACATGTGCATAGGACCAACATATGATTTTTTTTAATTATAAAAAGTCCCTTTTAATTAGTTCAGAAAAGCATTATATTACTATTTGATGGTATTTTTTTCTTTCTTAATGGTATTTAAAATGATGGTGCATCTACAGCCAATGGTATTTTAGATTTGATGACATAGAGTATAAAGGTCATCATAGTAAATATAAAAAAACTAGAATATCTAAATGAAATACAAAGACTTTCAGACTTTATTTTGAAAATCTAGTTGTACTTCATTAATCAGAGACTCACCTTAAATATAGAAAAATTGAAAGTAAAAGAATAGAGGAATATATGAAAGTACTAACAATAACAACATAAAACCTCATATAACCATCAGCAAAATTAAGAGATGGGAGAAATTATGAGAGATAAAGAGTTATTGCCTACTGATGAGAGGAACAATTCAACAATCAGCAATTTGAACTTTTAAGTACATAGTAACATAATCTCAAAACAAACAAAATAAAGAAACAAAAATAGATTTGTGGAAAGAACCTAGAAATTTACAATTTTATCTGGGGATTTTAATTTATACTTCTTAACAATAATAACAATAACTTTATTATTATATAGAGCCTGCACATACAGAGAAACATATTCTTTCAACCACATGTGAAACATTTACAAAAATTTTCAATGGACTGAACTGCTAAATCTCAAAAAGCATCTTCAGCATAAAAAAATCTGCTCTCTGACCAAAGTGCAATAAAAATTTGAATTTAAAAACACATAATTCATGATTCAAAAAAGAAACTAAAATAAAAAGATTCAACAAAACCAAAAGCAGATTTCTTTGAAAGAATATTAAAGTGGACAAATAATGGAGAAACCAAACCATGTATACAACAGAATTTGCACAGATCTTGTGACAAGGCGGTCCTGAAATTCTTGGGAGGAAATGGATAAAAATAACTAACGTAATTTTGAAGAGGAAGATCAAGGTTCCTTCATGAGGAGCTAAATCTTACACAACCTTAGCAATCAAAATATGTGTTAGAAGGGCAGAAATCATAAACAAATCAATGAAAATGAATAGAACCTAGGAATAAACTTAAGTACCTATAAAATTTGAGTATGTAGTAAAGGTTCCATTACACATGAGGAAAAGGAAAGGACTATTCAATACCCACGCTATCTTAATTGTTGACACACATAAAAAGAAATAAAATTAGACACCTACTTCACACAAATCACAAAAATAAATTCCATATTAAAACCTAAATATGACAAGAAAGGCTCAAAACTTTTAGAAATAATAGAGCAGAATAACTGCACCACATATTAAGGGAGAATTTCTTAAATAGGACAAAAATATATAAAGGAAAAGATTAATAAAACTGAGTAGATTAAAAATCTAAAGTTATTTTTACCAAAGATACAATAAAATTAAAAGCCATAGACTCAGAGAAAACATTTTCTGAGCAAAAGAATGAACATTTAAGATATTTTCAGAAAGTCCCAAAATCAAAACAACAACAACAACAAAAAAGGTAAAACACAGGAGGAAAAAAATGGTCAAAGAATAAGAAGAGGTAAGTTGGGGGGAAAGTAACTCAACAGGTAAAAAAAAAAAAAAAAAAAAACATGTAAAATGTGCTTACTGTCATTAGCCATCAGAACTGCAGATTAATAAAACAATGAGTTTCCTCCATATACTCTTTAGACGGGTAGGGTCAAGTCTCCCCAGGGCTGGTGAGGCCACAGGAAATCAGAAAGTCCTCTAGGCTTCAGAGGGTATGTACTTGGTTCAGCCACTATGAAGAGTAACTTAGCAATAGATGGTGAATTTGATGGTCTATATATACTCTACACATCATCCATTTCATCTCTGGATAGCTACTTTAGAGAAACTCCCAAGCATGCGTACAATGGGATATACACAAAGAATTCACAGCATCACCAAGTGTTATCAATGGCAACAGAAGATCCACCAAATTATCACTCAGTTTCAGGGTCGAAATGAGGTGTGGCTAATTCATACAGTGGAGTGCTCTTATATGTGTAATAAGAATTGTAATGGGAAAAAAAACAAAGTACATGTATAAAGGCACGAATTGTCATGAACATACTCTATATACAGATATGAAAAATTATATTCTATATGTGTAATAAGAATTGCAATGCATTCTTCTGTTGTATATTTAAAAAAAATAAAATCAATAAAACCAAACTAAAATAAAATAAAATAAAATCTTTAACCAGAAGAATATTACGTAAAGTGATGAGTTTATAAAGTCATTTATAAAAGGGAATTTATTGTACCAATTATAAGATATTTAAAAATCCATTTAAAATAATGTCATTTAGTTTTGTTCTTTTTTTTAACTTTCACCTTAAAAAAATTAAACTCCTTCTTTTAATATTTATTTTTTAGTTGTAGTTGGACACAATACCTTTATTTATTTTTATTTTATGCTGAGGATCGAACCCAGGGCCTCGCACTTGCTAGGCGAGAGCTCTACCTCTGAGCTACAGCCCCCGCCCCGCCAATTAGTTTTGTAAAGAGATATGCATATATAAAAGCATAAAAAGTACAAAAACATTCCAAGGGTTCAATTCACACCACCTTTAGATTAGTACATACTTCTGTTGAGAAAAGGGGATGGGTATGAGATTTTAATTCGTATTTGTAAAGTTTTACTTATTTAAAAGAAGATTTGAGACAAATATATCAAAATATTAATTCATTAAATATGACTTATGTATTTGATTTCTGTTTAAAATCTTTTAGGATATAATTTTTAATTGCATTATTTTATTCCTTTTAAGTATTGAGCACTCTTTTTATACTTCACATATTTTGATATGTGATTTTAAAAACATTTCCTCAAAATATGTAGTATACATTTTAATTTTCTTAACAATATCTTTTTGTTTGGTTTGTTTTTTAGTTTTGGGGGAAGTTTTTTTGGTACTGGGGATTGAACTCAGGGGCACTCCACCACTGAGCCACATCCCCAGCCCTATTTTGTATTTTATTTAGAGACAGGGTCTCACAGTTGCTTAATGGCTCGCTACGTTGCTGAGGCTGGCTTTGAACTCAGCAATCCTGCTGTCCCCGACCACTGAGATTACAGGTATGTGCCATGGCGCCTGGCTAAGAATATATATATTTTTTAAATCATTATTATTAGAGCTTTATAAACATAGTAGTTGGTTCATCCTGAAAAACTCATGCATATGTGGAAATTGATTCCCTTCATGATCCCTCTTTTCCTCCCCCTTTTCCTTCCCATCAAAGTCTATTAGAGAAAGGAGAATTTTGTTTTTATAAAAGAAAAATATACTCTATAGCAGGGTAGGGATAAATAAACGGAAAGTTTATTATACCCTAAATCACAAATGGTTGAAAAATAAAATATAAGATAGCTGATACAGAAGTTTTAAAAATCTTTAGAAGCAGCAAAGCTAATATTAGAAAATTTGGCTTCTTTAATGGGCTAGTGTGTTTCCTCATACTGACTGCTAGCACTGAGCAGACTTGTCCTTGGTCACTGGAAATGCTAGAGAGAGGTGGGCCTGTGGCGGAGGGAACAGAGCTTGGCAGAAGAGCAGTACAGTGGAAAGAACAAGAGTGGCTGACTGAGGCATTCTCAAGGTCTCCTTCAAAAATCACAGCCAAGGTGTAGGAGGATTGAGTGAGCATCCGGAGGTGGGGTGGGAAGCAGCCAGGAGTACTATGCCAGTGAGGATACTTCCTATAAAAGATATAGGAGAGACACTCCCCTGAATTATGTATACCATTCTAACACCTCAAAACCCTAAACACCGTCAATTATTCCTTCAGATCAGCATTTATGTGTAGCCCCCACATAAAGCATCTTGTATCATTTCTGTGCACCTATCTAAACTTCTTATGAAACAGTGGTTAGGAAAGGTATAGGTCAGCATAGATTTTTTTTCTTAAATTCAGGTGTATATAAGATGACATAGTCATCCCTAACTAACATTTTCAAATTTTTATGGTCATCAAAATAGCTTCATTGTGTTTTCTAAAATTACTTTCATAATTTGAATGTCCATTTCATAATCTGAACTTGAACATAGATATTTTGTATTTGTATATCATAGTTTCATGCAAGATTTTGTTTGGAAGAAAGAGTTGCACTGTTTAAAAACAATACATGACAGTAGCATGAGCCTCATCTGTAAACCACTATTTTCGTACTTATTTTACACATTTGCTAAGAGGCCTAAACAGTCTAAATTATAGAGATGGAGCTGGAGATAGAGGTGTTTATAGACATGTAGCAGAACGTCAGTTGCCTATTTAACATCCATCTCCATTTCCTTTCTTTCTTTCTTATAAACCTAAAATTCATTCAGATATTCACCGTCCTTCACGTGGCCAGGTACTTCAGAGAAAGATGAACTCTTTTCTACCTCCATAGATGCAAGATGTCTTTAAGCCTATTCTGCTAATCCTACTTCTCTTGCCAATGACAGGCTTAGGAATGGCTAGTCAGCCCAATTTAGCCAATGAAATCTTCCAGGAGACTTCTGGGAAGAAGCCTGAAATGCTGTAGCCGTCTTGTAATCCTGAGATCACTACCACCAATACCTCTGAGGGTAGCAAGCCAGAGGAATAGATAGCATCTAAATCCTTCAGGATATTTTTTAAAATCTCTATCAACTAAGCTAGGAATCTACATTACCTCTATACTTCTTGCTATGTGAGATAAGAATCTTCATTTTGCATGAACCAATTTGAGTTGGGTTAACTGTTACTAGTTGTTGAATCATCTAAAATAATATTTTTTAAAAAGTGGGGGGGGGGAGTGTCAATCTCAGAGCTTGACAAATAATAAGGCATGCAGTTAATATTATTATTCTACTCCAACCTTGCCTATCTGTCTTCTCTCTCACTATCCTTCAGTACATTAACAATGTAACACAGATCAAACCACTTTCCATCCTTATTCTGGTCACTCTTATTCTTAAGCAAAGTGTCTATTCCCTATAGTAATTATTAGCATAGAATCCAAACTTAGAACATTTTTCTAAGTACAGTTTTTATTGCTCACTTGGAGGATTGAGGAACAAGGCTCACATTTATCATTCTGCAATTATGAATTATATGTTAGGATTCACTCAATTTAGTTAAACCTACATTTTTTACTCTAATAAAAAAAAATCATGATATATCATTTCAATAGGTTACCTTCCAACAGAAACCTTGGTATTTTATTACCACCAGGCAACCAAACTCTAATAGAATCCTAATGGAAAATGAATCTTTTCAGATTTTTGACAGATAAAACACAAGGCAAATCATTCCATTCTATTTAAGACTAGAGGACAAGACCAAAGAGATCACAAAGTGAAGAGACAATGTCACAGTAAATATAGAGATACGCACGTTTTTTGAAATGGGAATCCAAAGGCCATATGAATCCCAGTGGAAAACAAAATGATTAATAGTCAATGGGATGACAAAGCAACAAGTAAAAATATGAGTCCTTTCCTTTTAGTACCAAAGTAACAGAACATCTACAGCCAACATACCTGAGAAAAAGATTGTCCGCACAAGTGGCAGTTGCTCACAGAGGCAAAAACTCTCAAATAAGGATGTCAGCAAATACATAATTGTAAAAGGCTACCTACGTAACCCTTACATGGTTCATATAACAGGTGAACAAGCCCAGCAATCACATTTTCCTACCACCTTTTAGGGAAAACTTGATTAGAAAGAAGTCTCCCAAACAAGTATCTACAGAAGAAAAGCAACTACCAAATTCGAAACAGAATGTCCAACCATTGTACCACCAATGTCTTTCTGAAAACAGAGAATAATCCAAAACTAGGAATAACATACAGAAAGTAAAATAGGCTAAAGAGGCAACTTGCTACAGCAAAGATAAAGAACAAATAAACCTTAGCACTTTCAGGGGGGCATAGTTCTTTAGAAATTGGTTGGTTTGGGCAACAACAGCAGCAGGGAGTTCGATCCATCCTCAGACAAACACCCATATGGTTCCCCTGGACTCTTATGTTCTCTGCAGGTGCTGGAAGCTCTTTATTTCTCAGTCCTATTAGGTTCTAGAAAGCACACAGGTGAGAAATAAATTTCCATCCCTGGCAATTCTTCATAGCTTGCTTCCTGACTGTTTAGGAAGGTGTTCCTGCAAGTAATTACCCCGTAGGGAGTTTGTGGTGAGACAGGAACATGAACAAACACCACTAACCACCCAGCTTGTTCTGATCGACAGTCTTCATCTAACCTGGCCTGGCCAGGCCTAGAGGCCCTACAGGTAGTTGAATTTCTAAAGCAGAAATACACTCTTAAGCAAAACATTGTTACTCTGGTGAAATAAACAGCTGGAGCCTTATTAATGGATCCCACCTGCATGAAGTTATAGAGAAAGGAAGAGGAGAAAGGATTTCCGTTTTGTTGATAATTAACATACAAAAGAGTGTAAGAATCTTCCAAGACTACTAGCCTAACCCTCAACAGCAGAAGTTAGATCCAAAAAGTCTCTCTCCTGCCATGAGATGTAACAAACCCTGAGGTTTGAGCAGACACCCTTGGTTATCTGCTCAAGGCCAGTGTACCCACCTTCTTCCTGCTAGCAAACCCCACTTCACTTAAGTGATTTCTTCCCCCCCAGGGTCAGGGCTCAGTAACAGGGCTTGTCACCCAGTTCTGACCCATGAAACATGAGGGCAAGTCAGTTCCAGGAAAGCCTTCCTGGCACTTAAAAAGAGACAAAAAGGAGGGCTGGGGTTGTGGTTCAGTGGTAGAGTGCTTGCCTAGCATGTGCGAGGCACTGGGTTCAATCCTCAGCAACACACAAAAATAAATAAAGGTATTGTGTCCATCTACAGCTAATAGTATGGGGGGGGGTGGGAGGGGGAGGGAAGAGGCACAAAGGAAAAGAACATCCCTCTTTCTGCCTCTGGGTATTGGCATGGTGAAGCCATGAACCTGAATCGGTAACCACTTAGGAACCATGAAGGAAACTAAGCAAACACAACAAGACAGAGAAAAAGATGGAAAGAACTTGGATCTTGAAACTGCATGGAGTCACAGAATCAACAGCTTGGCAGCCATCCCTCCTCCAGGTCTCAGGTAATGTGAGGTCAGTATCCTCTATGTCACTTTAGTTGGATTAGTATCACTCTAGGCAGAAAATATTGTACCATTTATTGGACTCTGTAGATTTTAAAATGTAACTATTCAAAGTTACAAATTATATCAATTAATTTGATACAAATAAAAATCTTTCTGTTCAAGGAAAATTCTTGCTGTGTCACCAATAGTAAATGCAAAGAGAATTTCATCTTTAAATTCTCTGTCCATATACCTAAAACTTCTCCTCTCTCCTCAAGCACACAGTTCCTGATCAGTCTTCAACTCCTCTGTGTAGTCCTTTCCCAGCTCTTTTTTTTTTTTTTTTGCAGGGGGGTGGGGTTTCCAGGGATTAAACCCAGGGGCACTCAAACACTGAGCCACATCCCCAGCCCTATTTTGCATTTTATTTAGAGACAGGGTCTCACTGAGTTGTTTAATGCCTCTCTTTTGCTAAGGCTGGCTTTGAATTTGCAATCCTCCTGCCTCAGCCTCCCAAGCCTCTGGGATTACAGGCGTGCACCACTGCACCCAGCTCCCAGCTCTTTAAAAACACTTACTTGTTCCCTAATATTTTTCTGTGTACTTTATAAATGTCTACTCAGTAGCATTCTAACTGACTATCTGTGGCCATTCCAGGAGAATTCCATGTAAAAGGGGCTACATGTTATCCATCTAATACTATGGTGATTTTAAAATACAGCCCCATTCCTTCTATTTTGAGGTAGGTCCATACCCCTGTCTTTGAATCAGAGTACATCTGGGTGGCTTCAACTGATGGAGTACAGCTGAAACACTTCTGTTGTGTGAATTTGAGTATCATGCAGTTTTCACCTGGCTGGCTCTGGGAGATGCCCCACCATGCAAGAATCCAACCACTCTAAAGCAGCCAAGCTAAGAAAGGCTACATGGAGGCACTAGAGTAGATAGTCAGCATCAATGGAGAGCCACAGGAGCATGCCAGCTTGGTGGTTCAGCTCCATCCAACAAACTTTCAAATGACTGCAGTCCTGTAGACAGCTGATTACAACTGCAGAAGAGGTGCCAAGTAAGATCTGCCTAGCCAAGCCCTTCCTAAACTCGTGATCCTCAAAATATGAGCCAAATAAAAAGGTCTTGGAATCACTGTTATGCAACAATAATAATCAGAAGTTTGTATTAAATAGTGAATTTATGAGTGAGATGTAAAAAGAGAACTTCCTACCATTAAGAGAGGAAAGATCAAGATGATTTCATCCAGTCATAATTTTTGCAACCACAGATACAATTCTTATCACTCTATACATTAAGGGCAAAATTCATCTGTCAAAATCCAGGCACTGTACTTTGATGTCATGTAACTCACAACCCACGAAGGACTCTTCCATTTGTCATTCCATGCTTTAAGTATGAGTAAGTAAAGATCTAAGAGGTTGCAGGTTATCTGCCCATCTAAGTAGCAAATACCTGAGCTGCATTCCACCAGGAGTGCCCCATGCAAAGCCTAACTTCTCTATACTACCACAGGTCTTCTTCAGTTACTTTTACTTTGCTCATAACCAATAAAAAAAAATTCAAGTGATAGTTTGGTGTGTCAATATGTAATACCATGGAGACAAAGTAGTTGGCAATAGGCCAATCAGCTCAGGGCAAAACCAGACAAGGTGCCAAGGGTACTCAAGGCTGGTACTACTAAGAGTTCTACTTCTCACAAAAATCCTGTGGTCTCCCAACTATGAAAGCAAACTTTTTTCCTCTTTTCCATCTCCTCATCCCATTCAAAATCACAGATTCTCAATCAGAAGAACAACTCAGGGGAGCTAGAATTAGAGAATCCAACCAAAAGGAAAGATAATAATTCAATCTCTGAATCAGATAACACAGATAGGTAAACAGCACATGATCATACATGATAGACAATCTATATGGAAAGAGATAGCTAAGACAGATTTTTTTCCCTTTGATAATTTTTATCTATATAATGAGAAAAAAGACACAAAATAACACATAATAGGTGTGAAGTTAGTCACTAAGTCCAGGATTGTTTCAAGATCATTTTTCCCTAGTATAAAATCTAGATCATTATTTTTAAAAAGAAAACTTACTCCTAGTTAATCCACTCAAATACATTGTTAGGTACCATTTTGATGGATTTCTTTCTAGTCTTTTTCTATGAATATTTATGAATGTAATTGGACCCATACCATGTAGTTCAATAGTTCTATAGCCTGATTTTTCTTTTCACTTAAAAGTATATTTTGAAGTTAGTTCAGACCACATCCTACCGAGCAGAGTTTTAAGAAAGTGTGCAATAAGTTCATAATTATGTTGTATTATTATTTAAATAAACTCAACACCTCAATGCATGAATTTCCTTACTTTATCTTTAGAAATTATTTTTATGATACAAGTTATTCTTCAATTCACTAAACTACAAGGTTAGCCCTATGAGGTAAATTTGCTTCTAAAAATATGCAAGACTTATGCAATATTGGAAAAATTAATCAAGTGTAGTCACTTCTCGGAGAAAAAAAAATTTACCCCTGTTTACCTGAATCTAATCAAAGATAAACATACAACAGAAAGAAATTCCATTGTCATCCTTACCATCTCTATGTCCTTGGTGCCCTAATAATTATTATTCGTATTACTGAAGTAAAATATTATCATTGTTTCAGACCACCATTTAAAATGAATCACTGTTACCAGATGTAAACTCTTATCTGAATCAATATTTATTTGTATATAAAGATTCCTTTACAGCCATAAGCACTTCAGATATAGGATTTAATACAGTTTCTCCTGCATTATATTTAATTGTTAAAATAACAAAAATAAAAATTTTACATGGTATGGGACTTGAAAGAAAAAATAAACTAAAATTCTAGGATTGTCAATGTTTAGTGAAGTCTCCAATAGAAGGGTAGGGGGACAGTTTAACAAAAGGGAACTCAGGAGCTAGATTACCAAGTATTCACACCTTATAAGTAAAACTCATAGTTAACAGCAAAATTTCTTTCCCACCAACTATGCAGTGAACTGTACTGTATAAACTCCAAAAGGAAAAACATATAGGTAGCAAGATTTTCTTCAATCTAGATCATACTTAATTCATAACCCTGAACAAAATATCCTGGAAGACTAAGCATGCTAACTGACATATGCTTGAAAGCTAATTTCTTTCATAAAGTACTGTGCAGCTCACACTGTTTCTTGTCCCCTCTTTCCTTTTCTTGCTATCAGAACCCTCCCCCCCACCACCACCGGGCCAAATCACTTGCTACTCACCAGATCTTCAATTTTACAGCCTCTCTTGCAGCTAAGTGTAGCCATATGACAGATAAGACACTGTGCTATATCAGGAGGTTAGTTCAAAGCCTTTAAGGCTCCCCTTTTCTAATAGGGGAGTTTCACAGGCTGAGGGCCTATCACTCCTCCTGCACTGTTTCCATTAACCAAAGGGGAACCTGAGGGCCTATAAGCCAACCTAGTGATATAATACTGTTGAGGAACCTGTGGTGAAATTCCTGCAATCAGATGCATTGAAACGTGAGATGTCCTTCTTAACTAAGCTAGTTTTATTTAGGAGGTCTTTATTGTACTCAAAAGCTCCCAACTAATGCATGATACATCCCATAAGAGTTTCACCACCTGGCCAATATTCCAGTGTAAATGAGGGAGAGAAAAAAATCAATATTTGTTTTAAAACACATTTTAGAATAATTATAAAGTTACAAAGTGAGTAGAGTCTCCATTTTCCAAAATGGCAGCCACACAAAGTGAGCATCTGATTCCAAGCCTGTAGCACATGTTTGCCTCAGTTATCTCCACCCATTTGAACATTGCTCTGTTTTTTTCAGACACAGCAAAGAGTACTTCCTTTTGATGGGATCCTTTTCCTGGTGATGAAGAAACTATGGGCAACACATGTGTTGGGGAGTATGTGGTGGAGGAAAGCCGCTCACCTCACAGCAGCTTGAAAGCAAAGAGGAAAAGGAGAGGACAGGGTCCCAATATTCCCTTCCAAGGGACATGGCCAATGACCTAATTCACTCCTACTAAGCCCCACCTCCTAAAGGTTTCATTACCTTCAGAGGCTGGGAACCAAACCTTAATACATTGACCTTTCAGGGATATTCTAGATCCAAACTATAGTAACTGTGTTAATTCTAGTAGAGATTTAAACAAGACCAGTTCACTCCTAACTTTACTTCTGTTTATGGAGTAGATGACTGAAGACACAATCCTTTGAAAGACAGATTTTTTTTTTAAATGGCAAGATATCCCAATATTACCTGATAGAGTTGTATTTTCTCTAACAATAATAATACTTGATTGTTTCCATGAAAGAAAATGAGCTTTTAGCAGGGGAAAAAAATGGTGTTTGATATAACACCTAAGAAATTTCATTAGTTACAAAATAGTTCTTCATGTAATCTTTCACATACCATTTTATTAATATGTGTTAGACCCTCTCTAGTATCAAAACTCTCATGTTGGATTTTTAAATATAATGCACTGAAACACAATTTCCCCAAAGTTTCTGAAATTTCATTTCATACAGACACAATTTTATTAGTCTCCTATTAGCTTGACCCTTGATTTTTTTGGTAAAATCTTCCTTCCTTTGATTGATATGCATGCCTTTGACTGTGTTGTAGTTTGTAACTAGAATGTCCCCTAAAGGTATATGTGTTAAAACCTTGGTCCCCAGCTTGTGGTGCTATTGGGAGGTAGTGGAACAGTTAAGAGGGAGGTCTTCAGGTCACTGGGGGTGGAGGGGATGTCCCTCAAAGGGGATTTTGGGACCCAGGTCTTTTCTCTATTTTCATTACAGTTATGAGGTAACTAACTTTGCTCAAGCAGGTACTCCCAGGACATGCTGCCTCACCACAGGCCCAAAAGCAATGGAGCCAACTGCCCATTGACTGAAACCTGAAAAACTGTGAGTCAAAATAAATTTTCTTTATAAGTTTATTATCTCAGGTAGTTGTTATAGTAATGGAAAGCTGATTAACCCAAACTATATTATTGTGTTTGTAGTCCATTCAATAACAATACATTTGTTCAGAAATTCCTTTAACTTTCCTAATTTATTTATGTACCACTAAAACTATTTACCCTTCCCTAAAATGTATCAGCTTTATACACACACACACACACACACACACACACACACACAAAATACCATTATTTAGCTGGCAACCTAGATAAATGGTCCTGGTTTCTTTCATCCGAACTAGCATCAAAACTCTTTTTAACTAACTGGCTTCATAAGTCTCTACCTTCTCTCTGAAAGACTGTCAAGTATCTGTTTAATTCAATAGTAAATTTAAGATGTTATATTTTTTCAATTAAAAGTAATTATGTGACCTTATATAAGTGGTTTTAATATCACAAATCAGTTGTATCCTCCAAATAGCCTATAATTTTGAAAGTTCAAAATTTTGTCTGCTCTTTTTTTTATTCAAGCCTAATACTTACCAAAAATTTCCACAATCCACATCATCAAAATTTTCATCTTGTCTCAAAAGAAAAATATTCAAATGCAATTAAGAGCCAAAATCAACGATCTTCAGCTTCAATTTTCAAATGCCAGTTTGTTTTTACCTAATTCTAGTAAATTTATGTAGTGTAATTCTAAACTTCAATATTTGACATTTCCCTGATGAAGAAAAGCGGTAGGAACTTTCCCCCATCTGTGTTGCTTTTGGAAACTAGCTCCTCCCTTCTGTAGTCTCTCTGGTCCAAGCAACATAGCTGCCTAAGACTGTGGATAAGGGTCTCTGCCTCCACCACTAAGATCAGATCAAAACTCTTTTAACTCTAGGAATTACCTCTAGATGAATGTTCTGGAAATTAGCCCTCTGGGAACAAGGTACCAGCTAAAGCTATAGGTGACTTTCTCCATTTAACATACCATAAATGGGATTTCTGGTGTGGAGAGGGAGGTAAAGGATCAATGTTTTTAAAAAAAAAAAAAAAAAGTAAAGGTCGAGTCCGCGTTTTCTAGTGATCCATTTTCTGCTGAATCAGCTAATATTTCTGAAGCTTTGAATTTCGGATTCTATAGAGTAGTTTTACCAAAACTAAAGTGAGAAGTGTTGCTTTCAATATAAAGAGGTTCCGACTATTCTTCGTTGTTTTTTTTTTTTTTTTCTTAAAGTAAAAGAAAAAGAAGATGGGGTGTAACTATAACCTGTGGATCTGCCTAAAAGGGAAAAAACACAGAACTTGCCAGAAAGTGGGGGGGGGGGGAGGTGCTTCTACTGGTCTACTTATAGTGTGGTTCATAATAGGTTGCTAAACTAAGCCATAGAAAACTGAAAGGGGAAGACTTAGATTCCATTAGATCAAGCAATATGCAAATGCTCCTAGTTAATTTTGTTTGGGTACAAAACTTGTTCATAAACAGATGACCGCCAACTCCAAACCCCCCACAACCACCACCCCCCAAAAATCCCTGAACTAACCTCAAATGTACCTTTATTTGTTTTTTTACTGTCCTCAAATGTACTTTTAATTCTTTTTCCTCTTTCCCCACGCCCTCGGCGACTTTTGTTCTCTAGTTCTTCTTGTTCTTGGTATGAAATCTGACAAAGAGCAAAAATCCTGAAATAAAAAGGAAAGAAAGAAGGAGAACAGGAGAGGAGGAAGAAAGGAGGATAAGGAGAGAGGAGGAGAGGAGGGGAGGGAGGAAGAGAGAGAAACTATTTTGCCACCCTCCTGGCTAACTGAATGCTTGTTCCCGAGATTACAGTAATTACAGCCCCAGCATGAGTTCCATACAAGCGCTAAATGAAACAGCACATCAATTAAAAAATAAACACTCCATTCTCGGAGAAAGACAACCCCCTGGGACGTCCTAACAAGCGTAAATGAACCTGCCAGGCCGCCGGCCCCTCGCCACCGCTCCCCCCCCCCCACCCCGCCCTCCCCCATGTCCCCTCTCCGCGTCCTTCTTAAGGTGGATGCAGAGCTGGCTGGGCCAGCGCTGGTTGGTGGCATCCCAAGTGGCTGCTAAAAGCAGCTAGGGCTGGGTGCAGATCACCGATACGTGTCCGCGCCTCCGCGCCAGGGCGCAGCCCCGCCTCCCGCAATAGAAAAGGAGGTTCTGGCAAAAACATGCGAACTTCGGATAGATGAATATATGTCCTAAAGTAGGAAGAGAATAGAGATTCCGGTGGCAGTTTCCAGTCTATTCTATTTATAAGTTTTTGTTTTATTTTCTTTTTTAAAGAGGAAATGGAATTACTTTTTGTAAAGGAAGCACTGCGCCCGGATGGTTTATGTATTTTATCTCACCCAATTATTAAAAACCCCTAAGAGATAGATGCGGTGATCACCCCACTTTCTAGGTAATGAAACTGAGGCTCCCGAAGTAAAACAGCTGAGCCACAGGGGGGTCCCAAGCGGGCATCTGTGCAGCGAGACCCTTGTGCGCTTGCAGCCCGACTCGAGAGCACCTCACTAGGCTGCCTCAAATCCAGCCCCCCATCTAGAATGAACTAAGGTCATTCCACTCCTGCCACATCTCCAAGGCTCAAAACCCATCACTCTGAGAACCCCAAGAACTGCGTCCTTCCAGGGTTCCCTAAGGGTCCAGGTCTGGGTAGGTCTTTGCGCATTAGCCTGTTGCGCGACTTCCAAGTTGCCTTGGCTCTCAAGGGAGTCTCGGGGCCCCACCTCCAGCATGTCACCCCATTCGTGGAGACTTAGCAGGCAGGGGTTTGACCGATTTGAAAGAGCACTGGGAGGCGCACACTGCAATAAAACTCCGTCCCCAAGCACAAACTCGGGGAAATAGGGCCAAGATCTCAGACTCACAGAGGTCTGTGGGGAACACTCGTAACAAACGCTCCCTCTCTGCGGTCAATCCCAAGGTTATCAAAACTCTACATCTGCAGAAAGCCCACATGGCCATCAGGACACTACGGACGTCCTTAAGGAAGGTTGAGCCTTGGGAGCGAGTAGACTCCGCCCTGTCGTCCGGTGATTGGTGAGCCTAGAGGTGGGCGGAGACCAAGTCCAGGCTGTATAAATATTCATGAGCCGGCCGCGCGGCGCTAGCGGGGCTGGAGCCGGGAAGTTGGGCTAAGGGCGCTGCTCGTGCCGAGGAGGCGGCGGCTGGGCGCGGGCCGAGGCGCTCAGGTGTCGGTTCCTTCTAGTCTGGATTTGCTTCTGTGTGTCTAGCGAGAAGCGGACTGCCTGTATCTCACTCGACTGCGGCCAGAGAGCGACGCGGACTTTTCCTGGAGACGGATCCTTCTGTCCCCGCGGCGTACAGATTGACGGACTCACGCCGGAGAAAGATCGCAGAGGCCTCGGGCGTGCGGGGTCCTGAACTCCAACAGTGGTGGCGCGGCCTTTGGGGCGGGCATGAGCCCTCGCGGGCCGAAAAGGGGCCGCGAGGGCTGACCCGGCACAGCGAGCAGCTTGGCCCAGCCATCTTGACTGCGCACCGCGGCCCGAAAGGAAACTTGCTGCGCCGCCGCCCTAGGTGCCCGACAAAGTCACCGCTGCTGGGCGCCAAGCAGAGAAGTGGCCAGACGAGCGGGAGAGGAAACAGAGTGTACGGGACGATGGACCAAGGGCCCGCCACCCTGCTCCGTGAGGGCTGAGTGAGACCCAGAGTAAGAGGGACAGACCCTCTGGGACTGTGGCACGCGACTGCAGCCACCTTCTCTCCTGGAGTGGCAGAGAGGAGGTGCGGACGACCTCTGCCCAGGCTTTCGACCGCTTCGTTGCAGACGTGCCCCAGACAGGAGCTAGATTATTGGAAAATCCCCTCTTCTCCCCAAGGAAAGGCAAAAGACCCGCAGGTCACCCGTTCACCCCTTACCAGGCTCAATTGCTTGGATCCCCCTGGGACCCTCCGCGCACTGCCTGGAAGACTAGGGCAAGGGCCGAGGCGCGCAGCATGGAGTGGGGTTACCTGTTGGAAGTGACCTCTCTGCTGGCCGCCTTGGCGCTGCTGCAGCGCTCAAGCGGCGCAGCAGCCGCCTCGGCCAAAGAGCTGGCGTGCCAAGAGATCACCGTGCCGCTGTGTAAAGGCATTGGCTACAACTACACCTACATGCCCAACCAGTTCAACCACGACACGCAGGACGAGGCGGGCCTTGAGGTGCATCAGTTCTGGCCGCTAGTGGAGATCCAGTGCTCCCCCGACCTCAAGTTCTTTCTGTGCAGCATGTACACGCCCATCTGCCTGGAGGACTACAAGAAGCCGCTGCCACCCTGCCGCTCGGTGTGCGAGCGCGCCAAGGCCGGCTGCGCGCCGCTCATGCGCCAGTACGGCTTCGCTTGGCCGGACCGCATGCGCTGCGACCGGCTGCCGGAGCAAGGCAACCCCGACACGCTGTGCATGGACTATAACCGCACAGACCTGACCACGGCCGCGCCCAGCCCGCCGCGCCGCCTGCCGCCGCCGTCTCCTGGAGAGCAGCCACCCTCCGGCAGCGGCCACGGCCGCCCGCCGGGGGCCAGGCCCCCGCACCGCGGCGGCAGCGGCAGGGGCGGTGGCGGAGGGGACGCAGCGGCGCCCCCAGCGCGAGGAGGCGGTGGCGGGAAGGCACGGCCCCCTGGTGGCGGCGCGGCTCCCTGCGAGCCCGGGTGCCAGTGCCGTGCGCCCATGGTAAGCGTGTCCAGCGAGCGGCACCCGCTGTACAACCGCGTCAAGACAGGTCAGATCGCCAACTGCGCACTACCCTGCCACAATCCCTTCTTCAGTCAGGACGAGCGCGCCTTCACCGTCTTCTGGATTGGCCTGTGGTCGGTGCTCTGCTTCGTGTCCACTTTCGCTACCGTCTCCACCTTCCTCATCGACATGGAGCGCTTCAAGTATCCGGAGCGGCCCATCATCTTCCTGTCTGCCTGCTACCTCTTCGTGTCAGTCGGCTACCTGGTGCGCCTGGTAGCGGGTCACGAGAAAGTGGCTTGCAGCGGCGGCGCGCCGGGCGCTGGCGGCGCTGGGGGTGCTGGCGGCGCGGCAGCTGCAGCGAGCGCGGGCGCGGCAGGCGCGGGAGCGAGCGGCGCGGGCGGGCGCGGCGAGTACGAGGAGCTGGGCGCTGTTGAGCAGCACGTGCGTTATGAGACTACCGGCCCTGCGCTGTGCACCGTAGTCTTCCTGCTAGTTTACTTCTTCGGCATGGCCAGCTCCATCTGGTGGGTTATCCTGTCGCTCACGTGGTTCCTGGCGGCAGGCATGAAGTGGGGCAACGAAGCCATTGCCGGCTACTCGCAGTACTTCCACCTGGCCGCTTGGCTTGTGCCCAGCGTCAAGTCCATTGCAGTTCTGGCGCTCAGTTCGGTGGACGGTGACCCAGTGGCAGGCATCTGCTACGTGGGCAACCAGAGCCTCGATAATCTGCGTGGCTTCGTGCTGGCCCCTCTTGTCATCTACCTCTTTATTGGCACTATGTTTCTGCTGGCCGGCTTCGTGTCGCTTTTCCGCATCCGCTCAGTCATCAAGCAGCAGGGTGGCCCCACCAAAACGCACAAGCTAGAGAAGCTCATGATCCGCCTGGGCCTCTTCACTGTGCTTTACACTGTGCCCGCCGCCGTCGTAGTCGCCTGCCTCTTCTATGAGCAGCACAACCGTCCTCGTTGGGAGGCCACACACAACTGCCCGTGCTTGCGGGACCTGCAGCCCGACCAGGCGCGCAGGCCCGACTACGCAGTCTTCATGCTCAAGTACTTCATGTGCCTGGTGGTGGGCATTACCTCTGGCGTGTGGGTCTGGTCAGGCAAGACGCTGGAGTCTTGGCGCGCCCTGTGCACCCGTTGCTGCTGGGCCAGCAAGGGCGCCGCGGTGGGTGGGGGTCCAGCTGCAGGGGCCGCAGGGGGCGGCGGCGGGCCAGGGGGCGGTGGCAGCGCTGGACCCGGCGGGGGCGGGGGGCCGGGTGGCGGCGGGGGCTCCCTCTACAGCGACGTCAGCACCGGCCTGACGTGGCGGTCTGGCACGGCCAGCTCCGTGTCTTATCCAAAGCAGATGCCATTGTCCCAGGTCTGAGCAGAGGGGAGGGGGCGCCCAGAAGGGGCGGAAAGGGGGAGGGGAAGGAGACCCAGTGTGGTGAAGGGACACTTAAGGGGCTGAGGTTCCCACCCCTTCACAGTGTTGATTGCTATTAGCATGATAATGAACTCTTAATGGTATCCATTAGCTGGGACTTAAATGACTCGCTTAGAACAAAGTACCTGGCATTGAAGCCTCCCAGACCCAACCCCCTTCCCTCCATTGATATTCCAGGAGCTCCTCCAGCCAGGCGTTAATTTCCTTTGGCAGAGCAGGGTGGACTCTGTAGTATTTCCAGAACCTGAGATTAGGAGCCCTTGTTGATTGCCCTTTGCTGAGCTTGAAGCCAGATCTACAGATTTCACCCGAGGGACCTCTTTTTCTCCCTCCACTTGCCTACATAAACTTACTCCTAACATATCCTAGAGGAGGGATGACTGCGACCTAATGGGATTGCACGGTTTGGGTATTCTTAATGACCAGGCAAATGCCTTAAATAAACAAGAAATGTCTTAATTATACACCCCAAGTAAATACGGGTTTCTTACATTAGAGGATGTATTTATATAATTATTTGTTAAATTGTAAAAATGTGTAAAATATGTATATAGCCAAAGATATACAGTGTGTACATTTTTTGTAAAAAGTTTAGAGGCTACCCCTTGTAAGAACAAATATAAGTATTCTATTTTGTCAATAAAATGACTTTTGATAAATGATTTAAACATTGCCCTCTCCCCCTGCCTCTTCTAAGCTGTTACCTTTACAGTGCTAACTAAGGACCCGTGGGGAAAATGGACATTTTCTGGTTGCCATTCTGTACACTGACTTTAGGCATGGAGAAAATTACCTGTTAACCTTTAGTTCTTAAACTGTGAGCAAAGTAAATATCATTGTTGAACTGAAATCAAAAGTGAGTTTTTGCACCTTCCCCAAAGATAGTGTTTTCATTGGTACCTCTTTTCTGATCAATGGATTACAACACACCTTAGTGTATGTAAATGGAACTTTTGCAAAAGCAGTACTTCCACTTAGGCCTTGTTATTTATCTTGTATAATATCACTAAAGGTTTCAAAACTGCACATCCTTATCCCGCGTCGATGATTTTGAAAACACCTGGTTTTCCAGGGTTTGAACATACTGCTGAAGTGTGGAGGTTAATATTTTAAACCATAGATCACTCTTTTCAGCATAAGTCATTTGACAATCTGGTACTGGAGCAGGCACTCTTTAATGGATTAAACTAACGGGTTAACATCTTAATAACCTTCCATGCTTGTGTATACCAAATGTGCTGCTTTTCCTAGAGAAAAAGCTATTGTTCCTCTGTCAAGACTAAGCTAATTTATTTGAGCAGAAGGCTGTTGAATTAGCAGAAGAATGCTTTGGCAATTGTTGAACTTTTTACCTGTCTGCCCAGTGGCTCAGCACATCATTCCTTTAAGAGGAGCTAAATGAATAGGGTTAATCTGTAGGGAACTTGGTCTTTTGAGTTTGAAAAACTTTGATCTTTTCTCCTCTCCAAATGTGCTGTATAGTCTAAAGTTTCTTTCCCTGCTGCCCGGCTCCTCTTGGTGCAGACCAATTGGCCACCGTGGAGCCTTAAAGTTCTTCCATTAAAGGGATGTGGGACTTTTACTTTAAAAAGGAGAGAGAGCGAGGGAGAGGAAGACTTGTAACAGTTAGTGAAGACCAGAGGCACAAGTGCGCTCAGCCTTTTAAACAGCTTTTCCCGGCATTGTTAGCCAGCCTGCAGGCAGCTAGGCATGGGTTGAAGCATTATAGAAAAGGGCTCTGAATGCCCTACAGGTGGTCTGCGCACATAATCCCCCAATTTAAAGCGTTTTCCTTTGCTGGACAATTGCATTACAAAACTCCCTTCTTTTTCGCTCCTAATTGAACCAATGAACTATTATAAACTACAAGTTTTTCTTAAAAAAAAAAAAATCCTCAGTGCCTAAATTCTATTGACTAAATTCTGGCAAGTTTTCTGAACTGAACCTTTTAAAGCTCCGGAAGTAAAAGCTCCTTCATAGACATTTCTTTTTCAGATATTTTTATTCCTTATGCTTGTTATTTTCTGGCAGATTAGCAATAATTTAAAAGTAATTGCTAAGGTTGTGTGTTCATACTGAAAAGATAGCCCCAGGTCCCTTATTAACCTGTCAATCAAGATAAGAAATGGTCAGCTACCCTACTAATGACAGGGACATCAATCATTGTGGAAAGGGAGGGGACTTTTTCAGTGCATTCTTCATAGATGTTTGTTCTCTTTTCCTGGAAAAAAAAAATATGTTGTTTTTTTTTTTCTAACTAATGGGAGGAAAACTACTTCCTTTACTGATTTTTCTCATGCAAGAGACTTTTAAGAAAAGTTTTGTGATAGTAGCATTTCCAGAGTCTTTCTTTGTGTTAGATTTTTTTTTAAATTAGATATGCAATAAGAATACCTACTTTAGCTATCATGCCCATTTTATTTTTGGCAGTCAGACATTGTAAAAATCTTTATCTTGCCAGCATTTTTATTTATTAAAGAACAATTATTTTGTAACTTAGGTATCAATGAATGTCCTGCATCTAACCCATGTGGTAACACTTGTGCTGTAGTGTGCATAAACCAGCCACAAACTTCACATATTCTGTTATATAGTAGAATTTTGAGGGCAGGTCTTGATCACATATGTTGGGAAAATGAGAGCTTAAAAACCACTGGTTAGCTTCCTGGTTGTCTAATGTGGTATTCTGAATAATGACACATTTTCAACTATATGATAGAGAAGGAATTGTTTGACTTTGAAGCTTTTGACCTTATTATTTCAAAATGTCCTTGTAAAATGCCATATTTGATAACTTTCACAAATAGCTGTAAGAATGCCCCATCTAAACAAGGTTGTCAAACAAACCAACCCTATTTACATTCTGAGGACAACATTCAGCAAAAAGACCTGTACCTATAATCACTATAGACTGATTTCAGAGACTGATATTTAAAATACAAGTGCTGGTCTTTGCCTTTAAAGCTAAAATTTTGATTAAAATGTTGCCAGTACCCAAATGGTATCTACTGGAATCAAAAACCCAAAATTGATTTTAGGGATGGGAAGAGTAAAGAAGGGTCTCTATAGGTCCACTTATGTTACACAAATGAATGAGTCCCTTGCTAGGACACCCATTTGTGCTCTGTAGAGGTATCCTTCATTACTATATGAAACAAGTGTTAGTTTTTTAAAATCTTGTCGATATTTGGGGGGTGGGGGGATGTGGTTGCTGTGTGGCTAGAAGATCAATGTAAATAAAATCTAATATGGTTAAAAACATTAGTAAAACCAAAGCTCATTAAAATTACTTGTGGGAGAAGTTATGGGGGACACTTTCTTTTTGCTTTATAATAAATGCAATTTGAAAGTATCGGAAGACAAGGAGGAAAGCATAACAAAGTTTAAGGAGCAAACCGTGTCTTATTACAGTGTCTTAACCTGCACTGCCCACGTGCAGTTGCATGTAATACTTCAAAGTCTGCAGGAAAAAGTCAGATTCTCTTGTCCAAAGAGAGTCAATGGCAGAGCAGATGGTGCAATTTAAAGAGTAGGTGCAAACATTCTAAGGAGGCTCAAAACAAATCCAGCAGCTATCAACTTTCCACATTTGATACTATACTGCCATCTTGTGGTGCCACAAAGTTCCAGAACATGGAGGATATAGCAGTTCATTCAATTCAATGCATCCAAAAATACTGAACAACCAGAGCTGGCCTATCACAAGCACGGGCCCCACCCAGAAGGCCTTCAAGCGTTTGTATTCATAATTTACTCAGAAAAAAGGACCACAAGACATCCCTGTCATACAGTAAGATCAGTTTTCATTAACCTCCACAGAGTTAAATCCTCAATATAATGAATGGTTCTGCTAAAAATACAATTAGGCTGTGTTGAAATCAAAAGGTATATCTGTTTTAAAACTATCTTCTGAGGTACTTTATTTAGAGACTAGAAGTTTGCCAGTGGTCCACCAAGCCACATCTTTTCATGACAGAAAGACTGAATAATAAAGACTATTTTGAGGTGGGATGTAACCAATTGGTTTGCTTAATGAAATGTACTGCCCGACATGGAAGAAACCACATAGAAGTCTTTCTGCAGAGTCCAGTGGACACACGTAAGCTGATGGGTTGGATGGGACATAGACTGCCCCTAAGATCTAGCCAAGGTATTCAGGGAACACGCCAAGGAATAAAAACTACATGAGAAAATAAGGTCAGTCAAAGGGAAGAAAGGAGAAGCACTTGCTTTGGACTGTTGGGGCTGTCCTTTGGGAAGGAGGAGATGTGAGAGACCAGGCTTTTAAAGAAGGATGAGCATAAAAAGGAGGCAGCTACACCAAGCTCACCTATAAATATTTCTTGTTCCTGAGAACTAAAATTGACAATAATTCTGTAGTTGCCACATGAACTTTTTCCTAGTTGGTACAAAATCCAAGGACCAGAAGCTGTGCTCTAGCTTAGTGAGAAGCTGCAGTGCCCTAAGGGAGGAATGGAGGAGTCTGTTACTGATTGAGTTCACACTGGGGGGAGGGGCCAGATGTGAAAAACATCTGTCCTGGCCAGCAGAGGCCTGAGGCCTTCAGGGAGGAAGGCAAATAGCAGAGCCACTAAGCAGCAAAGGTCGGTGCAGAAGTGGAAGCAGAGAGAGCAAAAGGCCTCTAAGATCTAGAAGAGCAGCACAGAAATTGCTGAAATGAGAAAACATTCTGAAGAGATTATAGTTCAGCTGACTTGAACAGCTCAGGAGAGGGGAGATGACCTAGGATGGTCAGGACAAATGATAGCCAGAGAAAGATAGAAGAGGTGAGGATACATGTTAACTGAACAGCCAAGTTTGAATGTCTTTCCAAACCTCCGGGTGAAATGGTTATTCAGAAGACAAAAATGCCTATATTTTTATCACCTTACTTAACATTCTGGAGAATCACATACTAAATTCAATCAGGAAACCAATGTCCAATTATTTTCCCCTATAAAGCCTGATTCTGATTGTCTAATATCCCAGCAGTAGTTCTAAACTTTGCCTAAACTTTAGAAGCATGTGGAGTGTTTTTTTTAAAAATACTGATGCCCAAGGTGCATCTCAGATTAATAGAGTAAGGATTTCTGGGGATGCCACCTAAGAATTCAACATTTTAAAAACTATTCATGGTGATTCATGTTTCATATGTAGCCAAAAGCCAGTGACCAGTAAATGTAATTGAACGTAATATTATGATCTAAAATGAAATAAGCATATAGAAATAGAAATTAACTAAGCAAAACTAGTTATTATTATTCAACTTGACTGCTTTGCATGGAAATGGTTCTTTTTTATTTTTTGTCACTTAAGAAAGTAAATATTTGGGAGAAGACAGGAGTGCCCCCATCTGGTCCAAAGAGAACACTTCATGCTTTGTTGTTTTTAACCAAACAGAACAGTTTGGGATGACCCTTGGGATAAAACTTTTCTTTTTAGAAATGTGTTTATCTCTGGTTATAGTAACAGAAACTGGGTAAGACAGTGATAGATACTTCAACAACCATTATCTGATCATTCTATATTGTGTGCATGTATTGAAATGCTACCTGTACCCCATAAATATGTATATTTTTTCTGAGCCAATTAAAAGCAAAAGTATATTAACAAAAAAGAACAGACAATATTACCTTAGTATATACATATATATGACTGCATGACTGATGTGATTCTACAGCATGTACAATCAGAAATATGAGAAATTATGCCCAATTTATGTATATCAAAGTGCATAAATGCATTCTACTCTCATGTCTAACTAATTAAAACAAATTGAAAAAAAAGAACATCCCTTGGACATACTTAATGGGAACTGAAAACAAGTTAACAACTCAATAATTTTAGAAAATTTCTTCCGGTGAACACTGTTTTTACTTGATTAATTTACAGAATCCCCAGTGTACTGTAGAAAACCAGGAAAATTAGGTGGTTAAGAGAGGAAAGCTGGACCCCACTGCCTGCCACCACTAGTACCTTGGGAAGTTACTTAGTCTCCATCTTCCTTAGTTTTATCCTCTGTAAAATGTGGATGAAATCAACCTACCTTACAAGGGTATTGTCAGGATTAATCCTAATGTAAATAATAAGTGTAGGACAGTGCCTGCCTGGTGCAATGGATGTCAGTTATCATCATTAAAGGGATTTGTTTTAAAATATTGATGTTTCACATGACCCAGATATAAATATACCACTCCATAGTGTTTATCCTATAGAATTAAAATCATCATACTATAGCAATATATGCATACCCATGTTTATAGCTGCACAACTGACAGTAGCCAAACTATGCAACCAGCCTAGGTATCCATCTGTGGATGATACACACACACACACACACACACACACACACACACACACACTGGAGTTTTATTCAGCCATAAAGAAGAGTGAAATTCTGTCATTTGCAGGAAAATGGATGGAATTTGAAATCATTATGGTAAGCAAAACAAGTCAAACTCAGAAAGTCAAGGGTGGTATATTTTCTCTCATATTTGGAAGCTAGAGAGGAAAAAGAGAAAGAAAGGTAGGGGATGGTCTCATGAAAACTGAAGGGAGAACAAGAGAGGAAAAGGACCAGAGGGAGGAAGGAAGAGAGGGAAAGGTATATACTGGAGAATGATATTAACCAAATTATTTTGTTATATTGAATGCATGTATGACTATTAACAACAAATCCCACCACTATACACAACTATCATGCACCGATAAAAGTGTGAAGAAATAAAATACAGATGTTTCCATGAGCATTTCTTATTTTTTATTGTGATAAGGAGCACATAATATAGACCTTACCATCTTAACAATTTTAATTGTCCATTTCTATAGTTGTAAGCATTTTCACATGTTTATGAAATACTTTCCCAGATCTTTTTCATCTTGCAAAACTGAAATATTATACCCATTAAATGCCTATACTTTATTCTCTTCACCTCTTTCAATCCTGGACAACCATCACTCTCCCTTTGTTTCTATGAATTTTACTACTTTAGATACAATTGGAATCAAAGTATTTTTTCTTTTGGTGACTGACTTATTTCACTTAGAAGGTTCATCCATGTTGTAGCATGTCATTATTTCCTTACTTTAGAGGCTGAATAATATTCCATTATATGTACATGTTTTAGTCAGCTTTTTTGCTGCTGTGACTGAAAGACCAGAACAACTGTAGAGGAGAAAATGTTTATTTGAGGACTCACAGTTTCAGAGGTCTTAATCCATAGAAGGTCAGCTCCATTCCGGAACTGGTGAGGCAGAACATTATGGTGGAAGAGCGTGGCAGAGGGAAGAAGCGCACATGATGATCAAGAAGCAGAGATCACTGGTCAGCTATGTACTCCAAAGCCATGCCCCCAATTCCCACCTCCTCCAGCCACACCCTACCTGCCTTCAATTACCACTCAATCCCATTAGGTGATTAATTCACTGATTGGGTTAAGGCACTTACAACTCAATCCTTTCCCCCTCTGAACCCTCTCACATTGTCTCATACATGAGCTTTTGGAGGACACCTCACATCCAAACCATAACAGTACATGACATATTTTATTTATCCTGTCATCTGTGGATGAACATCAGGATTTCTTCCAACTCTTGGTGATTTTCATTTTATTTGAGTCCATGTAGTGAGGATATTGGTGCAGAAAGAAGTTTGTCCCTCCAGTCTGATCTAGTCACCAATTATTATGTTGGTCCATTCATTCATTCATCCAAGCACCCATCCACCCATTGATCCAAGCAATCTTTATTCCCTTATTCGCCTTCATTTTTATATCAATCAGAATAAGATGGGTGTTGCTACAATAACAACTCTAATCTCAGCAACTTCACACAACAAAAAATAATTTATCATTTGTACACATCTAATGTGTCAGTGAAGAGTTTCTATTCACTTGGTCGGGTAAAAAAAACCCAGTTTGACAAAATCTTTATCTTGACCTCTGCTTCCATGATTCCTCCATCAGTGGGGAAGGAACGTATCAATTCGAGCACTTGAAGTTTCTGCCTGGAGATAATATGTGTCATCTGCGTGTGCCCTTAGCCAAGGAAAATCGTATAGCCACATGGCAATCCAAATAGTGCAGGGAAGTCATCCTACCACTTGCTCAGAAAATAAAAACTGAAAATAGCTGTCAAATGGTACTAATGACTACAACTACCCACTCTAATATGCTCATCATATGTCTTCTTTCTCTTCCTCTCTGCCATAGTTAATTCTGATTTCTACTTAGAATAACAACATGAAATACAAAAACAATTAGATGAAGATCAGAATTTGTATTCTTGCCCTCATCTTTTATTAGTCTGGAACATTACTAATTTTTATGAATCCAGTTTGCCTCTTCCACAAAATGATTTTCTCAAAATTATTGCCCTGTCCTTTTCACATGATTCTAAAACTCAATGGACATGATTAATATAAAAATAATCCATCTAAAATTTCTATTTACAAGAAAAGGGAAATTCAAGATATTATTCTCCTCAATGAGATATTTGTGCCCTCTGAAGTATTAATAATGGCAAGTGCTTTAACCAATTCAAAAGAGAAAATCTCTATTGTTTTTAAAAATGTTTGCTGTTCTAAAAACAGAATTTTAACATTCATTGTATCAATTAATGACCATGATATGGGAGAGCATTAGAAGTACCATATTTACTATGGACACTTTCTTCATGTGAGACTGATGATGTGGAGAAAATGAACTTAAAGCAAAACTAAACAGTGAGAATAGAGAAGTGAAAAAGAATAGAGAAGAAATATTATAAGAAAAGCTTGGATAAAACTAAACAAAAAATATTTTAAGTCACAATTGCAACGAAATGCTCCAGCCTCATTAGCAATATTTCATACATAGACTTTCCATATTTTAGTATTTATATTCTATATGCTGGAAAACTTTTAAAATCTTTACACTGGAAAGTTGGATTCCATAAAAAGGATATGACTAAGTTTAAAATATTTTAGGTTTAAAATGACTCACATACTCTTAAGATTAACAGAACCTTACACTGTATTATGATTTTGTATATTTGCACTTCAAAATTCTCAAAGGATTTAACAGTCTGAGACCAAAGGCTGACTTTTTCCAAATCACACAGAAGCTTTTAAATCCAAGTTTAGTCTAATTAAAGGATGAATGTGGTGAATTCCATGAAACTTTCCAACACAATCATGTTGTGCCAACTGAAGAAGGATTAGTGCAAGACTAACACAGATGTTTCCAAATTCAATAAAGTAAGGGCAGGTCTGAAGCAAGTCAATAACTCTTTTCCAGACCCCTAAAGTTACTGGTTTAGCTTTTTTGTAAATCTTTCGTTAACTTGTGTGAGAAGTGTCAAGCTAACAACAAAAGGGGTTAATTCCATTGGAATTATCAGCAGTGTTATTTCCCTAGCATAATCAGACTTTGCTGAAACAACCTGGATGACATTCCACCCTCTATTTCATGTGATTCCCCAGACAGACATGTTGTGTCTAAGTCTAGCACGGTTGTGTGGGTCGCCATCTACTATCAAACCAGAGCCTGTCTGGAGTCTCCCTTCCAGACATGGGATGGGAAATGATTTGAGAAGTTGGTGGAGCACGTCTTTGGAGCCCCTCTTGCCTTCTTTTTTTTGTAGCCTTGGGTGACTTCCATGTTTCCTTCTCAGGTATTAAGCTCCATCCTATATCCCTTTATTTATTAACACTGAAGTTTGTTATTAGCTTTTTTGTTTTGTTTTTGTTTTCTAAACTTATCAAGACTCTAAGCAATACAGAACAGAGTACATGCCCCGGTCATGCCAGAATTTCTGTGCAGTATGACATTAATAATAAAGAAAATATGTTTTTTGATGCAGCAGTACCTAATGATAAAAATTTATTAGGAAATTTTGGCGTCAGAAATATACCTAAGGGAGTTGGTGATATAGCTTAGATGTATAGCATTTGCCTAGCATGGACAAGGCCCTGGGTTCCATTCCTAGCACCACATAACAAAGAAAAACAGAAAAAGAAAAGAAATACACCCAGGGTCGTTAGTAAGGTCAATTGAAGTGCAGAGAAGTTTTCCAAAATCCCATCCATCCTCCACAAAGACGGCTCTATATTACCCTCCATCTCAGACTGACCCAAAGGGGCCCTTGCTGAACACTCGATGGCCCCACTTAGAAATATAAAAGTTACTGACATATTAGTTTGCCCCTTTAGGCCTGTCTGTCCCACAAGCATGATTCCCACCCTGCCTTCAATGTTCAAAGCTACCAGATTCCAAACCACATCTACCCAATGTTGCTTATCCAGCCCCAATTACAAATTTGGAGTATTTCCACTCTGCTTCTTTCCAGGGCATAGCCTTAATCCTAGACCTCTGGAAGCCTAATGGAGCTGCCTATCCTTCTGCTCCCTGCCTGGCTCCTGGCTGTATCTCTTGGTGTCTCTGACAAAAAACTGTCTTTGTGATTCCAGTCTGTTCTTGTCTCTCCCTTTCCTCTTTGGTGCCCATCACTCCACCTTTCCAGTCCCTAGTCCAAGGCACCCCCTCATTTCATCTTCTTCCTCTTCTTTTCATAACCTTCCCTCTAATCTTTCATGTTCAAAAGAGCATAAGTGACACAGGAAGCCTTTCTTCCGGATGCATTTGGATTTTACAGGGTATTCAAGCTCAAGAACTGAATTATTAATAGGTGATTTCAAATATCACCCATCAGTGGGCTCTATTCACCTAGACAAAAATCCTAAAAATTACAGAAACATCATTTCCCACCTCTCTTTTAATATCTTGTTAGATTGGGTTTTACATCAGTTTTGATAATTAAGTTGCACAAAAAGAGATGGTTGTAGTGATATAGAGCAGACAGACTCAGTGCATATTGGGTATCTGATAAAAAGATCAAATGTGAACAAACTTCTACACACTCAAGAGGAAGAGAGACATGTAGAATAAATTCATCAAGCAGCTTAAAAATCCTCTTCTGGTTAAAAAATCAGCATTTGGCAAAGATAGTACTTCTGTGATCAGAAGCATCCTTTCTGTGTTCCCAGACAAGAAAAGAAATGATTACAAAGCCTTGAGCAAGCCAAGACTTGATTTTGGGATGGTGATGGTTTGGTTTCCCCCGCCCCTGTTTCAAGCCAGAAGCTTATAAGAGTTACTGGGGTGGGGAGAAAGAACACAGGTATTTGGGTCAGATCTAAATTTCTACCCCAGTTTTCTCTTTGTATGACTATGAGAAAATTACCAGTGATCCTCTGTTTCCTTATCTGTAAAATAGCAGTTATGAGGGTACTAAGAGGATCAAATTACTACATCTGTGCTCTTGGTATGCAGTAGGCATGCATGCAGTTGACACCCTCCTCCTGAGTCAGGACACCAGGTGACTTCTGTTGTATGTCCTTCTCCCTCCCCAATAACTTACAGCAGCTTTTCCAGATTTAAGCCCTTTCTTTTAGAAGTTTAGAAGTTCCCACTGAATGGCTTCTCTGTGTGGTCAGAAGTGAGGCTACCTACAAAGGTGTGAGGAGAGTAGAAAAGGTTCAAAATGGTTGGCAAGGAGCTTATGGAATTCAACCAACCAGGAAAACGTGGAGCTGGAGGGAACAGAGTTGAGGACACCACTGAAGACCAGGGATTTAGAATGGCACTAACTTGGGTGTTTGAGCTATTTTCTGCAGAAAGATCAGACAGCCCCCAAGGCCAGTTCCAGCCTTCTTACCAGTATTTTGTGCTTTATCCCTGAGATATCATGATCATTTGTGTCTGGAGAGTAAAATCGGCAATAATATAGGTTAGCTTATTGAAATTAAACCTGTATTCCCCAAGAAAAGTACATTTAATCTGAGAAACAGCAAAAAAATAAATACAGTATAAGAATTGTTAAAAAGATCAGATTGATTTTATTCTCTTTTAAAGCTGAGTAAAATTCCATTGTGTACATATGCCACATTTTAAAAATCCATTCATCCACTGAAGGGCATCTAGTTTGGCTCCACAGTTTAGCTATTGTGAATTGTGCTGCTATAAGCATTGATGTGGTCGTGTCCCTGTAGTATGCTGTTTTTAAGTCCTTTGGGTATAGACCGAGGAGAGGAAGCACTTGCAAGCAAATGGATGGTATTGGAGAAAATAATGCTAAGTGAAGTTAGCCAATCTCCAAAAAACAAATGGTGAATGTTTTCTCTGATATAAAGAGGGTGACTCATAGTGGGGTAGGGAGGGAGAGCATGAGTAGGACTCCATGGCAGTTATATTAATTATTCCTAATTCTAGATAGGGGAGAGGGGTGGGAAGGGAAGAGAAGGGGAAGGGGATTAGCAAGGATGGTGGAATGTGATGGACATCATTATATGAAGTACATGTATGAAGACTTGAATTGGGTGTCAACATACTTTATATACAAACAGAGATATGAAAAATTGTGGTATATATGTGTATTAAGAATTGTAATGCAAAAAAAGTACATGTATAAAGGCATAAATTGGCATGAACTTACTTTATATACAGATATGAAAAACTGTGCTCTATATGTGTAATAAGAATTGTAATTCATTCCACTGTTGTCCTGTATTTAAAAAATGATAATGAAATCAATTTAAAAAAAGATCAGATTGAACACTGGCTCGTCACTATAAAGTTAATGTTAGATGAATACATAATTCTCTTCTCTTTCCATCACATAAGGTGATTTAGTCAGCCGTGGGGGCCTGCCTCAGACAGGACCATTCATTCCCTCAGAAGTTTGGGATAGAAGCCTAGGTGGGGTCAGAAGAGGGAACACAGAACAAAAGGGTTTGAAGTTGCAGAGAAATAAATAAGAATTAATATCGAAGAACTGTGGAATACTGCAGATCTGCTGCTTGTCTTATTGACCAAGTTATTAGATTGGGTAAATAAATCAGGACTGCTTTGCTGTAAGATCTGGTTCTTAAATAGAAAACAAGGGAATTCATTTATTTAGGAGTAATTGTAGGGATCCCAATAGTCTTGCTGACACCACCTACTTTTCCTGTCTTTTAGGGCCACCAAGGAAGTGTCTAAAGCAGAGAATAGACTAATGGGTAAGACTCCATGGCAGTTATATTAATTATTCCTAAATCTATCTGCATCCAAACTCATCTCCAAGCTCTGGTCCAGTCACTCCAATTTCCTACTAGTCATCTCCTACCAAATGCCCCAGGGGCAACTCAGCCTGTCCTCTTCTGCAGCAGAAATTATGAGTATCCACCAGGATAAATTCCCATTTAGGTGAATGTGAATCAAGCAAACTGAGCCAGGTTCTCCTCTGATTCATCCCCGCTAATACCACAAGTAACAGAAGTGTATATGTACCACCTCCTGAATATCTGTCTCCTCCAGATACTACTTCTCAGCATTTCTATTTCCAAGGTTTAGATCTGTGTGTTTCAAAGTATAAATGAAATGGTTTGGGTAGAAATGCCAGGAAATAAAGCAAGACTGTCTCTCAATCAGAGCTGAAGGAAATGAAACTAGATATGCTTACTGTAAACTGTAATAATGCCTGAGGCTTTGGGGGGATCAAATATCTCAGGTGAGAAAGACTAATTCATAGACATTTAATTCCTTCTCAGATACCATTTCTGAGATCAAAAGCACTTTAACTTTCTAAAGTATAAGAAAAGGGGAAAAATTAATCGGGAAAAACACATTATTTCATAAACCAAGAGGGAAAACCCTACACACCTTCACAGAAATCTAATTTGACAAAGTATAGCCAAGAGGGAGTTTTGTAGCTGCTTAGTAAACAGCTGGAAGGAGGAATCAGAAGGGAAGGAAGAGAGAATATTTGTGTTCTGTTGGAATACCTGCTAGTCAGCTTTCCAAGTACTGGCACCGTGGGGCTTGCAATGTCTACCCAGTGCCACTATTGTCTCTCTTGGCTGTCACTTTTTATTACACACCCACATCTCAAGGCAAACCTCTGCAGGAAAAAACAGGGAAACGGACAATCAGTTGCTTGAGGGTAAAACAAAGAAAATAAATCCAAGACAAGGGGCTGCTTCTCATCTCCAAGAGGATGAAGTAAAGTCTTATTAAATTATCTCCTTCCCCTGAGACCGGGTTGCATACAATTTTGCAAATCCCATGATTGCTCACCAACTCTATTATCCAAACAGACCTAATAGAATTCCTACATCTTCTGCTGATGATTCTTAAATCCTGCTTTTTCTGGGCAGAGATAAGAGAGGAAAGAGGTGAGTGAAAAGAATGAGTTACAACACATGATTATGAGCTACAACACAAGATAACAACAAAAAAATAGGTGATGTATGAAGAAAGTCAAAGGCATTTTTAAGTCCATGGATGTCTTTCTCCTTAGGCAAATGTATGGGTACCAATTCCTGGAGAGACTTGTTTACATTAATCCATCAAGTATCTCTGGTTTCACAGTCCTGGAACCACTTCATGGTGACCCACAACGATGTCCCTCTTATGAAGCTTCCATGTCTGGCATCCAAGCTTCCCAACAAGCCCACAAAGTATGACAGGAGTTACTTGCTCCATACAGGACTGAGAAGATGAAGATTCACAAGAGTTGGAATGGCACCAGAACTAGTGACTTCTCACTAGAACTTGTCCTACTGCAGTTTTCTGGTAGCTGATGTATTAAGTTGATATTTTCAAAGTTTCGTAAAAAGAAACAGAAGCAAAAGATCACATTGACATACAAGGTCAACACTCAATAAATACTAGCTTATTGACTTAGCTCCACGGATTTGAAATCTTATTTCTCAGACTACTGATAAAACAGTAAGGTGACTATGTGAAAAACAAGAAGTACCTCCTAGAGAGGTTGGAGGGAAGAAACCAGTCCTGTGACACACAGGTGATGTGCTGGGAAAACTTTCAGCTCTACGATGGCCAAAGTCAACGACCAATCAGTGTCATGCAGGGAGAGTACAACCTGTCGTGAACTCCTCTGTTCCTCCCACTTGGGGAGAGAGGAAACCCTTTTTATTAAAATCTGGTTTGTTTTTTGTTTGTTTGTTTTTGTTTTTGTTTCAGTGCTGAAGATTAAACACAGCACTTCTTGCACTTTGCTAGCACTCTATCACTGAGATCATCCCCCAGACTCCTTATGACTTTTAATTTCCTGAATTTCCCATGAAATGCATTTCAACCACATTCAGTCTATTAGATAATTCTATAGAGTTCTTTTGACTTTACTGTGTGCCACTCACCTCTCTCAGGTCAAATACAGAGATGGAGCTCAAGCTGAAATTTCCCCAAGGAAGGGATTTGCTCCATGCTGATAGGAGGGAGGAAACACACACACACAACTTACAGTGTTATACACACACACACACACACACACACACACACAACTTACAGTGTTATACACACACACACACACACACACACACACACCTTACAGGGTTACAATGCAGGGGCAGGGGACTGGAGGAAGGCATCCAATTCCTTCCTAGGAAATGTTTATAGCACAGCACAACCAAAACACAGCTGGCAGGATTTACCAGATTCTGCTGCTAACACAGCCCCTGGAGTTGGAATGAAGTTGTAAGTGGAAGGCAGGTACATTGTAGATCTTTAGCAAGTCTGCACCTGAGAAATGCAGATGTCCCTTCTCCTTGTCTCTAAAGCACAACCCTCCCCAACTCTTCTTGCCTGAAACGAAATTTATACCCAGAAAAATTGAAATAGGCTCTTACAGCAGATTGTAATATCCTATTAAAAGTGAGAGTTGCATTTATTAATGCGACTCAAATAATTCCTCCTTTGGCTGGGCACAATGTTTTATCCTCACAATCCCCTTGATCCTCATAATCTCTCTTTCATTTTTGTCTCTGCAGGTAGCCAGCTGGAGGTGTTGGTTCAGAGTTTGGATTTCACTACTGGGCTCTTGTCAGTGCTGGGTCACCTTAGAATCTGCCTGGGAAGAGATTTCTGAGAAGTTCTCAGCAAGTTGGAAAACATGAGCTTTTCATACTGTGCAAAAACCAACGAGTTAAACTAAAACACACACGTGCACACTCACTTAAGCCAATTGCAATCCTTTGTTATTTAAAATGATTATAATTAAGAAGATAGCCCCAAGGTAGAAGAGATTTGGGTTGTAGGCCAAATCTAGTCAGTTCACTTTATCTTTTCTCTCAGATTTTTATTCCTAAAAGAAATATCACTAGATATGCTTAGCAACTTTAATAATGCCCAAGGCTTTTTCAGATCAAACATGCTATCTAAGGACCTGAGTTTAGCTTAGCTTTTCCTAGGAGACCAGTATATTGGTCACCAGAATTTATCAAATGCATCTTAGAGGGCAGGTATCCAGAAAGATGGTCCTGTCTGGGACAAACACTGGCTAACTGCTCATCCAAATGTTACCTCCTTCTTTCTAGCTATTTTTCTCAAAAGTTAGAATTAGGTTCTACTCAGAGAATGTGGCCAGTGAGGCCCCTTGTTATGGTTTGGATGTGAGGTGTCCCTCAAAAGCTCACATTCGATAAACTACAAGAAGGTTCAGAGGAGAAATGATCGGGTTGTGAGAATATGAACCCAATCAGTGAATTAATCCCCTGATAGGGATTAACTAATTGGTATCTAAAGTGGTAGGGTGTGGCTGGCTTGGGGGGTATATATTTATATCTGGATAGTCGGCTCTCTCTCTCTCTCTCTCTCTCTCTCTCTCTCTCGGCTCTCTCTCTCGGCTCTCTCTCTCTCTCTCTCTCTCTCTCTCTCTCGGCTCTCTCTCTCTCTCTCTCTCTCTCTCTCTCTCTCTCTCTCTCTCTCTGCTTCTGAGCTGCTTTTCTCTGCCACACTCTTCCACAATGATATTCAGCTTCACCTCCAACCCTGAAGAATGGAGCCAGCCTTCTATGAATTAAGACCTATGAAGTTATGAGCCCTTAAATAAACTTCCTCCTTCAAAATTGTTCTGATTAATCTGGGCATGGTGGTGCACATCTGTAATCTCAGAGACTTGGGAGGCTGAGGCAGGAGGAACCCAAGTTCAAAGCCAGCCTCAGCAAACACGAGGTGCTAAGCAACTCAGTGAGATCCTTTCTCTAAATAAAATACAAAATAAGACTGAGGATGTGGCTCAGTGGCCAAGTGCCCCTGAATTCAATCCCTGGTACCCCCTCCCAATTGTTCTGGTCAGAAAGCTGACTAAAACACCCCTCTTTTCCCTTCCTCAGCAATTATGGCACTGTGGGCAGAA
Organism: Spermophilus citellus; assembly: GCF_964194105.1. Lineage (NCBI taxonomy): Eukaryota > Metazoa > Chordata > Mammalia > Rodentia > Sciuridae > Spermophilus > Spermophilus citellus. The sequence goes on along the minus strand of NC_138187.1, from coordinate 70,753,547 downwards.
GATGTTAGAACTAGGGGATATAGGACCCCCCCACCCCCACCCCCGCCAAGTCACCACCTAGAGCAGAGTTGCTCCTCAATCATGAACTTTACAAAATTTGTACTTTATAAAATTTCTTCTAAAATTGGGGTTTACTTGTTAGAACAGCTACAATCACTATAATTTGCATGCTATCTCTGCCTTAGGCAAAAGGTACTTGGTAAACTGCTAGGAGCCACAAACAAAATATAAATGGCACCTTTGGTTGTAAAGTGACGCCAACTAGCCACTGAGGTATTATTATGCTAAGATTTACATTCATATGCAAATTGGGCTCCTGCTGTTCACCTTGGCTTGCTACAGGACTCAAGTTACCGGACTGCTGGAGAGTTCCCATTGGTTGGGGAAAGATAGTAGGAGGAAATTCCGGGGAAGGTCCGGGACCCTGGCTCCGGGAGGCGCGCGGTTCCGGCAGACGCCCGCGTGGGAGGACCGGGTTTGGCTTGCCTGCGGCGGCTTTTTCAAAATAAAGTTTTGTTCCTGCTTGACTGGCTCGTGATTCTGTGCCCAGCCAAGACTGCGGCATTTGGCGGCCCGCACGGGGAACGCCTGAAACTTAGAGGTGAGTAAAACTGCTCGCCCCTGAGGGAAGGCGACAGAATGGGTGAACATTTAGAAAAACAATGTGTTCTTGTTTTGATTTATTTTGTTTTTATTTCAAGCTCCCTAGCCCTAGAATTTTCTCAGGCGAACTGGGAAAAATGGTTGGCTCAAGGTTTGAAGTTATTCGGCCCTGAGAAAGAGAAAATTGATACAACCATTCTCTGCTCCGTTTTTGTTTCATTCTGTTTCGGCTTTGTTTTATGCTATCTTATTGGGTTACGTTACCTTTATAGTAGATTAGAATCCAGTAAAAAACAAACCGAAAAACTGCTAAGTAAATTGTTAGAGGTCCAGACTATGGTAGAAAAAACGCTAGGTCAAGCAAAAGAGAAGGTCTCTCAAGCTAGTCAGACAGAGGAAAATTTAAAGAAACCAAGCTTAGAGGAAAAGCAGCCATCAGGTGGAGAATTACAACAGGAGGTTGCTACTAACTCCGTTCTATCACCAGAGGGCGTAATTCAACCAACAGCTCCATCTACCGCTGAGCGGCCCTCAACTCCCGTAGTTGATGGACGGAATTCTGAGGCAGGACCCCAAAGATTAGCATGCCCTGTACTTGAGCAGGCAGGAGGGCAACGAATTCACCGTGCTTTAGATTTCAAAACAATAAAGCAATTAAAGGAGGCTGTAACGACCTATGGGCCGCAAGCTCCCTTCACAATAAGCATGGTCGAATCTGTTACCAACTTGGACATGACACCAGCAGATTGGGCTAACATGTGTCGATCTGTGCTAAACGGAGGACAATATTTATTATGGAAAGTTGCCAATGAGGAATTTTGCATGGAGACAGCTAGGCGAAATGCAGAAGCTGGTTATCCTCAAAGAAATATAGAAATGCTTTTGGGGAAGGGACCTTATGAGGGTCAAAGACAGCAAATTGAATATGACCCTGGCGTATACGCACAGATTGCTGTAGATGCAGTTAGGGCATGGAAAACTTTACAGGGGCATGGAGACTTACAAGGTCAATTATCTAAGGTAATACAAGGAACTAATGAACCTTACGCTGAATTTGTAGATAGACTTATTCAGTCAGCCTCTAGGATATTTGGTAATACAGAACAGGTAATGCCATTTATAAAACAACTGGCTTATGACCAAGCAAATCGTTGCTGCAGAGAGGTCATTAGACCATGGAGACATGAAGATTTAAACACATATATTAAATTATGTAGAGACATTAATGAACAAGGGCAAGTCTTAGCAGCAGTACAACAGGCTTTAGATGCCAGGCCAAAAACATGCTATAATTGTAATCAAACAGGACATTTTAAAAGGAGTTGCCCCATAAGAGGAGGGTTTAACAAAGCGGGGTATCAAAGGAATAGAATACCGGGTATTTGCCCACGATGCCATAGAGGGAAACATTGGGCTAATGAATGCCGTTCTCAAACCACCATAGAGGGTATTCCGTTATCAAAAAACGGACAAAGACCAAGTGTTTACCCACGATATCATGGAGAAAGGTATCAGGCTCCGTTGCCAAAAAACGGACTAGAGGGCCCAATGCCCCGGGGCCCAAAACCACAAATATATGGGGCAATGGAGGAACCCAACAGCACCATCAAGGTAGTGCCCAGGACGCATTATCCATTAAATCCCTCATCAGACAAACTAGAGGGAGCGCAGGGCTGGACATCTGCTCCTCTGCCAGAGCAGTACTAACTCCAGAGATGGGAGTTCAAATCATTCCCACAGGAGTAAAAGGACCTCTTCCCCAGGGAACAGTAGGCTTATTATTGGGACGCAGTTCTTCTACACTAAAAGGACTTACGATAAGTCCTGGGGTAATTGATCCCGATTATGAGGGTGAAATAAAAATTATAGCTAGTTCTCCAAGAGGTATATCAGTAATTTCACCAGGAGATAGAATAGCACAGTTATTAATAATACCCAGCCTGCATGATAAATTTTCCAGTCGTAATGTAGAAAGAGGTTCCAAGGGATTAGGCTCCACAGGTGTAGATTGGGCTATGCTGTCTTTGAATTTAGATTCTCGCCCAATGCTAAAATTAAATATACAAGGACATAACTTTAATGGGCTGCTGGACACAGGAGCTGACCTTAGTGTCATCTCTCGTCAAGAATGGCCAAAACATTGGCCATTACAACAAGCCACTCAAACGCTTCGAGGCCTAGGAGTGGCGACTAATCCCCATAGAAGTGCTATGGTATTAGATTGGAGGGATCCTGAAGGATGTGAAGGAACTATACAGCCCTATGTATTGGATCATCTTCCCGTAAATTTATGGGGACGAGATGTCCTAGATCAATTAGGATTGACATTAACAAATAACATCAATCCTAATGCGCCCACTACTAGGGCTAAACAAGGCTTTAGGAAAGAAAAAAGATTAAGAGAACAAGAACAAGGTATAACAGCACCTATTCAAATAGATCAAGAAATAAATAGACACGAATTGGGTTTTCAGAAAGGGCCACTGAGACAATCAAAATTACTTGGAAATCAGAAAGACCAGTGTGGGTTCCTCAGTGGCCCCTGACTAAAGAAAAGATACAAGTAGCCCATGACTTGGTCAGACAACAATTAGCGGAAGGACATATACAACCTTCCGTATCTCCCCATAATACTCCCATTTTTGTCATTAAAAAGAAATCTGGTAAATGGAGATTATTACAAGATTTAAGAGCCATTAATAATGAGATGGTTATTATGGGACCTGCTCAATCAGGGATTCCTCAATTGTCTGCTTTACCAAAAACCTGGCATGTTTTAGCTATAGATATTAAAGATTGTTTCTTTTCAATTCCAATTCATCCCGAGGATAGTCCACATTTTGCATTTACTATCCCTGCACTGAATCATGAAGGTCCTGATCAGAGATATGAATGGAAAGTACTCCCTCAAGGGATGGCTAACAGCCCAACTATGTGTCAAATTTATGTTAATAAAGCAATCCAGCCACTTAGAAACCAAAATCCTGAACTACAAATATTTCACTATATGGATGATGTGTTATTGGCACATAAAGATAAAAACACATTACTAGAATGTTATGCCACACTTACAAACTTATTGAAAAATTATAATCTAGAGATAGCAATAGATAAAGTACAATTAAATCTTCCAATTAATTATTTAGGAGTTCTATTATCCTCAACCATGGTCCGTCCACCAAAAATTCAAATACGAGTAGATCAACTCAAATCACTTAATGACTTTCAAAAGTTATTGGGAGACATAAATTGGATAAGGCCTTATCTAGGCATACCAACAGGAGAGTTAGGACCTTTATTTGATATTCTAAAAGGTCCATCAGATCCAAATTCACCCCGCATGTTAACGCCTGAAGCAAGAAAAACATTAAAAATCATTGAAACGTATATGGAAAATATGCATTTGGATAGAATTGATATAAGTTTGCCTTTATTATTTATTGTACTACCAACAAAAAATATTCCTACAGGAGTATTTTGGCAGGAAGGTCCATTATTGTGGATACATTTATCTTATTCTCCTAACACTATTCTTACTAGATATCCTGAGGCTGTAGGACAATTAATACTCAAAGGAATAAAAGCAGCTAAGGGAGTATTTGGGATTTCTCCCAATAAAATTATCACTCCATATACTATGGATCAAATTGATGAGTTAGCTAATGAGTTAAATACTTGGGCAATAATCATGTGTAAAACTAGTGTTTCATTTGATAATCACTTACCATCTAATCCTTTGTTGTCTTTTTGGTCTAAGCATCCTGTAGTTTTTCCAAAAATGACAAGAAAAACCCCTATCATAAATGCTCCAAATATATTCACTGATGGGTCAAACAATGGTACAGCAGCAGTAGTTACTCCTGATCAAACTTTTACATTTTTAGTTCCCAAACAATCAGCTCAAAAGGTAGAGCTTAATGCAGTATTACAAGCTTTTATGATGTTTAAAGATTCTGTATTTAATTTATTTTCTGATAGTCAGTATGTAGTTAATGCTATAATATCCCTTGAAGATGCTGGTAGGATTTCACCTTCTTCTACTGTTTTCTCTTTGTTTTCTGCTATACAAAGTCTAATCTGGGACCGAAAAGATCCATTCTTTATAGGTCATATCAGGGCACATACAGGATTGCCTGGAGCCCTTAGTATGGGCAATGAACTAGCAGATAAATCTACACATGACATACATATTTTCTCCACAATAGAAGAAGCTATAAATTTTCATAAAAGGTTCCATGTCAATGCTAATACTTTACAAAAACGTTTTAAAATAACTAAAGAACAAGCCAGACATATAATAAAACAATGTCAAAATTGTGTGACATTTTTACCACAAGTTAATCTTGGAGTCAATCCTAGAGGACTGATACCTAACCATATTTGGCAGATGGACGTCACACACTTGCCAGAATTTGGAAAATTAAAATATTTACATGTTACAGTTGATACCTCTTCCGGATTTTTGATGGGCTCCCTTCATGCCGGAGAAAAAACTAAAGATGTTATAGCTCATTGCTTACAAAATTTTGCCACTGTGGGTGTTCCAAAACAGTTAAAAACGGACAACGGTCCTGGTTATACTTCCACCTCTTTTAAACAATTTTGCTCATCATTTGGTATTACTCACATAACAGGAATTCCATACAATCCACAAGGACAAGGCATAGTTGAAAGAGCTCATCAAACTATTAAAATGTACTTATTAAAACAAAAGGAGGGAATTGGAAAGGGGTATATATCCCCCAAAGATAAACTTAAAATAACCCTTTTTACTCTAAACTTTTTAAATTTAGATTCATCGGGACTTAGTGCTGCGGAAAGACACTTGTACCCCAAAAATGTACATAAGCCTAAGGTACTTTGGAAAGATATTCTAACAGGACAATGGAAAGGCCCCGATCCAGTCATAGTATGGAATCGGGGTGCTGTCTGTGTTTTCCCACAGGATGAACAACAACCGATTTGGATTCCAGAGAGATTAACTAAAACAATTTCTACAGAAAAAGAAGATGATTTGACTCAAATTCATAACAGCTGACATCCAGAGCTCCAGCTTGGCTATTCTTACATCTGCGGCAGTGATTAACCAAGGTGTTTTTTTTTTTTTTTCAATATCTATTTTATTATTGCATTTTTCCCACACCATAAAGTTCTATTTTATTTTATTTTATTTATTTATTTATTTTTTGAGCTCATACAAACCTAGGTTAATGTTTTTCTGATCAGTTTTATTTTTTGACTGTGTTTTATTTTTTGACTGTGGAGTTTTTAAACATTGCAATGGAGATTTCACCTAGGTATAGTTACAAGGCCTTTATTTACTATTGTCTTATGTGTTGTATGTTGTGTGCACACTTCTGTTTTGTGTTGTATGTCTGTATGTATGTCCATATTTCTTATATGAGGAGCGCTCATGAAAAAATGGATCCAAATTTTTTCTTTATTCACGTGATTTATATGGTTTAATTTAAATTAGGTGAACAGCTGTTAATGATTGTTTTTAAAGATGGTTAACAGATCTGTTTGTTTGCTAATTTAAATTTGGTAAACAGCTGTTAAGGATTGTTTTTAAAGGAGTTTAACAGATCTGTTTGTTTACTTTCACCTTTCCTTTTTATTATATTTAATAATTCTGTTCAGGATAATGTCTCTTTAGCATCATTGCCAGAATTCCCATCTCCATCCCAGTGCCGGTGAAGACTAAGATAAAACCAAACTACAGCTTCTATGATAGCAATCACAGTAAACTGTATAAACTGATGCATCAATGAATATAACTCAACAAGTAATGCTATCAAGGACTTGATTTACTTTGGGAGGAAATGGACACATTGATAGACTCCTCCAATTTGAACTGCTTCCAGAACTTGCCTGGACTATATATCAGTTGCATACATTGTGAAATATCATCTGGTGCACCGAATTGTGGTACTGCTGGCATATCTTTGCTGATGGTGTCACCAGTGATGCAATTTCCTTGCCAGCTCACCCCATGTTTATTGTGGTAATACTGGCATATCTTTGCTGATGGTGTCACCAGTGACGCAATTTTTCCAAGGAGCCATCAATTGGCTTAATGTCGTGGCATTTCTGTATCCTCCTCCCTTCTACTAGTGATGGTCTAAAATTTGGGGGCCAACAGAGGTGAGGCAAAGAACCTCACCCCCCCCTGGCACCAAGGCAAAATTTGGGGGCCAACAGAGGTGAGGCAAGAACCTCACCCCCCCCACTGGTGCATAGGCCTATCCACAAGCATGGCTGAATGCTGGACCGGTAGTCAGTGATGGGTTGATCTGATTACAATGGATTCAACCTAAGACAGGAAGCTGACGCCTAAAGGTCAGTTCTCCCATGACGGGTAAGAACCATATGTTAAATTGGACAACCTACCAGGCACGGTCCATAGCCACATTGCTTGTTGCTTAATTAAACAGAAGGGGGCAGATGCTAGGAGCCACAAACAAAATATAAATGGCACCTTTGGTTGTAAAGTGACGCCAACTAGCCACTGAGGTATTATTATGCTAAGATTTACATTCATATGCAAATTGGGCTCCTGCTGTTCACCTTGGCTTGCTACAGGACTCAAGTTACCGGACTGCTGGAGAGTTCCCATTGGTTGGGGAAAGATAGTAGGAGGAAATTCCGGGGAAGGTCCGGGACCCTGGCTCCGGGAGGCGCGCGGTTCCGGCAGACGCCCGCGTGGGAGGACCGGGTTTGGCTTGCCTGCGGCGGCTTTTTCAAAATAAAGTTTTGTTCCTGCTTGACTGGCTCGTGATTCTGTGCCCAGCCAAGACTGCGGCAGTAAACCTCTGGGGTGAGGGCAGGGACTGAACCTGTGAATCATCTTTTATTCATCCAAAGTTTCAAAAAGAAGTAAATTAAAATCTCAAAAGGAAATGATAGCTACATGATTTTCTACTCTTGCAACCTTTTAGGTGTAGTCTGGGTTTTGTTGAAGTTGTTTTTGTTTGGTTTGGCTTGGTTTGGTTTCCCTTATATGAACAGGAAAAAAAAAGTCTTGAAACTCTAAATTACAAAACCAGGGGAGATTTTCAGTGTCCTGTGTAAAAGCAAAGAAAAGAGGAGGGACTCCTCCATCTGCATGTCCCAAGGAGTCATCCAAGGTCCAGAAAACCCAATACCTCTTCTGCAACCTTGCACCTCGCATGATGAGGCAACATCAGAGGTCCTCTGTGTCTGTCCACTCAGCCCTCAGCCTTCATGCTGGAGGATGTAAAAGCAATGAATTGTCCTCATATCACCCACCCCCACTATCCATGAGATCCCCATCTCTCCATAGGGTAGCTCTTCTAAGGATATGCAGGCTGCTATGATTGGAATGTGTCTCCCATAAGTTCATATGTTGGAACCCTAGTTCCCAAATTCATGTTTGGGGGGGTCCCATATTGACATGAGTGGCTTTGTAAGAATAGGAAGAGAGACCTGCACCAGCATACTTGCTCTGTCTCGCCATGCAGTGCCCTCTGCCATGACATGATGCAGCACCCCACCATATCTTGGACTGCCCAACCTCCAGAAGCATAAGAATTTTCTTTTCTTTATAATTTATCCAGTCTCAGGTATTTTGTTATAACAGCAAAAAAAAAAAAAAAAAAAAAAAAAAAAAGAACCATGCACAGGCCTCTCCTGATCTTATCAAAACCTGTGCTCAGGTAGTTAGCAAGATGGAAAGGCTACTGAATCAAACATCTTATTGACAGTCTTAAACTGGTAGTAAACTCAGGTTTAAGCACAGAGACTGTCT